>NC_132843.1:43058713-43361743 GCF_048164855.1 Canis lupus baileyi | reverse complement strand
TATTCCATTACTTAGACATGGTTTCATTTAGCTCTTTAAATATATTTCAAATAGCTGATTTAAAGCCTGGCTAGTAAAAAAATAAATAAATAAAAAATAAAAAAAAATAAAAAAATAAAAAAAAAAAAAAATAAAGCCTGGCTAGTAGGGGTGCCTGGGTGGCTCAGTTAGTTGAGCGTCCAACTCTTGGTTTCAGCTCAGGTCGTGATCTCAGGGTCCTGAGACAGCCCCACTTGGGGCTCTGTGCTCAGCAGAGTCTGCTTAAAGAGTCTCCCCTCTGCTCTCTCTCTCTCTCTCTCTCTCAAATCTTTTTAAAAAATGAAGTCTGGGGGTGCCTGGGGCTCAGTCAGTGAGGCATCTACCTTGGGCTCGGGTCATGATCTCAGGGTCCTGGGATCAAGTCCTGCACTGGGCTCCCCGCTCAGTGGAGTGCCTGCTTCTCCCTCTCCCTCTGCCCCTCAGCCTCCCACTCCTGTGCTCACACTCTCTCTTTCACTCTCAAATAAATAAAATCTTAATTAATTAATTAAATATCTGGCTAGTAAGCACAACATCTGGGACATCTTCTGTGCTTCTATTGCTTTCTTTTCTATACATGGGCCATACTTTCTAGTTTCTTTGCCTGTCTCATAGTTTTTTATTAAAAACTAAACATTTTAAGCGATATACTGTGGCATCTTGAGAACGCAGATTCTCCTCCTCCCAAGGTTTGTTTTTGCTGCTGCTTAACGAAGCTGCTGTTCTTTGTGAAGTGACTTTTGGAAATGAATTCAGTAGTCTAATTTCATTGTATGTGACCACTAATGTGGTCTCTATTCAGTTACCTTAGTGGCCAGCAAATGATAATCCAGAATTTCCTTGAATGCCTGAAACCAACAAATCACCCAGCTTTTGGTGATGGACAGTGTGCATGATGGGGCATGCCTTCGACACTAACCTAGGCAGTTGACAATGCTACCTTCCCCTAACTTTCTGGATTTACACAGAAGTGCACATATCAGCCTAGAGGAAGGTTCAGGAGCCCAACTAAAATTTGATCAAGCAAAGAACCTTTGCCAATTCCTGGGACATTTGGGGTAGAAATCAAACAACATGTGGCTAAGAATAAAAAACTCAAAACTGTGTGATAGTCAAAACCACCAGTGCAGAAGCACTTGTTCCAAAGCAGGAATATACCTGAGCCACTGAGTCACAACCTGTATAGGAGTCCTCTCCACAGGCCTCCTGGTGTGCTCCCCCTATGCCTGCAGGGCTCTCAGAGAGTGTGGCATTACATGAACACACTTGTTTTTTTTTTTTTTATTGGAGTTCAATTTGCCAACATATAGCATAACACCCAGTGCTCATCCCGCCAAGTGCCCCCCTCAGTGCCCATCACCCAGTCACCCTAACCCCCCGCCCACTTCCCCTTCCACTACCCCTTGTTCATTTCCCAGAGTTAGGTCTTTCATGTTTTGTCACCCTCACTGATACTTTCACATATTTTCTCTCCTTTCCCTTTATTCTCTTTCACTAATTTTTGTATTCCCCAAATGAATGAGACCATATAATGTTTGTCCTTTTCCAATTGACTTATTTCACTCAGCACAATACCCTCCAGGTCCCTCCACATCGAAGCAAATAGTGGGTATTTGTCGTTTCTAACGGCTGAGTAATATTCCATTGTTTACATAGACCACATCTTCTTTATCCATTCATCTTTTGATGGACACTGAGGCTCCTTCCACAGTTTGGCTATTGTGGACATTGCTGCTAGAAACATCGGGGTGCAGGTGTCCCGGCGTTTCACTGCATCTGTATCTTTGGGGTAAATCCCCAGCAGCGCAATTGCTGGGTCGTAGGGCAGGTCTATTTTTAACTTTTTGAGGAACCTCCACATGGTCTTCCAGAGTGGCTGCACCAGTTCACATTCCCACCAACAGTGCAAGAGGGTTCCCCTTTCTCCACATCCTCTCCAACATTTGTTGTTTCCTGCCTTGTTAATTTTCCCCATTCTCACTGGTGTGAGGTGGTATCTCCTTGTGGTTTTGATTTGTATTTCCCTGATGGCAAGTGATGCAGAGCATTTTCTCATGTGCTTGTTGGCCATGTCTGTGTCTTCCTCTCTGAAATTTCTTTTCATGTCTTTTGCCCATTTCATGATTGGATTGTTTATTTCTTTGCTGTCGAGTTTAATAAGTTCTTTATAGATCTTGGATACTAGCCCTTTATCTGATACGTCATTTGCAAATATCTTCTCCCATTCTGTAGGTTGTCTTTTAGTTTTGTTGACTGTTGCTTTTGCTGTGCAGAAGCTTTTTATCTTGATGAAGTCCCAATAATTCATTTTTGCTTTTGTTTCTCTTGCCTTCATGGATGTATTTTGCAAGAAGTTGCTGTGGCCAAGTTCAAAAAGGATGTTGCCTGTGTTCTCCTCTAGGATTCTGATGGAATCTTGTCTCACATTTAGATCTTTCATCCATTTTGAGTTTATCTTTGTGTATGGTGCAAGAGAGTGGTCTAGTTTCATTCTTCTGCATGTGGATGTCCAATTTTCCCAGCACCATTTATTAAAGAGACTGTCTTTTTTCAGTGGATAGTCTTTCCTGCTTTGTCAAATGTTAGTTGACCATAAAGTTGAGGGTCCACTTCTGGATTCTCTATTCTGTTCCATTGATCTATGTGTCTGTTTTAACACACTTGTTTAATAACCATTTCATTCACTGAATATAAGAAAGTAGGACTTAAAACAAATTCCATTCCTACTTTAAATACATGAATTTCCCACGACATCTTCACAACCCACAGTGTAGAAAATGCTGGTTCAGGCAATCATGAGGGTCTTCCTCCCCCTGAAAGTTTTCCCTAGTTTTAAAAACTTTTGAACATTTTACTCATTGTATTCCATATTCCATTAGGTAACATAGTCGTGTGACTTTTTAAAAACTATTTTTAAGTCTCCCCTGGCCCCTCTCTCTCCCGCCCGATTCCCAGAACCCAATGCTCCACACACCCCTGAGATCATGAGCCGAAATCAAGAGTCAGAAGTTTAACGAACTGCGCTTCCCAAACGTTCCTCAATGTGTCTTTATATATATGAGCAAAGACAAACACACTCATATTTTATGCAGTCATATTATACACTCTGTTGTTTTTCCATTGAACAATATAGCCTGAAACTTTCCAAGTGTGTACACAGAGAAGAATCTTCACTGTTTTTTCAGTATCCCATTATTCAGATGGGCCATTACTTCTTTAACTAGTCTCCCACCGATATATGTGCAGACTGTCTCTATTCTTCTGCTATTTCAAATGGTGCTGTAATGAATAACCTTGTTTCTTTTTTTAAAAAAAGATTTTATTTATTCATGAAAGACACAGAGAGAGAGGCAGAGACACACACAGGCAGAGGGAGAAGTAGTCTCCATGACCAGAGCCCAATATGGGACTCGATCCCAGGACCCCAGGATCATGACCTGAGCCAAAGGTAGACACTCAACCGCTGAGCCACCCAGGCATCCCATAACCTTGTTTCCAAGGTATGATTAGCCTGGACCTGGGTGAAGCTGGGTTGGCGGGCAGAGAGTGCTATGCCAGGGCAGGACCCATGAGTACCCTCGCTGTGCCCAGAGGCCTGACATGCATGACTCGCTGACTCCGAGATTAATCACACATCCCCCCAAACACCCTGCAGTGAAAACAGATCATTTCCAGAGATGCACTATCACAGGTCACAATCTGAGGAGGTCACCAGACTTGGGAAAATCCAACCCAGTCCTGCTAAGAGAATGAGTTCAGGGAAACCCCACACCTGCTCAGTGAAGAGAAAACTAATTACTGTAATAAGCTGACAGTACAATTGGAAGTAATTAAGCATATTACAGAAGAGGCTCCCCGCAAGTTGAGACAGCCCAGCCCAGCCCGTGAACTACACCCCCCTATGCTTGACACACATGTCTTACTTCTCAATAGGGTGTTATTTTTCTTTTTCTGATTAATTTCTTGTCAACCCACTGTAGCCTATGGACATTAGCCAAGTAAGCCTATTTGTTGGTTTGATTTTTTTCCTATTTTTAAACTGAGATATAATTTACATGTAGTAAAGTGCATTGATCTTAAGTCTAGAGTTCACCAGTTTGTACAAATGAATATATCATGCAACCAACACCCTGATTAAAATGCAGAACAATTCTTTTCCCTCCAAAATGTTCCTCCATGCTCTCTTCCCAAGCACCCCCCACCTCACCCCAGACAACTGTTCTAGGCTGATTTGGTTAAGGGAGAAATAGCTAATCATATGACAGGAATTGGGAAGGAACGTCCTCTGAATCAAAAGGGTATGTAATTCATTGTTGTGTCCTTAAATTATGGAATTTGTGGGGGAAGCCATCCTAATTGCTGACTATATATTTGTCTTTGTTTTCTTCAGCCACTGGATACTTTCTCAAAACTCTTCTGTTGGGGGTGGGGGCGCCTGGGTGACTCAGTGTTGAGCATTTGTCCTTGGCTCAGGTAGTGATCCTGGGGTCCTGGGATCGAGGCCTGTGTCAGGTTCCCTGCTCACTGGGGAGTCTGCTTTTCCCTCTCCCCACTGCTCATGCTCTCTCTCTCTAATAAATAAATATATTTTTCAAACTTATTTCTAAATTCTCTTGTATTTAGTGTAGTTTCTGGACTTGGGCCCCAAGTTCATAGACTAGAGAAGCAGCAACGTGCTGGAACCTGGCATCCATGGGTGGAGCCTCACAGTGTGTGGTCTCATACCACGTCCCTCTGAGACACACAGAGCCAGGGTTGAGACAGGCAGGAGCTGGGTGCCCAAGGCAGGGAGGAAGCCTACAGGAAAAGGAATTACAACTTGGAGGAGAGGACAGGCCAAGAGGACTCCATTTTGCCAATGACCAAGGAGGTTGGGAGTCAATCTGAGCTTTCAGTGAAGGGGCAGAGAGAGCCTGGCTCCCTCAGGTAGAGCAAGCATTCCAGGGGGAAACAAAGAGGCATGAAACTTCTAATCTGGGTATTGCAACATGTCCCCCTGGCGATTGAACTTTGGGTTCTATTTCCTTTTTCTGTGTCAGTGAAACAGATGTCAGGGGTGCCCAGGTGGCTCAGTCAGTTGGGTGTCTGCCTTGGGCTCAGGTCATAATCTTAGGGATCGAGCCCCACGTGGGGCTCCCTGCTCAGTGGGGAGTCTGCTTCTCTCTCTGCCTGTAGCTCTCCCTGCTTGTGTGCACACTCTTTCTCTCGCTCTTTGTCAAATAAATAAAAAAATAAAATCTTTTTTTAAAAAAGAAAGAAATAGGGATCCCTGGGTGGCGCAGCGGTTTGGCGCCTGCCTTTGGCCCAGGGCGCGATCCTGGAGACCCGGGATCGAATCCCACATCAGGCTCCCGGTGCATGGAGCCTGCTTCTCCCTCTGCCTATGTCTCTGCGCCTCTCTCTCTCTCTCTCTGTGACTATCATAAATAAAAAATAAAAAATAAAAAATAAATTAAAAAAAATAAATAAATAAAATAAAAATAAAAAAGAAAGAAATAGATGTGAGACAGTCAGCTTGGTCGTGGCAAAGCATTTCACACAGCTGCTCCCACCTCGGGGCCCCCAGGAGTGTGTGCGGTGGGGAAGGGTGTGCAGGGAGGCCGTGGTAGAAGGGAGGGCAGAAGACCGGTGGGGAGTTTCAGCTGGCCCAGAGGAGCTCCCCGCCTTCTGCGTACTGAGGGCCCCAGAGAAGGGGAAAGGGCAGGAGCTCTGCATCCACAGGGGTGCCCTACAGTACCTCTTACCCAGAGTCCCTGGGGCAGCAGCTGCCTGGGCGGGGAGTAGGGAGCCATGGATTTACCTGAAGAGCAGAGCTCTGAGATCCCAGCTCTGGACCACAGGTGATGGGTACTGCACACCAAGCTCAAAGTGACAGGAGGACAACTGTCCTTCCTGAGGGCTCAGAGAGACTCAGAGACTTGTAGGAGGGCTGCTGGACTACAGACCAGCGGTCCCCACTCGCATCGGCCGGTCAGATGTGTTAGTGCCCAGGTTTGAAGACCTACTAAACTTGCTGCTAGTCAGGCACATGGGGGATGAAGCCAGCTTTTTATGGGGGTCCATACAAGGCAAGATCACCCCGTACCCTGACTTGGTGGCACGGTTCATCTTACTCACTCGGGTACCACCTGACCCAGGGATCTCTCTGTCCTGAACTCATACTTCTTGCTTTGGCAGCAACTTCTAGAACATGCGCCCAGCCACCCTGGACTGCCACTCCCCTCGGCTTTCTGACTGTGAGGCTCTGCTCTTGCTGCCCCCTGCCTCCCATGCCCTCCCTCACACTCCTACTCACTCTCTAAGACCCAATTCCAACACTATTTGCTACACAATGCTTCTCTGGTCGCCTCAGCTAGATGCGACCCAGCCCCTCTCACTTTTGGAGGACTTTGCTTAAGCAAGTGCGTGCCTCTTTTTTACATTACATGTAATAGTGTGTTGTAGTTAGGAGCCAGCTCATCTTTTTATATCTAAAAAACCACGTATCATGATATTTCCCATAGGGCCTTGTACCTAGAAAGTATCCCTTATATTTAAAAAAAATTGTGGGGTGTCTGGGTGGCTCAGCTGGTTAAGCATTTGACTCAATTTTGGCTCAGGTCATGTTCTCAAGGTCATGAAATCGAGCCCCATGTCGGGCTCTGCTTTCAGCATAGAGTCTGCTTCTCTCCTGCTTATAGGGTAGTCTGCCCCTACCCCTGCTTGTGCACACATGTGAGCTCTCTCAAATAAATAAATAAATAAATAAATAAATAAATAAATAAATAAATAAATAAATAAATAAAATCTTACAAAACACCGCTACCAAGGTGTGGTAGATGTAGGGAATGCCTTTGCAATACTTCTTGTCCTCCTCCCCACAGTGTAGTCACCACCAGTGCCAGAGGCCTTGGCCTCACCCAATTCCACACATGGTCCCCTGTGGTCTAAGCCAACCTCCACCCACTTGCCACAGGAGATAGGTTTTTCTGAGCCTGAGCTGATCAGCACGTGGCATGTCCATAGTTGTTGGCCCTGGGTGGTCTGGCCAGAAGGAAACTCAGGACTTGTGCTCACTGGTTACAGGAAGCAATAGCCCCACTCTCCCCAGACTAGCTGTCAAGAAATCCCAACTAAGCCATCCAGTTCCAGTGGGCATCTTTCACCAGGGAGAAAGCCAGCCTAGAAAGAAATCTGGTCCACAAAGGAGGACAGGGCCGAGAGAATCAGAGAAACATAGTTGAGCTCTGGTCAAGCCATATTGGAAGCTTGCCATAATGCTTACATTTTGAGCCATGTGAACCAATAAATTCTCTTCGTGGTTTCTCTTACTTGCAACCCAAAGCATCATCCTAACCAGCATATTGGGAATGCTGCACTGTGGTGAGTGTTGTGGGTTCACACATGTACACACACACACGCATGCAACCTCACCAGGAAGGGGAACTCCTCACACACTCCTCCTTTGGTAACAATTACTAAGACATGGAACTGATGTCTTTTAATACTTATCTGTATTAAAAGTGAATTTGGGGGAGGACGCCTGGGTGGCTTAGTGGTTGAGTGACTGCCTTTGGCCCTGGAGTCCCATGATGGAGTTCCACATTGGGCTTCCTGCCTGGAGTCTGCTTCTCCCTCTGCCTGTGTCTCTGCCTCTTTCTCTGTGTCTCTCATGAATAAATAAATAAAATCTTTAAAAAAATAAGAAAGACTCTTTCTTCCTCTCCCTCTGCCCCTCCCCGCTTTGTGCACACATGCACACACATACTCTCTCTAAAAAAATTAAAATCTAAAAAAAAAAAAAAAAAAAAAGATTTTGCAGGGCACCTGAATGACTCAATCAGTGATCTCAGGGTTTCAGCTCAGGTCATGATCTTAGGGTCGTGAGATTGAGCCCCATCTAGGGCTCCCCACTTAGCAGAGGGTCTCCTTAAGATGCTTTCTCTCTCTGCCCCTCCCCCCAGTCACACATGCTGTCTATAAATAAATAAATAAAATATTTTTTAAAATGACTATGCAATTTTAACCTGAATTCTTAAGACTATCTCAGATTCTAGCAACTGGTAACAAATTGTAAAATATTTTTCCTTTAAAAAAAATTAATATATTGTTTGTGACCCTTTTTAGTACTTGAAGTAATAAACTCAGCTTTATTTTTAAAGTTTATTTTTTTCAGTAATGTCTACATCCGATGTGGGGCCTAAGAGTATGACCCCGAGATCAAGAGTCATATGCTCTTCCCACAGAGCCAGCCAGGCACCCCAAAATCCTCTTTTACTGTAATGTGAAATTTGTATTTTCAACATCTTCCTTATAAGGTGAGATGGGGTTCTGATTCTTGGGAGGAAATACTGACATTTTCTTGACTGGTCCCACGCCTTGACATTATTTAAGCTCTTCCAACCTGCTCTTTCACTTGCTTTCTTGGCAAGCATCCCTGAGCCTCCTCTCCAGGGGCCCAGCTCCTTGCGAGCCGGGACCACGTCTTGTGTCTCTTTCATAACCCCATGCTGTCAGGAGCCTCAGAGTTTCCCAAGAGCTGGTGGATGGCCCGTGGAAACTTCCACAGCAGCTGCTCAGCCCCCAGCCCCCCCACCTGGGACCTGGCCTGTGTGTCCTACCGGCCCAAGGGCACTGAGCTTGGCACCCGTCAGGCCCTCGGTCTATTTATGACTTTTTATCTCAGGGTTTGCACCTCGGCACTTTGCACTCAGGAAACCTCCCCCTCTCCACACCAGTCAACACACATCCTTATCTGGAACAGAGAACAGTGGGTCTGATAAACTCTTTTCCTCCATGGCTGCCTGAATGGCCCCAATGTCTCCATACTTTTGGCTGGGAGCCCAAAGCCTTTGACTGAAATGAAGAAAGTTTCTGACATTCAGGAGAGAGAGTCTTATGATCCTGATGGGCTTAATCCTGAATTCGGTTCCTACATGCTTCTCCTTCCTGGGGAACGCTTATGTCCCCAAGGGAAGGACCCCTTCTGCACTCTCACCAGGCACCCCCCGAGCTCTGCGCTATCAACCCCAAGCCCCTGTGGGAGCTGCTTAGGGAAGAGCTGAGTCCATGAGGACTCGAGAGCTGAGGAGCTCTGAGGAGCTGGCCCCTTCTACCCTGGCAGCACTCCTTTCTCCTCCCGGGCACGTTGTGAGAACAAGGGGCCAGGAGCCAGAGAACTCAAGAACAAGCCAAGCTCTGCCTTCACACCAGGTCCCTTAGGCACATCATGGAAGCTCTCTGTGGCCTCACTGTTCTGAGATGCCAAATATCTGACCACCTACTTAATTCTTCATTTTACTTTGTGATATTATGATTTCTTTCTTTCTTTCTTTCTTTCTTTCTTTCTTTCTTTCTTTCTTTCTTTTTTCTTTCTTTCTTTCAGCAATGGCTAGGTTTATTTTGCATCTCACATGTCAGCTGAAGCCTCCCTAAATAAAATGGGTTCAAAACATCCTCCCCAGAAGTTTGGCCAATTCCTGGGAGGCCAGGGCAGAAGGCAAGAGGAGGCTTATATCTACATGGTCACCTCCGGCCCTGAGCTCCTGCAGCTGCCGAGTCCCGTCAGGCCGTAGCCATCCTGCCATCTGCATGCTGTCCCTGTCCAGAGCTGAGCCAAGCCGTTTAAGGGAATGGAGAGATCTAGACAGCTGCACGGTCACTATTAGACACATCTGTTCCCCAGGGTTCTTTGGCTATCCCATTCTCTGAGGACTTCTGTTTTTTTTAATATTTTATTTATTTATTCATGAGAGACATGCAGAGAGAGGCAGAGACACAGGCAGAGGAAGAAACAGGCTCCATGCAGGGAGCCTGATGCAGGACTCGATCCCAGGATCTCCAGATCACGCCCTGAGCTGAAGGCAGATGCTCAGCCATTGAGCCACCCAGGTGCCCCTCCTCTGAGGACTTCTAGCAGCTGACTCCCCTTGGGACATGGTCTAGTTTTCTCCTGTCCCCCCTGGCCCACCTCTCAACCTTAACTCTCCCTTTCAGATGGCCTCCAGGATGCCAAATCCTCACCGTATTCTATGGAGTTCTGTGTTCGTCTACCACTCCTCCTGGTAAACTTTGCCATCAGACCCATCAGGGAATGGCCCTTCACTCAGCAAAATCTACCTTCCTTAGGTAGCAGGCAGTTCTGGCTGTCAATGTTTTTTCCTCACTTGATCAAAACTACAATACAATTTCTGCTAAGTGTTTGCCACATTGACAATTCCATTCCTTAGAAAGCAAAGAAAATGAAGAGGAGCACCATTTAGGATCAAATTCCACGTTGAATCAGGGGCATCTGTCTGTAAGGTACAGTGAAAGAAAGCTCCCAGTCATCCAGGCATCTGGGACAGCTGAGGAGGGCCTACTGGAAGGTCAAGTGTGTGCCAAGACTTAGGATGGAGAATCCTCCAACTATCCTCCAAGATAATTGGCGAAAAGTTAGTTTGATTGATCGCACGATCCAAGAATAAAGGAAAGACAGCTCAGGCAGGACTAAATGAAGTTATAAATTGCAGATGACCCCATAGAGGGAAAAGAGGAAAGCAGGCCCACAATCAAACACAACTATAGTTGGGCGAATAGGTCAGCAGGGTATTCCTTTGCACACCCATTAACAGAAGCACTAGCATCTTCATCATGTGACTTCCAGGGTTGCCTGGGAGATGGGGCCATCCCACAGGATAGGTTTTAATGGGCCAGGCCATTGGCTGGAACTCAATCACATGGCCACCCAACTGTGGGGATCTGGGGAATGTTCTCCAGGTGTGTGCTCAGAAGCTGGAGAAGAATGCAGATTTTGTCCAGTGATGGGCAGTCTCTGCCACACGCTCCTTCCACTTTCCTTATTAGGGAGAAACCAGTGTGGAAAGTGGAAGAACCATACCAGCAAGAAGAATTGAAGCTCTGAGTGCGGAAGGAGGCAGCAGGACAACACAGGATGAATGAAGGTACTGAGGGGACTCACGACAAGCTGACCTCCTGATCGACGAACTCTAATACACAGAAGTGCTGCTGGAGAACTGAAGAGGACAGTGTCACCCTGATTTTCACAAAGGCTAGGGAACTGGAATCAAAGAAGCATCCACTGGTGGACTTGACGTGAACGTGGGATGAGGGCTACGAGAGAATCAATAGGTGGGTCAGGACATTCACATTCGGAAGGAAAGCACTGACTGTGAAGAGCCAGCATGTGGTCCAGGCTAACTTCCCATTCTCTCTTGAAAGAATTCGCTTTAACGATGGCTATATCCTCAGACTTACTCATACTGCTCAGGAATCAATGTGAAGTATAAACAAACCTATTTTGGACCAAAACATATTACCGTTGCTTTATTTATAATAGCAAAAAAGACATAACCCAAAAGTACAGCAGTAGGGGAATGGTTATGCAAATTATTAGTCATTAATCTAATGAACTATTATACAGTCTTTAAGACCGTCTTGGAAGAATGTTTAATGATAAGAGAAAGTACTTATGAAATACTGGTAATGAAAAAAATCAGTATGCAAATATCAGAGAACATATATACTCAGTGATATGAAGATACCACCACGGAAGGGAGACGAAGGCTATGTGCTGAAATGTGAACAGTAGTTGTCTCCGATGGCAGGATTATGGGTCATTGATAATTTCCTTGATGCACGTTCCTGCATTTTGCCACAGTGGGCATGAATTACTTCTACAGATAGAAAAAAACAACAACTATTTTCTTTAAAAAATAATCACCAGGTTGGTGTAACAAGGCAGCTGCACGTATGTGGCAGGTGTGGATTTCACAAGGCATCCAGCAAAGTCCAACACTATGAAAGTGTAACTCAATTTTTATAAACGCTAAGTGGTTGATAAGCACTGAAGGAGCATCTCCAGTCTAGAGTTGGGTCTCCAGCAACCTGAGCCGATGTAAACATACTATCCTCAGTGGGACCTCCAAAATTCACCCGCAGATGGATGCCAGAATTGTGGGGGAATTAATTTTGGTTGAAGACAAGCTCTATGTGGGTCTTTGGGGTAATGCAGCTCCCCAAAACAGTGAAGCTCCTGAGCTGAATTAATGAAGTAGAAGGCTCAGAACGAGGGTCAAATCACCCTGAGATTGCCAGTGCTCTTCCCTCAGTGGTGTTTTCAGAACTAGAATTGGCTATAATACGATTGATTAAATAGAAAAGAGCAATTTGCGTTGCTGGGCACTGCTATTGGTTATAAGCAGATCACAGCTGCTCGGGAGAGGAAAGCCTGTCAGGAAGAGCCCAGCTGCTAGGTTTTAGTGGCTTTTGCCTTGTTTACCAAACGATGAGTCATGAGGATAAAAGAAGGGGTGAGCCTGGTGAGAAACTGCAAACCAGTGCTGGGGGAGGCAGGGCAGAGCAGAAGCCGGGGTGACCAAGTGAGGCTGAAGCTTCTAGAGCAATACCACTGGAGCTATGAGAAACAGCTCTCATCAAAAGTCTTGATGGAAAATTTTTGTTCCTGAACATCTAAAAGTTTCTATCCCTCAACCTTGTCCAAAAATTTTTTTTCTTATGTTTTTTGATAATGTGTGATTCCCTACCAGTGCAATTATCGCACAATACTGGAGTAGACGGAATTGTGTTCAGTTCTGAGTATCTTAGTCCAAAAGGGATGACAAAGTACCTAAGTCAGGAGAAAACGGAGCAGAATGGCTAAAGCTCTAGAAACAACAGCGAACAGAGGATGTCAGAACTGAAACCGATGTGTGTGCATCGGGGAGAAAGGGGAGCAGTGGGAATCGGAGGGTAGCTCGAGACAAGGGAGGGCTTTCCAACAGAAGGAGGGGACACGGAGGCTGCAGGAAGCAGCACAGGGAGCCAGGCCGACCTGAGTTTGCATCCTGGTGCTTTCTAGCCACATGACTTCGGGCAGATTACTGAACTCTTCTAAACCTTGGTTTCTTCAAACACAGAAGGAGATAGACTCTCTCGTAGTGTTATTGTAAGAATTAATGCATGCTTGGTGCTTATGATGGCGCCTGGTGTGCAGCAAACCCTCCCCCGCTGCTACCTGCTATCTGCAGTGGTGTTCATGGGGACACAGCGCCTCATCGCTGGATGTCCTGACAGAATCTGCATGATCACTAACAGGTGGAGTCACAAGACAGACTACTGCATGGTTAGGAGCCGATACCAGCAATGCAGAAGTTAAAAGGAACCATGTGTAAAGGTCCTGTGGTCGATCAGCCTGACCAATGCTGGAACAGAGTTGAACAGTTTCTTGACCCCGTGAACTCTGTGAGCCTTTAATATACTACTTGAAATTTAAATCCCCCATCATGCTTGGCCACAGAACCCTTTTTCATGGAACGTCTTAAAGGGAGAGAGCATTTCAAACACATTTCAGAGGACACTGAATTAGATGACTTTTGAGATTCTTTCAGACTCTGGTATCTGAAAAAGTTATGAATTTCAAATGTAGTTTACATTTGAATGTTTACAAGTTCCTTACCATGAGCCAGGCCCTGATTTAAGCACGTTAGTTATGAAAAGCATTATGACACAGCAAACTCATGACATTTTCCCTAATCCCCATTTTACGGCAGAGATACTGAGACTGAAGTGAAGCCATTTTCCCCAAGGTCTCAGAGCTAACACGCGGTGGAACCAGGAGTATTACTGGCCTGCTCCTTCAAAGCCCTACACTGCATCAAGCCATACATATGTGAACAAAAACTGCTGAATTTGGGGGGCACCTGGGTGGCTCAGTGGTTGAGCATCTGCCTTCAGCTCAGGGCATGATCCTGGGGTCCTGGGATTGAGTCCCACATCAGGCTCCCTGGATAGAGTCTGCTTCTCCCTCTGCCTGTGTCTCTGCCTCTCTCTCTCTGTGTGTGTCTCATGAATAAATAAATAAAATCTTGAAAAAAAATTGCTGAATTTTTGTGTATTGTTGGGCTGACTCTGTAGGATGACAAATTCTTGGGATCAAAACCAATGTGGGGTTGGCATTACAGGTAAAAGGGAGGGAACCCAGCATAGTAGCCAGGAGTCTCAGGCCTTGAAGACTTGTCTTGCAATCTTTGGTGGCACGAGACCTTTGTACTGACCAGCAGTGGAGCCAGCCATACGTGCCAGGTTGCTTTAATATCGTTAGGAGAGGTCACTGGAAGCAAGAGCTAAAAGGAAGGGAGATGATTATCTGTGTTAAATGGCCACAGGCATCCTTTCCCATTGCTAGAGGTGTCCATGTCCACAACCAAAGAGAAACAAGATCCTATGTTTGTGTAAAATCCACATATGTCCCTTTACCACCAGCTTCCTGCAAGATGAGATGCAGGGGAGGTGGAATGTCCCTGCTCCCTGCCTTGCCTCCCCACTTCCCTGCATGGTAACAAAGAGCTACTTACTTCCCTCTTGGTAACAAGGGAATGCTGGGTGCCCTTCCCTGGCAGGCAACGCAAAGACTAGCCCTTCCAGGAGACGCTGAGAGTATGGAAAACTGGCTTCTCAGCTCAGCTGCACAAGATGATGAGCTAGGCTCATTCACTGACCATGTCAATCCTGCCCTGAGATCAGGCTCTGGCCTGGGCAAACCTCAGGGTGGGGAGCACCACCAGCCAGGGACTGGACAGGAATCCAGAGCTGCAGGCCGAACCTTGAAACCCTGGCTCCTGAAAGAATCTGCTGCCCTCATGTGGCCATTGTGACCAGGGCCCTTAACGAAAGAGGCTGGTCAGGCACATGGAGCCCCTGGGGATCGGGCCTTGGTGGGAAACTGTGGTGGGAGGAAGATTGAATGGGAAGCCACCAGATGGAAGCAGCAGTCCTGCCAACATTTTAGTTCAGGACCCCTGTATGCTCAAGAATATTCCTGATGGCTCCAGAGGTCTTCTGTTATGTGGAATAGTTCTATCCTATTTAGAAATTACAGCTGAGAATTTTTTTTTAAGTAGTGATGTCTCAATTCCTTTAAAAAATAATATTTTATGTTACCATAAATTACACGGTTATGAAAAATAGCTACATTTTGATGAAAAGAGTGGCACTTAGTTACATCTTCATATTTCTCTCTTTTTTTTTTCTTAAGATTTTATTTATTTAGGGACACCTGGGTGGCTCAGTGATTGAGTGTCTGCCTTCAGCTCAGTGAGTGATCCCGGAGTCCTGGGATCGAGTCCCGCATCAGGCTCCCTGCATGGAGCTTGCTTCTCCCTCTGCCTATGTTTCTGCCTCTCTCTCTATGTCTCTCATGAATAAATAGATAAAATCTTTTTAAAAAGAGTTAATACCCAGAATATACAAAGAGCTCCTACAACTCAACAACAAAAGAACAATCTGATTTAAAATGGGCGAAGGACATTTCTCCAAAGGAGATACATAAGTGGCACACCAGCACATAAAAAGATGCTCAACATCACTCTTCACCAAGGAAATGCAAACCCAAACTACAAAGAGCTACCACCTCACAGCTGTTAGGTTGGATGCAACCAAACAGAGAAAATCACCAGTGCTGGTGAGGGTGTGGAGAAACTGGAACCCTCATGTGCTGCTGGTGGGAATGCAAACTGGTGCAGGTGCTGGGGAAAACAGTATGCAAGTTCCTCAAAAAGTTAGATAAAACTACCCCCAGGATCCAGCCATCTCACCTTCGGGTCCCTCCAAGATGATTGAAAGCAAGGTCTCCAAGAGGCATTTGCACACCCATGTTCACTACATTATTCACAGTAGCAAAGAGGTGGAAGCAGCCCAAATGTCCAGCGACAGACAAATGGACAAAGAACGTTTGGCCTATACACACAATGAAATACTATTCAGCCTTAAAACCAAAGGAAAAACTGTCACAAGTTCATCAACATAGATAAACCAGGAGGACGTTATGCTAAGTGAAGCTGGTCAGTCACCCAAAGACAAATACCATTCAACTCCTCTTACAGGAGGCATCTAGAGCAGCCCAAATCACAGAGACAGAAAGCAGAATGGTGGCTGCCAGGGGTGGGGGATGGGACCGGGGAGTTGTCACTGGGTACATTGTTTCAGGGTTGCAGGATGGAATTTCTGGAGACCTCCCCACCACTAGGTGAAGCCCCTAACACTATCACCCTGAAACAGTGAGATGATTAAGGTGATACATTTTGTGACAGGTGTGCCCCAAGACCAGGGCTGCCCCATGACTCACGTAGGTGCTACTCCTGGGAGACAGGAGGAGGGCACAACTCACAAAACTGAGTTGGCGAGTTTATTTTCCAACATGAAACAAAACGAGGTTGAAGTTGCCCGAAAGTGAGGAAGTTACTGTTGCAGCTGCTGGTGGCTGTCCATGTAGAGCCTTCCCTCTCCTCTCTCATTCCTCACCAACAGAACTCTGATTTTTTTTTAAAAGATTTTATTTATTTATTCATGAGACACAGAGAAAGAGAGGCAGAGACACAGGCAGAGGGAGAAGCAGGCTCCCTGTGGGGTGCCCAATGTGGGACTAGATCCCAGGACCCCAGGATCATGACCTGAGCTGAAGGCAGATGCTCGACCACTGAGCCACCCAGGTGTCCCAGAACTCTGATTTTACTCAAGTGCACATTGTGCCCCCATAAGACTCAGGGTCATGTCCTGACTGATCTACACTGGCCATGACACGCCCACACTTGTCATCTAAGGAAATCACACAGATCCCACCAATGAGATTCAGGAGGAAGCCCACCTAGGGGGCTGCTATGGGTGATTTCCACTGACCTCAAGAAATGACAGAGGAAGATTCCTTCTCCGCCTCTCCCTCCCCTCTTGTCTCTGTGCAACTGGCTCTGTGCAGGTGGGAACGCCAGAGAGGGAAATGGAAAGAAGAAGGGAATTATCAATGAGGATTTCACTGAACTGCTGAATAAAGCAAACCAGACCAGTGCACTCCATTCTTATCCTGGGTGAGAAACTCCTGACAGTGTGAGCCCCTTGGAGCCTAAATTAAGCCAAGGCTTAAGCAATTTAACCAATTTGTTACCCACCATGAGGGCCTGCAGGTGCTTGCAGCCAAAGCATCCTGAACATTTGATATACTTCTTCACCTTGGCCTCCTGGAGCCAGGGAGGCCAGACTCTGCCCTCAGGCGGTCTCCTGGGGGCCCATGCAGGCATCTCCAAACAGCTCCACTTTGCTGCTGGTTTTGCCACTGTGGCCCTCTTGCATCTGGCCTGGGCTTCTGGAAACTAAAAATTCTTTCAGTGAACCAGACTCCAAGCCCCTTAAGAAGAGACTTCTCATTTCTGTATCTCCACACTGCCTGGAATATACCAAGTACAGGAAGTTTTCTGGGATGAATCAAGTAATCCCCTTCTGGATCAGAGCAGATGGTACTCGGAAGAGTGTCTGTGGTGACAACTGGGTCTCCCTGTGCCTGTACCAGCCCCTCCAAACCACCCCCTACATACAGGGCCCCCAGAAGGGCGGAGCCTGGGGCAGCGAGCGCAAGTCCTCCATGAGGGGCAGGGGTGGGCAGAGCTCCACTGGTGTGGAGGGTCCCTCCTTCCCCCCTCCAAGAGGTCTGTGTCCTTCACCCACCCTGTGTTTCATTCTGGTCTCAGGACTCACTGTAGGTACTAGCCAACAGTTTGAGCAGCCTCATCAGAGCTTCCTAAAAACTTAAAATGCCATCAGGATCACCTTCACTACACTTCAAATCACTAGCCTGAGGATCGCTAATGTGTGTGGTTTTTTAAAAGATTTTTACTTGTTTATTTGAGAGAGAGAGAGAGAGAGGGAGAGAGAGCACATGATCAGGAGGGGCAGGAGAGAGAATGTCAAGCAGACTCCCTACTAAGCCCAGAGCCCGACATAGGGCTCAATCCCAGGACCCTGAGATCATGACCTGAGCCAAAACCAAGAGCCAGACGCTTAACCGATTGAGCCACCCAGATGTCCCTATCACTAACATGTTTTATGTCTTTCACTTTACAAATGAGAAAAACTGAGGCCCAGAGAGCTGAACTAGCCAGCGGGTGGCAGCTACTGGTGGCAGAACAGGAATCAGCCTTCTAGGCACCAAACTCGCATGCATTTGGTTGTGTTCACTCTTCTACTCTTAGGGAACCATGACTATGGGGGAGTCTCACATGCGTTCATGTTAGGAATGGTCTCTTTGCCTGATGAGAAGGGAGGGGGCCACAGGTGATGTCGGGGGAGGCACTGGTCTCAGCTGCCCCCCAGAAGCCCACCTGGAGCAGGGCTAGGAGAGGGCGCACCTGAGCAGCACTGCCCCTCAGCCTCCCAGGAACACGGGGATGTCACGCTCGGCACCTGCACTAGTTCCTCACTCAAAAATCCCACCCTCGGCCATTTGAGAAGAGGAAAGAAAGGAAAGGACAAGGCAGACTGAGACGACTGTGGAGAAAACGGATGGGATTCCGGGAATTAAAGGGACTTTGCTTTTCCAGGGAAATCTGAAGAGACATAACCTATATGAAAAGTGACTGGTCCCACAGGGGAGGAGCAGGGAGATGAATGGTTTGGGAAATTTTAAAATAATCGCCTTTCCTTGCAACAATCCTGTACGTATCACAGCGACAGTGCCGGCTGGACATGGGGTGGGTCACTGCACAGCACAGGTAAGTCCCGAGCCTCCCCGCTGCATGCAGTGGTTCAGATGTAACAGCAATGACACCCCCATTAAAAATATATGATTGCTTGGGTGCCTGGCTGGCTCAGTTAGTGGACCACGTGACTCTTGATCTCAGGGTCTTGAGTTCAAGCCCCACCTTCGATAAGGAGCCTACTTAAAATAAAAATATATAATTGCTAGGGATGCCTGGGTGGTTCAGGGGTTGAGCATCTGCCTTTGGCTCAGGCTGTGATCCCTGGGTCCTGGGATCGAGTCCCGCATCGGGCTCCCTGCAGGGAACCTGCTTCTCTCTCTGCCTGTGTCTCTGCCTTTCTCTTTGTGTATCTCATGAATAAGCAAATAAAATCTAAAATGTATTTTTATACATATATATTTTAATATATAAATATATATATATATATTTGCCAAAAAAAAAATGCTGCAAGGCTGAAAGAGCGATTCTAGAATGGGGGCAGGGAGGAGACACAAGGGATGGAGAGAAGAGAACCATTCAGAGAAAACAAGGAACAGCCTGAGAAATCTGACAGAGGTCTCAAAAATAAAACTCCCTGGGATCCCTGGGTGGCTCAGCGGTTTAGCGCCTGCCTTCGGCCCAGGGTGTGATCCTGGAGACCCGGGATCGAGTCCCATGTTGGGCTCCCTGCATGGAGCCTGCTTCTCCCTCTGCCTGTGTCTTGGCTTTTCTCTCTCTCTCTGTCTCTCATGAATAAATAAATAAAATCTTTAGAAAATAAATAAATAAAACTCCCTCAAAGCGAGAGCTGAGGAAATAAGAGAATGTTTTCAAGCTCCAAGCAGACACAGTGCTCACTCAGGAGGGCCACGGGGCTACGGAGAGGGCACCTGGGGGTGAGGGAACTCTGACCCTCAGCTTCTGGAGTCCCCAGCGCACACACTGTGCAAGGTGCATCCCCAGAACCAAGTCTCCGGGCTCGGGTGAGGTCATACCACAGTGCAGCTGTGGGCCTCCCACTGGCTCCTTTCCCTCCCTTGGCAGGTGGATACCCTAATTTCTCTCCAGGCAATGTTAATGCACTTTCCCGGGTATGAGGGTTAAAGATTCTTTTTTTTTTGAGGATTTTATTTACTCACGAGAGACACAGAAAGAGAGGCAGAAACATAGGTAGAGGGAGAAGCAGACTTCTTGCAGGGAGCCCGATATGGGACTCGATCCCAGGACCCCTGGTTCACGCCCTGAGCTGAAGGCAGACGTTCAACCACTGAGCCACCCAGGCGTCCCGGGATTAAAGGTATTAACCACACAACTTACTTTCTATGTGCCTGGGTAAGGATCTGCTGTTGGCATGGCCACTCAGAAGCTGTCAGACTGCTGAGGACAAAGGGTCCCACAAGCTTGGGGAGGAAGGGGAACATGCTGTCAGGGAGGGGCCTGTGTGCACTCACCCGGATGCAACCAAGCAGCTGCTCCCCGCGATATGGTTCTAACTCAAAAACCTGCCAAACCCACGATGTCCATCAATGGTGTAACCAGTCCACGGTGGACCGTCACACAATAGAACATTAAACACCTCGAGTAACTGAACCCGCGCTACATTCATGTCTCAGGAACGAAGTAATAAAATTTCAGAAGTTGTCAAGTGAGGACAGCATGTAATCATTTTTATAAAGTGAATATGACTTTTGGATCATAAGGTTTTATTTCTAAAAACAAATCTGAAGCAAACATGGAAAAAATACTAGGACTAGTTGGTTGGGGACGTGGGGAGACCCAGGCAGGGGTAGCCCCTCTCTGTTCCTTCCAGGATGTTGGAATCACCTTGGTGTCCTCCTCCTCCTGCCCCACACTGTGTTGGGGCCCAAGATTGCTGCCAGCTATGGGGACAGCTTCCCCAGGCTGGCCTCCTCAAGTAGCTATGTCCCCTGCAACAGCTCCCACGCTGTGACCTGCTCACATGGATGCAGGCCCTCTGCCTTCTGCTTGCACCCCTAAATGTAGCTTGTACCCCCAGCACCCTGGTCAGGCTTCTGACAAAGACCTATCCGCACTCAAAAAATTGGAACTTACTGTAGCTTATCTTTGGGACATGCCCCCTGCCCCCCAAACTATTTTCAATTGCCAAATTGAACAAGTTAAACCCAGGTATTCCTCCCCTTTAGACCACCAGGGACCAGCCCTCATGGCTTTTTTTTTTTTTTTCGGACCAATATCTATTAAAGTGGGCAATTTGCAAAGCACTGTGCAACACATCACATACATTATCTCGTTTCTCACAGGAGCTTTATTAGGTCGATATTGCATCCACATCTTAAAGAATACAAGTGTCAGGAAAATAAGCTCCTTGCCCATGATCTCACATGTAGGGTGAAGCCAAACCATAATACGCTGGTAATCTGTATCACACATCAGGGGTAAAACCTATATCCACGTATGAGAGAAGCATCACTGAGATTCTGTGGCCTGGGACAATATGGACAGGAAAGGGAAAAGCCAACCAGTCCATGCCCCAATCACAGCACCCAGAGATGGACACAGAAGGGATGACCACGGGGTTCCAAACCCTGCCCCCACCCAGCCCCGGTGCGCTGGTTTGTTGAGGCACGATACTGCTTGTCCCGGCTCCACATGGCCCAGCTCGGGAAGCTTCTAGTTGGAGAAATGACTGCAGAAAGACATGAGTGGTTAACCTCTCTCCTCTGTAATGGGGCCAATCTCCCGTCTGTGCTCACAGCACAGGTCCTCCCAGGAGCGGCCACGAGATGCAGAGAGCAGAGTCCACACCTACAAACACACCAAACTCCAAGAATTCCAAGAGGATTCATCTATTTATTGATATTAATATTAAGCCACTTCCCAGCAGTATCTGCTGTGACATGAACAGGACTTGGTTTCTAAAGGTAATAAAATAACGATGACATCATAGACAAAGCGTTGGGGATGTTCCACGCAGGGCAAACTGGCTTTCTTCTCCTACCAGAGCAGGCAGGTGCTAGGTGCCATCCCAAGCACGAACTCCTGGTCCCCTCCTTCACCTTGGCCCTCGGAGCATCCCGGGCTGTGGCACGAGGCCAGACAGCTTCTCACACCCTCCCCACGTGGCACAGCTGTCCTCGGTTCCTACGGATAGACCACCGGTGCTTCCAGTCGGTGAGCGGTGGTCAGGTGACAAAACCACTAGCACCAAAAAGCTGGTTCTTCCTCTTCGTCAAGTAAACACGATACTTTTTTTTTTTTTTTAAGGAAAGGAAAGTCTTAAAAACATATGGCACTAGAGTGTGAAATGACACGAGGGCACCCATTACAACTTCCCATGGCTGCCAGCCCAGTGCCTGGCCTCATGTCAGATGTAGAGCTGATGGGAGGCCAAGGTATCCATGAACGGACGCACCAAGTTGTCCGTGGAGAAGTAAAAGATGAGCCCAAATGTGATGGAAATGGGGAGGGCAGGCAGTGCCTTCTTGAACACAGCAAGCAGCAGGAGGGTCAGACACAAACCCTGCAGAACACAGAGGGGAAGTGGTGACCACCAGTTTGGATGGGGGGCAGCTAGTGAGGTCTCCGCCGGGCTCAGGTGGGTCAGACAACAGCGCTGGACATGCCACCTTCCCAGGTCCCCTCAAAGCTCTGTGACGTGCCCGAGGGGGAGCTCTCACTCTTGTTTAACACTCTGCATGCTAATGCGTGAGCCCCCTGACCCTCAGACCACCTCCCCTGCCTGGCTACGGCAGCAGCACATGTGACCAGTGGCAGGCGGGCTCCCCTTAAGGGACACGTATTTATAAAGAACTAGATGAGCTCTGCAGAAGTATCAGTGAGGGTCTCAGCAGCTGGCACGGAGGGAACCAAAGATGCTGTGGGACCCATCCCCTGGGAAGTGGCTGCTGTCCTGTCCCACCAGGCTGGTGTAGACAGGGTCCAGGGAAGGGACGGTGAACCAGAGCACCCGCCCTGTCCTTGGGTTGGGTAGGGCCTCAGGTCAGACAGTACGGAGGTGGAAGAGTTGGGGGGCCCACCACCCCAACCCCCACCCATGCTGTGAGCAGGTAGGCAATCTCTCAGGAAGACAGCCTCAGCCTTCCTGCACCAGGGCATGGAGTATATGCCGCTCGGAGCCTCCCCACCCTCTTAGGACACTTCCTTCCCCCACTACGGGTACCTGACCTCGTTGAGTCACTGCCTGGGTATAAAGTGATGGGGCCCCTCCCTACCTCACAGCACACAAGCCTGGCCAAGCCAGTGGCACCGCTGTGCGCATGGTCAGTAATGCCAGAGCCCCTCAGCCACACCTGCCCTGTCCAGACCCTCCCAAAAGCCTGGTCTCATCTCAGGGGTCTCCTGGCAGCTCTGCCCAGCCCCCATCACTCTGCCCCTCCAGGGGGCAGCAGCATCTGAAACTTCCCCAGGGATCCAGGGACCCCCAACCCAGGAGACGGGGCAGGTGCACCCCCAGCCCACTCACAATGAGGATGGCCACGAAGCACGCCAGCGTGGTGTTCCAGTCCCCGCTGCCTGTGGCCGCTGCCTTGCCCACCAGCACACTGTAGAAGATGAAGTCCCCCAGGCCGAGCTTCACGCCCCCTGTGCAGGGAAGACGGCGAGCCCATTGGTGTCGGGAGCCCCAAGAGGAAGTGGCAAAGAAGGAAGACACCAGTCCACAGCCCGGCCACTCTGCCTGGCCCACGGGACCCTGGGGGCCAGAGTCCTGTGGCCCATGGGGGTCGGGTGGGGCAGTGTCACCGCCAGCCCACCTCACCTGGCCTCTGGGACAAGGACTGCTGCCAGTGGGTAAAGGGGGCCGTTGGGCTGGGCAACCTGCCACCTGGGCTGTGAAAAGCTGGCATTTCTGACAATTCAGGTAAAACTGGTGCTTGACACTTAGTTGAGTAAGAAAAAAAAAAAAACAAAATATATCATCAGGGGTTGGTGGGAGGCGGTACGATTCAGTTCTAAGTTTAAGTTATGAGTATTTTGTAGGAAATTTAATTTCAAGAACACACATGATGCTCAGAGCTCCTCTGGCAACCCTTCCTCTTAAAAATAGGGCAGCTGGGGCAGCCCCAGTCACCGGGTGTGATCCTGGAGACCTGAGATCGAGTTCCATGTCGGGCTCCCTGTGGGGAGCCTGCTTCTCCCTCTGCTGTATCTCTGCCTCTCTCTCCATGTCTCTCATGAATAAATAAATAAAATATTTTTAAAAAATAGGGCAGCTTAACAGGTAATTAGCTTATCTCTTGCTGGTGGTAAATGAGAACTCACAGAATGCTCGTTTCCCTTAGGCAGGCTGCCGGTGTGCTCGTTTACAGGAGACTGCTCACCGTGAACAGTAAGAAAGCTTATTGAACAAGGGTGTGCCTCGTAGGCCCCTCTCCTGCCTCCTCCTGCTCACGGGGCTCCTTGGCTGGGGCAGGACCCCCTCTGGCTGGCTCCTGCCCCCAGATCACTGGCATGCCTCTGGTCCACCGCCTCCCTCGGCCTGACTTCTGTGGCCTCAGCCCTGTACCTGTCTGCACCCCGTTCCTCACTGTGGTCTGCAGGTCTCGCTCTTGCTCACACCCACCCCCTGCTTTCCTGCTCTCCCCTCTTCCTTCTTTCTTTTTTCCATCACTTCTCTCCCCAAAGAGCTCCATGCTCCCGTCCTGTGCACCTGAAAGGTCCAGAAGCTGGGGGAACCCACCAGCCTGTGCACAGAGGGGAGGCCAGTACTCAGCCTGTAGATGCACATGGCCTCAGGCTGCTCCCTGCCCAGCTCCCATCTTCCTCTGATCCTCCCCTGGCACCGTCCCCTCATCCTCACTGTGCAAGACCCGGGTGCAGCCCCTCTGTCTCCATTCCAACCCTGAACCCTCCCCAGGATCCCCCTGCAAGCCCAGGTTTCAACATATATATGATGCCAACTCTGACTCCAACCCTGGCCTTGACCCTCTGTGTGGCTGCTGCATGTCCCCCTGGAGGTCCTGAGGTGCTTCCAGCCACCCACTCCGTGTTCCCCTGGGTCGCCCCCACGTCTCCCCGGCCCCTCCCACAGCACCTCCTCCCAGCCCTGCCTGCACCAGGGGCCTAGCTTCCCTGCAGGGTCAGCTCCTTCTGCAGCCAGGGGTCCACTTGGAACGTGGCTCTGCTCATTTCACGTCCCTGCCGACACACCACGAAGGCCTCCCTGCTGCCTCTGGGGCAGAATTGGAGCCACTCCCTGGGTGCAACACACCCCCCACTGGTAGGCCCTCCTGAGCGGCTCTCTGAGCTCCCTGGGACTCCCCTCTCCCTCCTCAAGCCTCTGCCAGGGCTGCTGGGTCATAAAGAATTTTTCTGGCCCTGGTTCGTGGGAGGGAGACCACATGGCTGGAATTTCCCAAGTACCAGGAGTGTCTGTTATTCAGGATCCTAAACACTTGAGTTCATGCAAGTAGGAGGGGCTGGAGGGGTTGCCAGACCAGAAAGACCACGTGTGTGAGAAGGGGGCCGGGACTGGGCCAAGCCTGGAGACAAAGCTAGGCCCCGAGCGAGGATTCAATCACGCCTACATGAAACAACCCCAGCAAGACTCTGAAGCCTGACAAACATATCCATGTGCCAGGTGTGTGGGCATAACCTGTCCCGATGCCACATGGAGAGACGACACAGGCTGTGCATTCAAGGCCCTCCCCCACCTGCCCCTGGGTCTCTTCATACAGCTAGCCCTCTGTTGTCTCCTTTATAATAAAGCCGTAAATACAGCACTTCCCCGAGCCCTGTGGGTTGTCCTAGTGAATTACTGACACTGGAAAAGTGTGGGACCCCCAGATTTGTAGCCAGTGGCCTGAAGACTCCCCAAACCTGTGACTGGGGTGGCCGTGGACTGTGCCCTGTAACTAGTGGGGCCTGTGCTGAGCCCAGTGGTTGGTGCCCGCGTCTGTCTGTGGGGTGACCGCCAGCTCATCCTCCATGGCCCACACCAGGCCTGTCTTCTTCCCTGCACCTGCCCTGACTCCCCTGTACCTAAGCCCTCCCCAGGGAACCCACCGCAAAGCAGAGGTTAACACCTTGTATCCCTCGGTCCCATAGGCCACCCGGCACACAGTAGTGGGCCCCACACGTGTCCTAGTGTCCTTGGGAACATGCCCCTAGGTGTGTCTTCAAGATTGTCTTCTACACGGGTCCCTCCAGATCGGTCTGTTCCTGGGGGTCGCCACCCAATTCTGTCCTGTGCTCCAGAGCCCATGGCTAGTTGAGCATGGGGACAGTGCTGTTAGTGCCCTGCCCAACCTGTCCCCAGGCCCAGACACCACACCTTGTGCCCTAAGGGCTACACTGGGCCTCCTTCAGGCCATGCCAGTGCACATTGGGATAGAATTCTCCACCAGCTGCAACTCTGCCCTCTCTGGATCACATCCCTCCTCCTACAAAATTACCCCACACACACAGTGGCCCCTACTGTGCATGGTGCATAGACCAGAACCCTCACTTTGATCTCTGGGAGGCCCTCTGAGCCCCCACAAGCCGGCCAGTCCCATGTCTGCACCCTTGATCTGGTGTCCTGCCTGTGCTTCCTCTAACTCACTATGGACTGCCTACCCCACGGCCTCGACACCACTACCCGCACCTCCACCCCGCCACCCCTGACCCAGAGTTCAACCCTGGAGCTCAGCTCCGAGGTCCCCACCTCAGGTAACTTCCTGAGCCCCTGAGACCAGGTCTAGGAGCTGGGTCACTGCGACCCGGGCCTAGGGAGGGCAATCAGGGTCCACAGCCATTAGACCCAAGCCAGGCCTACATTACTCCCTGCTCCCGACACAGACACACAGTCCACACTCACATCTGCGAAATATAGGGCTTAGCCAGATCATGAGTCCCCATGGCCCGCCACCAAGACTCCACCTCTGCTGGCTTCTCCTGGACTCTTGTGCCCATCTCTCTCTGATGTGAAGAGGGGCTTCTTTGCATGTACACTCCCCTGGTCTCAGGGAGCCCCAGCTCTACCCTCACCCCCACCCTGGGCCCATGCAGACCCATCTGGGCACGACCACCTTACTTTCCTCCTCTTCCTCCAGTTCGTCCCCTGGGTAACCAGGCAGGGGGGGCTCAAAGACTTCCGGGTACGAGGGCTCCCCAAAACTGTCATACGAGTCTTCTTCTGGGTGTCCATGAGAACGCAACCATCATGGTGTGAGGCGGGGGCAAGGGAGAGAGACAAAAGCCCAGTCAGGGGGATCTCTGATCTCTGAGGAATGAGGCTGAGCCCGGGCTCCCTGGCCCCCCACCCTCCAGCCAGCCCAGCCCTGACGCAGACAGACAGGTTCTCCCCACTCCGTGGAACAAGGGAAGGGAAGCAGAGCTGGAAGTCTCCCTGCTGCCACGTGCCTGGCACAGGCCCACCAGGAGGGTGGGTTTCCCTTCCGCACCCTCTGACCCCGCACCTCCCAGGGAGGCCAGGCCAGGCCACGCGGGCGGGCAGCGGCCCTTGAGGACGACAGGCCACCAGCCTCTGGACACTCACCCATCTCTGGGTCGTAGGGCAGCTGCAGGGCTCCCTGGGAGGAGGGGTCCAGCTTGGCCATGCCCACTGTCCACACCATGGCAGCTGTGGGGACAAAAGGTGGTGCCAAAGGTGGTGCCTCAGGCGCTGCTAAGGGCAGCTGCCCCTGGGGCCCGCGCAGGACCCGCCCTTCCTTAGGGGGCCCCGGGGAGGGGTCCGGACTGGCCAGATGTGGGCACACCATGCCTTTCCTGGGCTTTCTTTGCCTCCACATGAAGACACTCCTCATGAAGACAATGAACAGTCTGGTGAATGAATTTTGTCTTATTGTGGTTAAAAAAAAAAAAAACAACATGCAACCTGAAAGGTACCATCTTAACCACACACGTGAAGTATGTTCACGTCACTGAATCAGACCTCAGAACTGCTCTCCTTCCAGCCCTGAGACTGCACCCTCTGGACACCTCCTCTCTTCCCCCTGCCCCCCACCATTCTAGCTCTATGAACGTGACTCCTCCAGACACCCCAGAAAGGTGGATCACACGCATCCTTTCATAACTAGCTTCATCCACTCAGCCTGGTGGCCTCCAGCTTATCCACAGGGCATGTGGCACAACTCCTCCCTTTTTAGGGCTGAATGATAGTCCATGGCACGTGTTCACCAAATTTCCAGCTCCCTTGGGTTCCATCCAGGGTAGGTTCGCTAGGCAGGGGTTTCCCCTGGGTTCTGTCTCCCTGGCCCAGAAACTCTTGCCTGAACTCCCAGCCCACAGTGTCTCCAAGTCTCTATCTGGCCACCCCGTGAACACTAGAACATTCCCCATGGTGGCCCTGCCGAACCCCCACTGACATCCTGGCTTCTTCCTTGTAGCTCGCACCCTTACCGTCGCAAATCCTGCCAATTCTACCTCCAAAATATCTTCAGAACGATCTGCGTCTCACAGCCTCCACCGCTGCCCTGGGGCCTGAGCACCCCCAACCTCTTGGGGTGCTAGTTACCCCCCTAACCCAGGACCTCTTCCACTCTTGCCACCATGTCTTTTCTGCCCCCTTAGCAACCTACGTGATCTTGTTAAAATATTAACATCAGCTCAGTCCAAAACCTTCCAGGAGTGTGAAGCTCACCCAGGAATAAAAGTCGAGCTCTCGCCATGGCCTGCAAGGCCCAGTGTCCCTGGACCTGCTCCCCACCCCGGGATCTGCCTCCCCTCCCCTCTGCCCCTGCCAGATTCAGCTCCCCTGGGGCCTCTGCTGGAACTCTGTCCCCTGGGCTTCCTGAGGCAGGTCTCAGGTCAAATGCCACCTATGACAGAGATTTCCTTGACCACCTGCCACACAACAGCACCCCCCACTACCCTAAAGTCCTCGGGTCTCCTACCACTTCACTTTTGACCAAGCACATCTCCCCTCTAACAATGTGCACTCCCCCGGAGCAGAGATGGTGAATGCAGAATTGAGCCCTGTCTCACAGGGTCTCTGCTCCTCCTCAGAGCGTGCCTCCAACTTGCTTTCATGCCACGGGCCACTTGCTGACATGTCCACTCCAGACTCCGTCCTGCCTCTGTAGACATTACCCAGCACTCTGCATCCAGACTGTCCACTCTGCAGACGCCTGAGCCACAGCATTCAGGCTCATGACGTAAATATGCCCATCAACAGATGGGAGGCCATCAGGACCCCAGGGCTGTGAGCCCTGTCAGGCCAGGGGCCACGTGGGTCTTGTTTCCTGCTACACCCCCAAAGCCCAGCACTGTGCTTGCCGCAAAGTGGGGATCTGACACACATCTGTTGAATAAGCATATAAATCCAAATCCCTACACACCGGCCCCGTAGCCAGCAGCAAACCCGTGTGACTTCCCTTCAGAGACTTAATTTCACCCAGCCACAGAGCTGTCGAGGAAGCACAGTGAAAAGCAGGTGCACCCAGGGCACCTGGGTGGCTCAGCGGTTGAGCATCTGCCTTCGGCCCAGGTCATGATCCTGGGGTCCCAGGATCGAGTCCCACATTGGGTCACCCACGGGGAGCCTGCTTCTCCCTCTAACTATGTCTCTGCCTCTCTGTGCATCTCTCATAAATAAATAAAATCTTTTTTAAAAAAAGATTTTATTTATTCATTTGTAGGCACAGGATATAGGCAGAGGGAGAAGCAGGCTCCTTGTGGGGAACCCGACACGGGACTCGATCCCAGGACTCCAGGATCATGACCTGGGCCAAAGACAGACATTCAACCGCTGAGCCACCAAGGTGTCCCTGAATAAATAAAATCTTAAAAAAAAAAAAAAGAAAAGAAAAGAAAAGCAGGTACACCCTGCTCCTCCAGAACCCTGCCCTCGACAGCCCCTCTCCAAAGCACCCTCTCAGGAATGTGGAGAGCTAAGTGGGTGGCCGTGGGCAGTACTCCCCACACGCCACTGGAAGTTGGATGGGATGGAACTGTGGGGCAGACCACGTCCTCTGCAGCCCCAGCCAGCCTCAACTCTCTAAGCACCTTCTAATGAGATGGAGATGCAGCTTCTCTTTGTCCCTGGAGGGTGGGGCACCCCGGGATCACCAAGGCCACCTCCTCCCCTTTAATCTAGGAAAGACAACTAGTCCCTAGTGAACTCCGAAAGCTGCAGCGGGGAAGCAGCCCCTGGTTCCCAGCTCGAAAGCAGAAACAGAGGTCACTCACAGGAGTATATCAGGGCAGGAAATATGGGCTCGTTTCTCTCCTGGGCGGTCTCCACCAGCATCCTCAGAGGCCCTTTGGGGCACAGCACAGCCACTAGATCTGCAAGAGCCAAGATGTCACGGCATGTGGTAAGTGACATTTATTCCCAAGCAGCCCAAAGAGAGAGGAGCCAGCCTGCTAACACCTGGGGAAACATAGCCCCGAGCCTCAGAGTGAGGCTCAGAGTGTGTCCCACATGCCAGCTCCCAACCCACTGGTTTACAGCCATACCCTTAAGAGTTTGTTTGTGTTGATGGAAGCCCAGAATGGGGTCTAAACGGGGTGGACTGCAAACAGGAAATTGCTATGTGACTCAGGGACCCCATGCTGGGCTTGGTGTCCAGAGCCTCCCTTTCCTTACCCTTTTAAAATGGAAGTTATCACTTCCAAGAGACACAAGAGACAAAACCATGCTAATACTCAAGTTTTGGGTGCTCATTATTTATAGGTCCTGTGCCCAGCCCTACAGCTGCTCTGAGGAGTGAATGCTTACAGCGTGCCTAGGGCTTACCAGACGTGCTATCAGCAGTAACCACATCCATGGCCCCAAGTCCAACAGCCCCCGTGCCTCACGAAGGATTAGTCAGGGAGGAAGGGGGTACCTTTCAGCACCCGCCCCTTGTATCCACCAGTGAGGACTCGTCATCCTGGACGCTGCCCCCGCCACCCACCGCCAGGGTCTGGGCCCACCCACACCCGCCTACCGTACACAGAGATGGCGCCCAGAATGACCCAGGCAGACCATTCGGGGAGGTACTTGATGAACACCAAGGCCATGAGGGCACTGATCATGATGAGGTAGGCTTGCTGCAACACCAAGGGGCCTTTCCAATGGATGCACACCATGCCCACTGCCCCAAAGTTCCAGACGGTCAGGAACAGGGTAGGGTAGTCCATGGCCACGTTGTAGGTCTTAAGCACTTCCCTGCATGACCAAAGCCAAGCCTGTGAGGTAAGAAACTCAGCAGAGACGTCAGACCCCAATCACACACAGTGCAACATCCCCTGTTTCCTGACCATTAAGTCCCCAGCTGGGTTTTCCTGACCTCTGGCTTCATTATAGACACACACACCCCCCACTGCCCGGTTCTGTGAGTCCCACATCTAATCACGTCAAGTATTTTCTGGAATAAGGGGGTGAATGTACCAATGTCTCATGCTTGACTCAACTCACACAGAGGTGTGCTGGTACCACCTGAAAGACCCTTTGCCCCTGGGAAAAGGCCTCCTGTCTCTTCCGTCTCTCAGGGCCCCAGGGTCAGGCTGCTAACCCACATCAAAGGCAACAGAGCAGATCACTTTTCCAAACGAGGAAGTTCCCAAGCCTGGCCCAAAGACTGGAATCTCTTGGGTTCATAGAGATCCTCCTCCATAGTGATTGGGCTCATTTGTTTTAAATCAGGAGCAGAAAGGGATATGGCCTGCCTCACAGCACCCTTGCCTCCCATCAAGGCCCTGGGAGGAGGTCTGGCTCTTGGAGGCTGGTGGTGGTGGGGTGCCCCTCCCCACCCAGATCCTGCGTGTCTGACAGGACCTCAGGGCTACCTACCCGAGGTAGATATAGGTGAAAAGGAACAGGAGCATCAAGGATGACATGATCAACCAGCCATGGATAAACTAGACAACAGAAATGGGTACAGTGAGCATGGGTACCCAGCTTGTGGGACTACCGCCCAAGCTTCAAGAATCTTCATTAGGCTCCTTTGTGATGACACTGGAAGGAGTGGCCACTGGACAGATATAGAGTGCAAAGAAGTTCCTACAGTTCTCTCGAGGTCACCTGGCAAGTGCACGGAATGAAAATCCTTCAGGTCCAAGCAGCCAGACCCCTGTCCCCCCTACCTTCCCCCGCCCCCACCCCGAGAGGATGTGTTGGATGACTCCCACCCACCAGGCACAGCCCTAGGCTCCAGGGAAGAAGCTAGTGGAGTCCCACTTGCCGTGTGTCAGCGTGAGGGCCTCAGCTGGGGAACACATAGCCCTTGTGACTACCTGTGAATATGTCTAAGAGCAAAAGAGCATCAGGACAAAGTGGCAGGAGACCTGCTGGGGTGCTGTCTTGGAGTGGCCAGGGCAGCCTTTAAGGGAGCTTTCTCTGGTCACCCCAGGAGGAGCCCTCCCACCTGAGGCCCTCAGAGAGACCCATGCCTCCTGTCCTGGCCAACCGGGGAGGGTCAAGGATGACAGTAGAGTAATCCTAAGCCAGTCCCTTAGCCGGCAGTCCGTGGCACAGGGGTGTCACGACCACCAGCCTCCCCTCAGGGGATGGACCGGTCAGTCACCTGCTTGACCCACCAGGGACCTCAGTGGGAACCTGGTCTACCTAGAACAAACAGCAGCCCAGGCCATGCTATGGACACAGCTACCTCTGGGATGTGTTGACCCTCCTCATCCCAGCCACCCCTGCCCCCCAGGACTGCCATCACCTCCTGCCTGAGTGCCACGGAACCTGCAGGTAAACCTCACCAATCTGCCTCCTGCCAGTCCTGGGACTGGTTGCCTGACACCCACTGACCACAGCAGTACTGGCTTCCCAGCTCCTCGATCCCCTGACCAGCTTGTTTCCAAGGGCACTGTGGCCTCTGCTCCAACCACGCAGCCCCCTATGCTGCTTCCCAGCCCCAGTGAAAATTGCCTTATTTCCACAGGTAATTATGCACTCATCAGCCCCAGCATCCTGATCAGCCCCTGTGGACAGCCCTCCTGGCATCTATCCTGGCATCTCGCCAGCAGGGATGGGCTCCAGGCCCTGGGCTGAGCCTCCTCACTGCTCTCTATCTGCTCCAGGGGGCAGCAGGCAGCCTGCATGAGGACGGCTTTAAGTCACGATTCCCAGTTAAATCTTTCTTTCAGGCCTCAGGGTTTCAGACCCTAAACAACCCCTCCCCCTAGTCTGAAAGTTAACAGTCTGCCCAGGGATAAACAAGGCCCCCAATTAGGCCAGGTGGGCCGCTAGACTGGCCTGCACCCCGGCCCCTGCTCCTCCGCTGCTCCTGGGGGCTATGCTGCAGCTACAGGGCCCTCCAGTCTCGGGGCTGCAGGACCCCACACGGCACCTGCACACCCTGTGCAGAGGAAAATAGGAAGGTTGAGTAAACCTGCAGGGGAAGTGTGGGGTGAAGGAACCCGAAAATAGAACATCTCGCTTCTTTGGAAGAAGCTGCAAAATAAAATAACTTCTGAACATGAGAAGGGGTGTGTGGAGCACAGCAATGAAGTGCTTGGGCAGGGGAGATTCTGTGCAAGCGCCAAGGATGGTGGTAGTGGGCAATCCCCACGGTGGCCAGGGTGGGGCAGAACCGAACTGAGGCGTCTGCTCTGGCAGTAGGTGACCTGGTGGGTGGCTGGGGGGCGGAGGGCTGGCGTTGGGGGCCAGGCAGACAGGACGGGGCAGCGGGGCACGGCTGGCACTCACCTTGTAGCAGCGGTACTTGTAGAGCACGACCAAGAAGATGGTCATGGCCACAATGACGCTGATCATGATGAGGGTGTTGAGCACAGAGTTGAGGAGGCGCTGGCCCACAGAGGGCGTGTCCTCGGTGAATGGTGTGTAGATGCTGAGGGAGATGGCGGGCTGCAGGCTCTGCTCCCTGCCTGCTCCATAGGGCCTGCCCGTGAGCCACCCAGCCTCAGCCTGATGCCTGAGCCCCGAGTGGAAAAGGAAGGGGCCCCCCCCAGGCCTCCCCCTCCCCACCAGACCACCCCGTCCCCACCAGGCTCCCACCCTAGTCCTCCCTCTCCTCTCCCCCATGCTCTCCCCCCTCCCCAAGGACTCCCCCCCCCCTCCCCCAGGTCTCCCATTCCCCATGTGCTCTCCTCCCATACCCAGCCCAGGACTCGCCCACTGCTTCCCCTACCCCACCCAGCACAGGCCAGCAGTGGCACCTGCTACAGCCAGTACACTTGGGAAGCCAGCCCCTGGCCCTATCCACCTGTCTGCCCGGACTGCAGAAGCCTGCTGCCTGCTAAGTGCTCACCTCCCCTGAACACTGTAGGCTGTGCCCCTCCCACCTGCTCTGCACCCCAGCCCAGTAGAGGGTGGGGCTTCTCCTCCTGCCCCTTTCTTTGGAAAAATCAAACCAAGATGAAAGGAAAGCTCCCTAACTAAAAACAATAAAAACAAGAATGCGTGGGTGGCTCAATGGTTGAGCATCTGCTTTCAGCTCAGGTCATGATCTGGGGTCCTGGGACTGAGTCTTGCTTCTCCCTCTGCCTGTGTCTCTGCCTCTTTCTCTGTGTCTCTCATGAATAAATAAAATCTTAAAAAATCAAAAAAATATAAAAAGTTCAGAGCAGGTAGTTACAGGCAGCTTGTCTGTGCTGTTGCTCCCCACTCCCTTTCTGTGTTCTTCTCACTCAAGTGATCAAAACCTCCCTCACTAGGCTGAAAGCACACTAAGAAATCACCCGGCCCACCACTCAGGTTTCCATCCACGAGAGCAGAGGCCCAGAGAGAAAACCGCCTGTCCAGTCACACTGCGTGGCATGGCATGCCCGCGCCCATGACCCTGCACCTGGGACTCCCGCTCGTGCCACAGGGTGAGAGCATGCCCTCTGCCATGAAAGCCAGCATGCCTTAGTGCTGCACCAGGGCAGGCACTGTTTAACTCGTCTAGTTCTCCTAGTATCGGGACTATTATACAAACAAGGAAACTGAGGCAGGGAGCAGCTAGGAAAGAGCCCTTGCAGGTCACGTAGCCGGGAGGCAGTGGACAGAGCAGAGTGTGGAGTCAGGTAGCAACCAGCCCAGCTCTGCACACGCCCCTGGCATGGAGCTGCAGGTGCAGGGGACCCCTGACTCCCCACGCCACTCCCCAACTTACAGCTGTCCGTTCTTCTCTGTGTAGAAGCGCACGGACTTGATGGTGGCCACCACCACAATCATGCACAGGGTGACCGGCACAAAGAGCATGATCACGTGCTTTGCCCCATACTTGAGGGTCAGCTCCTCCTCCAGGCCCGACGGCTGCCCAGGTACCCCGCCGCAGACGTAGTGGTCAGCATCATCCTCAAAGTCCTCCTCGCTGTCCTGGCTTCTCTGTGGAAAACCGCACGGTGAGGGCCACAGGCTGCGCCCACGGTGGGCTCTGCGACGCCGTGCACGGGTGTCGTGGAAGTGGACATGGGCGGTCTGAGTGGTGCTTTCCAGATGGAAGGACCAGCCTGCGGGCTGGGGTCCAGACGCACGGGTGCCAGGAGGCCAGGGCATCTGAAACGTTTACGAGGACCAGTAGGGAAGGCAGAGAGCCGGCACTAGCCACCTCACATGCAGGAAGGGGCCACAGCAGCCACAGGACAGGGCAGCCTGCAGGCCTAGCACATGCAGCTCATGGGCCTGAAGTGTTTCTAGGGATCGCCACCCCCCCCCCCCCCCCATCTTACTTCAGGGACTCAGACGCTACTCAGTTCTGGCTGAGGAGCCATAAGGATTCAAGAGGAGCCAGCCAGGTGACAAAGGAGGAAAACAGATTGCACCCACCCTAGAATAGTGAGCTCACATGGGGACTGTCCTTGACGGTAAGACGTTGGAAATTTGCGGAGGAGACATTACTTGGAACTCCCCCAACACGCACAAAATTGGGCGTGCAGAACTGGCAGCAGCAAACCAGACCCAGACGGGCTAACTGGCGCCAAGCTCCTGAGGGGCAGGGGGTGTCCATCCTCCAGGAAGGTGGGAGGGCAAGACACCCGCACACGCTGGCCCAAACCCATCTGCGAGAATTTCTGCTTCAGAATTGTGCCAATTCAGTCACTCACTGCCTTGTTAATTAGATTAACCGCCAAAGACAGAGCCAAGCACAACAAAAATTCAAAAGGACGTTGCTTTGGTTCTTTGCAGGGAGAACTGCAGCCGATGCTCAGCTAAGAAATGGCAAAGCATAAAGGAGCGGGAATGTCAACAATTAAAATGCACAGACGAGCTCCGAGCTCCGGGAGACAAGACAAGTGAGCAGTCAGGAGCGGCTGGCGGTAGCCTTGAGAGGCAGACAATGAGACCAGCTCACTGGGAGCTCAGAGGGTGGAAGGAATGAGCTCTAATTCCAACTATAGGGACTAAGGCCGGCTGGCAGGAAAAGTCCACATGGAAGGTTTTAAATACTGTAATACACAAGACTGAGGTGGGGGTTCAGGCTAATCCAGATACTTCCCCCCCAGGGCACCCCTGCCTTCATGAGGTTATAACCTCCTGCCCTGTGGGCTACAGAATTAAGATTAAACCCCTGTGTCCCCCCAAAATTCACATGTTGGACCCTAACCCCCAATGTGATGGCACTTGGGGTTGGGACCTTTGGGTGGGGCCCTCCTGATGAGATGAGAGCTCTTACAAATGGGCCCCAGACACCCACACCCCAATCTGTATAGCAGCAATGTCCACAATAGCCAAACTATGAAGAGCCCAGATGTCCATCAACAAATGGATAAAGAAAATATGGTATGTACACAATGGAATACCAGTAAGCCATCAGAAAGAATGAAATCTTGCCATTTGCAATTACATGGATGGAACCAGAGGGTGTTATGCTGAGTGAAATAGAGAAAGACAAACACTGTATGATCTCGCTCTTCGGTGGAATTTAAGAAACAAAACAGAAGCACAGAGGAAAGGACGGAAAAATAAAACAAGACAAAATCAGAGAGGGAGACAAATCATAAGAGACTCTTAACCATAGGAAACAAACTGAGGGTTGCTGGAGGGGACGTGGGTATGCAAATGGGGTAATTGGGTGATGGGCATGAAGGAGGGCATGTGATGTGATGAGCACTAGGTATTATATGCAACTGATGAATCACTGAACTCTACCTCTGAAACTAAAAATAAAATACAATAATAAAATAAAATGGCCCCAGAGAGCTCTCTGTCTTTCCTGCCACAAGGAGACCCAGGGAGAAGCCACTGACACGTGTGAACTCTCACTGGACACTGGATCTGCCAACACTGTGAACTCACACTTCCAACCTCCAGAAGAGGGAAACACATGTGCATTGTGTACAAGCCCCCAGTCTATGGTACCCCTGCTCGGTAGCCTGAACGCACCACAGCACGTCACAGCTCAACAGTCACCAATGATGCACATGCTGGTCCTGTGGCTCCCAGTCTGGCCCCTGGCCCTCTGCAGCACTCCCCCTACCTCCCTGGGCCCGTGCAACCCTCCCAGCATCCAGACTCACTCTCATGCTCCCAGAGCTCCCGCGGCACAGCACCTGCACTAGGAAGGGGAGCCTGCGGGGTGGGGGCTGGGACAGAACCATCCAGCCTGGTGGGCTGCAGATATACAGTCTACTGCAAAGCCCTCACCCACTGGGACCACAACCTGCCCTGGGAGACCCACCCTGGTGACCGGTTCTCTCCCTTAGTCTCCCCTCCCCCTGTATCAGGGCACGTCTGGCTTCCACCCAGGAGGGCCAGGAGCCCAGGGCCTGGATTCAAGGCCCCTGACTGCTGGCAGGAACCTACCCACTGGGCAGCATTTTCTCCATCCTCCAGGCCCTGCCTGGCCTCCTGGCAGCAGCGTGGCGGGGGGCTCTCAGCCGACATCAGGGATGTCCTCTCGTCACACACTTCTTCCTCACTGTCAGAGGCCATGAATGTGAGCATGGCCCTGCCTCGGGAAGCGCCTGGAAGAAGCAGCACAGGGGAGCTTGGTCCATCTTCCTGCAAGGCAAAGGCCACACAGGACCGAGGGGACAGCCAGAGGCAACAAGACCTGGACACAGGTCCCGCCTGACAACCGCCCAGGATGCATGTGTCAAGCAGCTGCTGGAAAGCAGGACTTCCCATGGGTTGCCTCTAGGGCCGTGGTAGCCTCTGGAGGGAAAGGTCCAGCTAGAAAAGTCACGGCCATTCCAAACTGCCAGCACATTCATTCATTCAATCAACAAACATCTGCTGAGCACCTGCAGTTAACAACAATCATGTGGGGCTCCAGGGTTAGGAGGATGGGCGAGAAACACATTTGTCCTTAAAAAACAAAACAAAACAAAACAAAAAAACAAAGAAAGAAAAGAAAAAAAGCCCAACAACCATCCCATGTGACTCATATAATCTAAGCATTCACCTAGAGGTACAGAAGCACAAAGAGGGAGATCAAGAATGTTTTCTAGAGAAGATAGCACCCCTGATGGAGACAGAATTTTCCAGGTGAGGGGAAAGGGCAGAGGGCATGACAGACACTCCAGTCAGGGCCTGGGGAGGTGTAGGGCCTCCTGCACCACATCCCCTAAGACAGAAGGGAAGGTGACCCCCATGAAGACCACTGTGGGAGGGGACAGGCTCTGACCCAGGACAGCAGGGTAGATGCCAGGGAGGGGACCGGACCCAGAGGGGGTTAGGAAGACAGCAGTCAGTGCTGGATGTGGCAGTGAAACACAGGCCAGAACCCAGGATGACAGCCAAGCATGGAGCCACGGGCAGAAGACAAGCAGCTCAGGGGAAAGACGGAGTCTGGAACCTGCTGAGTGGGAAGGGGTTACATGAGTTAAGATGGCACAAGGAGTCTGGGATGCAGGGGAGGAGTGAGACCATGCAGGGCAGGGTGTATATGTGGGAAAACACAGCTTAGGGCAGGCACCCCAGGGAGGCCAGGGCTGGAGGGTCTATAGGCCAACGTGGCAGAAGGGCCTAGAAGAGCTTCAGATAAGCCCTGGCAGACCTGGCTGTCCCTCCAGCTTCCTGGGCAGACCTGTTCTTCCCTCCCCCCCCAAACTCCCAGAGGCCCTGGGGGCTGAGCTTTGGGGCGCTGGGGATGGACAAAAGCCTCCATGTCAGTCCCCCCAGGACGTGTGATCTCCAAGTGACGCAGGCAGGTTCCTTCCACCAGCAGCCAGCTCTGTGTGCCTTGGCAGGGTCTGCGGCAGCTGCTCCATTCAAAGCCGATGACCTGGGCTCTGGCCAGGATCATTCTAGAATGGACCCCACCTCCATCCGCCCATGACAGGCCCGCATCTGCCCACCTCACGGATTAGGACCTGTGACCAAAGGCTCCCAGGCAGGACTCAAAATGCGACAGGCTCCCCTGATGCAGGGCACAGAGCAGAGCAAGATTAAGAGAAATGCCACGGGACTTGGCCCCCGGGCAGAGTTTATGAAACAGAACAATCAAACACATGAAGAAGCAGGCCCTTAAACAGAGCCCCACAGGGTGGTTTCCAGAGGGAGGTGGGGTGCGGGGACGGGAAGCAGGGAAGGGGAAGAAGAGACGCTTCTCGCGACACACAATGTCGTACAGGACTGCCAGAGTGCTACGCTGCCCATCTGGACGGATGGGACCCTGTATGTTAATTATACTTCAAAAATGAAAAAGAGGGGTGCCTGGGTGGCTCAGTGGTTGAGCGTCTGCCTTGGGCTCAGGTCGTGATCCCGGGGTCCTGGGATGGAGTCCTGAATAGGGCTGCCCCCGGGGAGCCCTCTTCTCCCTCTGCTTGTGTCTCTGTCTCTCTGTGTCTCTCATGAATCATAAAATCTTAAAAAAAGGAAGGAAGGAAGGAAGGAAGGAAGGAAGGAAGGAAGGAAGGAAGGGAGGGAGGGAGGGAGGGAGGGAGGGAGGGAGGGAGGGAGGGAGAGGGGAGCTGCTCAAGGAGGGTGGGGACCAGGAGCAAAAAGGTTTAATCCTTCCAATTTCTATTCTTCAGCGGCTGCCAGCAGCTAACAAGGCAGTCCCCAGGGAGCACGTCTGCCTCCCAGCGGCTCCCTGACGTCTGAAGGAGTCAGAACTAACTTAGGGATGACGGCCTCCTCACAAGAAAACAAAGGCTCCCTGGGCAGATTCCTTCCCTCATCCAGCTCCCCAAAATGCCTCCCAAACCTGCCGTGAAACTGGGCGCAAGGGGGCTATGGCTGCCGGCCACCAGGGCTGTCCTGTCGGCTGTCAGGGCAAGGGGCCTATCCAATCCCTACCCTCTGGTCTGCTGGCTGGGCAGGGACAGGTGAACACCTGACAGGGGACTGAGGACTCAGGACAGGCTGGGCCCCTTAACATGCCCTTTCTCTAAGGGGTCCATGCCACCTGGGGCAGGGGAGGGGGGACACCTCCAGCTGAGCCCTGAGCATGTACTGAACCCAATGACCGGGGAGCTGGGTACTGCTGTTCTTGCCTATTTTACAGATGAGGTAACAGGTATGAAACATGACAGGTTCAAAGTCACCCCTGAATGCAGGCAGTGAGTGATGGGTCTGTACTTAGCGTTAGGGTAGACCGCTGGGTGAAAGGCTCCATTCCAACCAAAGGTCCAGGGGTCTGCCCCTTGAGATGGCCCCTTGGCTGACGGTCAGGGGGCTAGGCCTGGCCCCCAGCTCAGGACAACAGGGGTCAGGTCATAGTCTACACCCTGTCCCCCGGTGGGGCTCAGCTCCACTCGGAGCGGAAGAACAATCCTTCTCCTGAAACCCAACCGAGCTGCAGGGGGAGAAAGGGATTTCCAGACAGAGACAGTCCCCAAGCAATGCCCACCAGGGACAAGAATGCGGAAAAACTAGGTCTCACACACCTTGGGCATTGCCACCTGGACCGCCCTTTCTGAAGGCAGTAAACAGGGGAAGCTTTAAAAACATTCATACCTTTTGATCTTGAAATGTTACTTCTCGGAATCTGTTCTAAGGAGATAATAAAACATTTTTGTAAAAACATGTTTGTTGCGGTTGTTTGTAATGGTCCAAAAAAGTAAAAATTGCCAAAACAGCCAACTCTGGCCTACGACACGTCCGTCCAATGGGGTATGTTATAGGACCACTTAAAAAACCTCCTTTCAAAGAATAGTTCATAACAGGAAACAACACGACAGGATGTTGAACGTAACAGATGTCAAACTTCACATACTCGACCATCTGAACGGTCTCAGAAAAACGCTCGTGTACGAAAGACTGGTGAGATAGATGACAAAACACCAAATGTGGTTACCTCTAGACACTAAGGCTGTAGGTCACTATTACTGCACATTTTTCTGCTTTTCTCAAACCTATTATAAACATGGATTGTCTCTAGAGTTTTATTTTTTAAGCCATTAATTTATTCTTAAAGCAGGCTCCATGCCCAGAGTGGAGCCCAACATGGGGCTTGAACTCAAGAACCTGAGATCATGACCTGAGCTGAGATCAAGAGTCGGATGCTTTATCGACTGAGCCCCCAAGGCGCCCCAAAACATTATTTTTTTAAAAGGAAATATGGAATGTCAACACCGAGACAGACTTCCTTCCCATCCTGCTGCCCCTGCATGCCCTCATTGGATGGGGGCAGGCAGGTGGACGCACAGCCCCTTTTTACCTGGCTCCTGGAGAACAGAGCAGCTGGGAGGCACACCTCTCTGCTTCCAAGCCGGAATGGAAGCCTGACGCCAATCTGAAATCCCTGGAGGGAAAATCACCACCTAAATGCCTGCGGATCAACAATCTTACTCGATATCTGTCGGCCGCTGAGCGCCAGTGACGTCAGGAACGCCCGGGTGGGGGGGCTGGGGCGGGGTGGCTCCCCAGGGCGCCGAGGCTGGTCCTACCAACCACATAGCAACCAGCCCTCGGGCTCGGCTGGGAGGGGGCCGAGGGAGCCGCGGGCGGGAGGGCGGGAGGAGGGCGGCCTTCCCGGGGACTGCAGGCGCCCCCGGCCTTAGAATGCAGAACCCACACAGCCGGGGAAGCCACCGCTTCCTCCCATTAATCAGCTGAATGGGATCGAAATGCTGAATTGGCCAAACCGGGCGAGTCTGACCCAGAGAATTCCCCCAGTGTGCCTGTGTCAGCAGCTCCTGCGATTAAGGAAACCCCGCCGTCACCCAGTTTCCTTGACCTTCTCTTGCTTTCAGAGCCAGACTGTAAAACGCCATAGTAACCGTGAGCGCCGGCGTTTTGCTCGAAAAATATGGAAATCGCCACTCCAAAAGCAAAGTGGGAGTTACCACATTTACCAGGAACAGTGGAGCGATGAGAAAGGTCAGGGTTCTGTCTATGTACCTTCTTTCTTGATTGCAGCAGGCCTAACTGAACGGGGGACCCTCACTTTCAAAGGGGGTGGCCCCTCCCTAGAGTCATCTGGACCTAGCAGCCTGCCCACAGCCCCCACGAGGTTCTCTCAAAGCCGGGGAGGTGTTTGTGACAGTGACAAAACTCCCTTAAGGAACGCCCACAGCCTCCCTGCCTGCCTGTCTCCCCAGGCCCAGGGCAGCTGATCCTGTATTTGACCTTGGCTGGCCTTCCTCCATCTGTCCACCTGAGCCCAAATGGGGATGTGCATCGCTCCCCAACAGGGAGGCAGCCTCACCGGCCAGAATGCCTCCAGGTGGAAGGGATGGAGGGCCCTTCTGCCCTCCCACATCAGACGCCCCAGGGGATTCTGATGGGGCCTCCTAAACTTTGACCCAGGCTCTAGATGGCCCTCAGAACTGTCCAAACCCAGCAATCTCCCTCGTTTTCTCAAGGAGCCAGGAAAGGTGGCAGTTTGGGGAAAGCTGCAGAGGCCAGGGCCCTAACGCACCACCTGTGGATAGGGCACAGGAAAAAAAAAGATTCTTTTAAGCGACCAAGGAGCCGTGGGATGTGATGCACACACTCCTTGGCCCAAGACCAGTGAGTTAACCTCCTGTGGCCATCTCCTCTCCTGGAAAAAGCAGAAGGAGCACACCTTGCAAGAGTCCTGTGGAACCTGGAGAGATTGTGCAAGGTGTCTGTGCAGAGCAGGTGTTCAGTAAACAGTAGTGACCATGAAGATGGAACAGATGTAGGTGTATGGCAGGAGGGGCAGGAAAGCTGCTGATGCCCCCTCGGAAGGTTATGAGATGTGCTAACCACCCCCTTCCGGACACAAGAGTTGAGAGACCAAGGTCACCCCTCACCCGGGCCCTGGGGAGACACCGTTCCCACCTAGCCCCAGCCCGAACACGCGGGCACCACGAACACCGTGTCACAGGACGCGTGCCAGAGCTGGCACAGACCTGAAAGGCCATCTGGTCAGTGCCCTATTTTGTAGTTAAGGGAACTGAAGCCCACAGGGACCAAAGCCACAGCTCTGATTCAGGTCTGCGGACTGCCCACTCCAAGCACACATGAGGCTGGCACACTCGGGGATTGGCCCAGGGCCACAGTCACACAGGCGGCCAGCACAGCAACCCCACGTGGGCTTTCTGGGGGCGCGCCCATACCTGCAAGGCATAAGCCTTTGCCTGCGTCTTTTACAGCTTCTCCAAACACAGGCAAGTGGTCGCCAAATTACAAAGGCCTCCTAGTTGTGGCCTCACCCAGGCTGTCTCCTGCCCGAACCCTTCAACCCTAGCCTGGGGGCCCACCCTGCCCTCTGTAGGCAACAGGGCTCCACATGGCACAGAGGGGGCCAGAGTCGGGGCACTGCTTCCAGATAAGTGATGGCACACTCGTGTGCTCTATACACAAGAATGCCCGTGAAGGGAACATTCTGAAGACCTACCATTTGCATAAAAAACAGAATACAAAACTTCATCTCCACCGGGATGCCCAGGTGGCTCAGTGGTTAAACTAGTCTGCCTTCAGCTCAGGGCATGATCCCAGAGTCCTGGGATTGAGTCCCACATCGGGCTCCCAGGAGGGAGCCTGCTTCTCCCTCTGCCTATGTCTCTGCCTCTGTGTCTCTCATGAATAAATGAATAAATAAATAAATAAATAAATAAATAAATAAATAAATAACATCTTTTTTCAAAAAAAAAGTTCATCTCCAGCTTCCTGTCTCCAACGCTTTAATAAAGGAATACATGTGTATGTGTGAAGTGCTGTAAATAAATGTGTGCTGAGAGTGGATATCTCAGGGCTGAGAGCTAATTAAAAAAAATATTTCCTGAATTTTCTAGAACAAACATGTGTGACCTTTATCTCTACAAAGTCAAGAATTCCCTGGGTAAGGTGTAGCAGAAAGCACTCTTCCCATTTTTCTTCCCATGCTCCAGAAGACGACCATACTGTGGCAAAGACGAACTTGCAACTCATCCTCCCAGGCGATAAAAACACTGGACAAAACACATCTCCTCCCTGACATCCTGGCATCTGTCTTTCCTGAGAACTGACTGGAAAGAAGACTTTCCCCCAGACTTTACTATGGCAGCCTTGCCACCTCCAGGCCCGGAGGCCAATGTTGATCACACGAGGCTTGAAGCCCATGTCCAGCCAAGCTCCCTCCCAGGCCCTGGCTGGGGGCAGCTTGCACCAGCCTCGGAGCCCTGACCTTCCCTCCACCAACCCTCCCTCAGCTGCTGGAGTCGGGAAACAGGTGGGAACACTTGCAGAAACACTGGTTGTCCTGCCAGTCCTCAACTAAACAGTGTCCGAACCTCAAAGCAACAGCTGAGAAACAGCCAAAAATATCTTTGGCAAAAACATGCATGTGACCTACACACACACTGCTTTGATCTGTTGAAAAAAAAAATTATTTGGGGGACGCCTGGGTGGCTTAGTTGGTTGAGTATCTGACTTCAGCTCAGGTTGTGACCTTGGGGTCCTGGGATCTTCAAGCCCTGTGTATCAGGCTTCCTGCTTAGTTGGGATTCTGCTTCTCCCTCTCCCTCTGCCCCTCCCCCTGCTTATGCTGGGGCTCTCACTCTCTCTCTAATAAATAAATAAATAAAATCTTTAAAAAAATAATTTTTATTGTTATTTTGCTTTGTCAAGTAGTTACTAATGGAAAGCACAAAGAAACGTCCTGGGCAGAAGAGCAGGGACACGGTAGGGGGTGAATGTGCGAAACTTCCCTATGCAAAAATTCAAAAGATTAAGACCCAGCCATCTGGGTTCAAATCCTGGTGCTCTGGTCACCCAACAGGACAAGTGGCTCAACTCCCTGAACTTCAATTTCTTGATCTGTAGCAGATAAAAAATAGTAGCTACTTGAGTGTGACTGTAGCTGTAAAGAGACGTAAGTACTGTACCAAGTGGCTTTTTATTGCATATGACACACTTCATGCTCATCATCAATAACTCAGAGGCTTGGGGCACCTGGCTGTTCTCAGTCGGAAGAGTGTGTGACTCTTGATCTCGGGGTCGTGAGTTCAAGCATAGTGACACTGGGCATAGAGAATCTTTAAATAAATAAAACCTTAAAAAATAAAAGTAAAAAAATAACTCAGAGGCCAAGGTAAGAGGAGCCTCTCCTTTGGCAAACTCTGTGTGCGCAGTGAGACTGGGAGCAGCCATCGAGGTGTTGAGGGGACGGGTGACAGGCATGGCAACACACAGCGGGCCTCCAGACACATGAGAGAGGCAGCCTCCAGCCAGGCTCTTTCTCAAACATAGGAACAGAGCATTCATCTCATTCATCCCCTGTACATACACCAAGTAAGACTCCAGACTTGGTGCACGGCTACTTCAACACCCAACCGAGTGGAATGTTCCCTGAAAACCTGAAACCTCATCCCACTCTGCATGCAGCAATGCTCCTGCAAGCCCCCTACTTCCAGCCCCTGACCTAAAGGCCCCCTCACGCACCCCAGGGATGAATCTGGACTGCCAGCCTGCCTGTCTGCTCGATGGATGGCAGAGGCTGCAGCTCTGAGCTGCCGCCAGAAACCCCCTTCACCAGCTGGGCCCAGAAAACACAGCTGCTGACACACCTCCGGGCTCCCACATAGCCACCTGCACGCAGAGGCACCTAAGGCTCCCACACCTGAAACAGCTTATCCAGAGCCTTTAATTAGGGCTGAAGGTCTTGGCGGAAAGCACTGGAGGCTCAGGTGTCCACAGAATGGACCTCAAGGGCATCCATAGCAGAGGCCAGGGTCTGTCCTGATCAAGTTCCTGTCAGGACAGAACCTGAGAGCCCAGGCTGAGGATTCTAAGTCAAGCTGCCTCTGCAACGTTCTGGAGAGGATGCCTCTGTAAATGGGGATGCAGTTAGTCCCCTAACCAACAGTTCATTTCTTTAAAAGGGGACATCATTACTTCAGCAGACAGGAGCGTGTCATCCAAGCGCCAAAGGGCTGAGGTCTGGTGCCAGGGCTGGACAGCACGCAGCCAGGCCAGACCACGAGCGGGTTCGGAGCCTGGCCCCGCTAGGTCCCACCTGGGTGGCCTTGGACAGCCTCGCTAGCGCGGTGGCCTGAGTCTCTTTATCCATAAAATGTGTGGGGGTGGAGGGGGGCAGCCTCTGTCTCAGGTTCCTTCGGCTTCAAAAGCTGCATCTGTAAATGCCTGATAAAACGGCCAAGCGCCGCTGATCACGGAATCGCCGGCTCCAGGCCGGGCCTGCGGCCGGTTCCCCACCCCGGCGGGAAGCCCCTGGCCGCACCCCGCCCGGCAGGGCCCCCGGCCCCGGCCCCGGCCCCGGCCCCGCCGCGCCCCCGCCGCCCAGACCCACGTGCGCTGCTCCTTTAAACGCCCGGCCCTCCGGCGGGGTCCGGCCGCGGGGAGGCAGGCCCAGGCCCGGGGGCCGCGGCCCGCGCTCCTCTAAGCGCCCCCGGCCGGGGCCGGCGCCCTGCGCCCTGCGCCCTGCGCCCTGCGCCCTGCGCCCTGCGCCCTGCGCCCTGCGCCCTGCGCCCTGCGCCCTGCGCCCTGCGCCCTGCGCCCTGCGCCCTGCGCCCTGCGCCCTGCGCCCTGCGCGCTCCCCGCCCCGCCCCGCCCCGCCCCCACGCCGGCCGCAGAGGCCGTACCCGCGCGCGCACACCGCAGCCCCGCGCCGGGGAAGGGGCCGCGACCGGCCGCGGCGAGGGGCGCGCGGGGAGCCGAGCCCCACCCCGCGCCGTCCGCGCGCTGCAGACCCGGCCCGGCCCGCGCGCCCCGGCCCCGCCCGCTCACCTGCTCGGCCGCGGCGCCCCGGCGGTGTTTACGCGGCTGGCGGAGCGCCCGTCCGGCCCGGGCCCCGGCGCCGGCGCAGACCCCGCCCCGGGCCCGCCCCCCCTCCGCCCCGGCCCCGCCCCTCCTCCGCCCCCGCCCCGCCCCGCCCGGAGCAGGGCGCTCTCGCCGGCGGGGGGAGGTTGGTGGCTCGCGGCGGCCTGACCTGCGGGTGCGGCGCGGCGGGGACGCCGGGTGCACCTGACGTCTGGCCCGGCACCGACACTCGGAGGAGCGGAGGCCAGGCCTGCCATCTCACAGGGCCCGCAGCTCCCTGGAGCAGTAGCGCGTTTGCCTGGAAGACATGGCTTTCCTTGGAGGGCTTGGTCCCGCGACCTCCCCACCTTCCGCCCTTCTGACCCCCCCGAGGCTTTGCTCACGTTAACGGAGCACTCGCGGCCTGCTGTGAGCTAACATCAGGAGAATTTTCCTGCTCTGTTTTCTAGAGCCTCAGAGCCCCCAGGAAGGAGCTCTAGATAAAACTGTACAGGGATGACGTTGCGACCGATGACCTGTGAATTGGCCGAAGGAGCTGTGACTCCTGGATTTGGGGTCTGCGGGCAGAGCTGAGATGGTCGGCCATCTGACATTTCTGAGTGGCTTCCCATTTTTTTAAGTTAAGGTAAAATTCACATAACATAAAATTAACTTTTTTATTTTTTTAAAAGATTTATTTATTTATGATACAGAGAGAGAGAGAGGCAGAGACACAGGCAGAGGGAGAAGCAGGCTCCACGCCGGGAGCCCGACGTGGGACTCGATCCCGGGACTGCAGGATCGCGCCCTGGGCCAAAGGCAGGCGCCAAACCGCTGAGCCATCCAGAGATCCCAAATTAACCTTTTAAAAGTGTACAGTGGCATTTAGTACATTCACAGTACTGTGCGATCCCAGCCACCTGTATGTACGTAGTTCCCAGACCTTTACACCACTCTGAAAACCTCCTACGTGTTATATAGTTTCTTCTCATCCCCTTCTCCCCCAGCCCCTGGCAATCACCAATCGATTTCTATCTCCATGCATTTCCCTCTTCTAACATTTCATATAGATGGAATCATACAATATTTGCCCTTTGCGGTCTGGCATCTTTGATTTGGATAATATCTTTGAGGTTCATCCTTCCTGTGGTGTTTTTAGCCTTCATTCCTTTCCATGGCTAAATAATATTCTGTTGTAGGAATGTCCTACTATTTGTTGATTCATTCACTCACTGATCGACATCTGGACTCTTTCCAACTTTTGATTATTGTCCATCCTTCTACTATAAACACAAGTGTACATGTATTTGTTTGAGTATCTTTTTCAATTATTTGGTGTACATGCCAGGAGTTACATTTCTGGGTCATATGGAAATTCTATGTTTAGCTTTTTGAGGAACCACCAAACTGTTTCCCACAGAGGATGAACCATTTTACATCTCTCAAGCAATCAATAGAAAGTTCCCATTTCTCCACACTGTCCAACACTTGTTATTTGGAAAACTATTATTATTATTGATTTCCCAGTGGGTATGAAGGGACACCTCATTCTGGTTTTGGTTTGCATTTCCCTATTAATTAGTGATGTTGAGCATCTTCATGTGCTCATTGGCCATTTGTGTGTGTTCTTTGGAGAGATATCTATTCAAGTCTTTTGCCTATTTTTTTCCTTTGCCCATTTAAAAAATTTAGTTAGCTTTTTTATTGCTGAGTGGTATGAGCTCTTTACCTATCGGGATACCAGACGCCTGTCAGATACACAGTTTGCAAATATTTTCTCCCACACCGTGGGTTATCTTTTCACTTTCTGATAATGTCCTTTAAAACACACATGCCTTTAGTGTCTATTAATTCCAATTGATCTATTTTCCCTTCATTGCTTATGCATTCAGTGTCATATCTAAGAATCTATCATCAAATCCAAAATCATGAGCATTTACCTCTGTGTTTTCTTCTAAGAGTTTTATAAGAGCACTTCTATTTAGGTGGTTGATCCATTTTGAATTAATTCTTATATATGGTATAAGGCCTGGGTCCAGCTTAATTCTTTTGCATGTGGATATCCAGTTGTCCCAGTACCATTTGTTAAAGAGACTGTCTTTTCCCCAATAAATGGCCATGGCTCACTTGTCAGAAATCAATTAGCCATAGACAAATGGAAAAAATCAAATATTATTTAAAAGCTGCTTAAATGCAGGGCACCTGGGTGGCTCAGTTAATTAAGTGTCTGACTCTTGACTTTGGCTCAGGTCATGATCTCATGGTTGTGTGAGGTTGAACTACATGCTCAGTGGGGAGTCTGCTCAAGATTATTTCCCTCTACCTCTCCCCTCCATGCTCTCCCTCTAAAATAAATAAATAAATCTTTAAAAAAATAACAAAATAAAATAAAAAAATAAAAGCTGCTTAAATGCAAATTAACCCAACCCAAGCTGGAAATTGCACAGGCCAACATTTTGACAGATAAAATAATATGCAAATAATGATCTTTGATAAATTAGGGAAATGAATTACAATGAACAGAATCACAAAATAATAAGTTCTTTCTTAAAGATTTATTTATGCATGCATGCACACACATGCACAAGTGAGAGGAGGGCCAGAAGGAGAGAGAATCTCAAGCAGACTCTCCCCACTGAGCACAGAGCCTGACATGGGGCTCAATCTCATAAACCTGAGATCATGACCTGAGCTGAAATCACAAGTCCAATACTTAACCAACTGAGCCAACCAGGTGCCCCTACAATAATAAGTTCTTAAAAGGGAAGGGACATTTGAGGGTCACAAACTCTAACTCTAATATGTAAGCACCCTCTGCAGAATCCCTAAGGAAGGTCTGCTCAGCCAGATCTGTTGTTTTGGGAGCTTTTGGTGTTGTACATTAGTGAGGGGTTGAATCAACCCTAATGGAACAAAAAGACGCATAAAATGAGTTAGGAATATTTTCTTTTCTATTTTTTGGTATAGTTTGAGAAGGATTCATGTTAATTCTTCTTTCTTTTAAGATTTATTTGAGAGAGAGAGAGAGAGAGAACAAGCAAGTGCAGAGGGAAGACATAAGGAGAGGAGAGAGAATCCTCAGATTCTCACTGAGCTTGGAGCCCAACACAGTCGATTTCATGACCCCGAGATCAAGACCTAAGCTGAAATCAAGAGTCGGCCACTTAAGTAACTGAGCAACCCAGGCACCCCAGTGTTAATTCTTCTTTAAGGATGTCGTAGAATTCACCTGAGAAGCCATCTTGTCCTGCCTTTGGGGGGAGTTTTGAACACTAATTCAATCTTGGTTTTTTTTTTTTTTAGAAGTATGTTCCAATATCCTCTTCCCTCTTGAGTCAGTTTTGATAATTTGTGTGTTTCTAGGAGTTTGTCCGTTTCATCTGTCCAATTTGTTGGTGTACAATTGTTCATAGTATTCTCTTCTCCTCACTGCAAGCATTATAGTAATGCCCTCACCTTTATTCCTGATTTTATTTGCATCTTCTCCTTTTTTTCTTAGTTTACCTAAAGATTCATCAATGTTGTTGAGCTTTTCAAATTTTTCATTTTAATTGTTGTACGTTTAAGCTCCAGAATTATTCCATTTGCTTCCTTTTAATAATTTCTATATCTCTTGATACCCTCTGTTTATATTTTGATTGTTCTCTGGCTTCCTTTAGTTCTCTGTCCAAAGTTTCTTTCAGCTATTTGAACATATTTTTTAAAGATTTTATTTATTTATTTGAGAGAGGGAGTGAGCAAGAGAGAGAACACGTGAGCAGGGATAGGGGGAGAGGGAGAAGCAGGCTCCCTGCTGAGCAGGAAGCCCAACATGGGGCTTGATCCCACAACCCTGAGATCATGACCTGAGCTGAAGGCAGACGCTTAACCAACTGAACCATCTAGGCACCCCACTATTTGAACATATTTAAGATCGTTCCTTTAAAGTCTTGGTTTGGGATGCCTGGGTGGCTCAGCAGTTAAGCATCTGCCTTTGGCTCAGGGCATGATCCTGGAGTCCCAGGATCAAGTCCCACATCAGGCTTCCTGCATGGAGCCTGTTCTCTCTCTACCTGTGTCTCTGCCTCTGTGTGTGTACGTGTGTGTGTCTCATGAATAAATAAATAAAATCTTAAAAAATAAATAAATAAGTCTTGGTCTTAGGAAGTCCAATATCTGGGCTTCCTCAGGGATGGTTTCTGTCCATTTTTTCCCCCTGAGTTATGCATTTCTTTTTCTTTGCTTTGTAACTTTTTGTTGAAAATTGCACATTTTGAATATTATAACTCTGGAAATTAGATTCTGTTCCCCCTTTGGAAGGTTTGCTGTTATTTCTTGTTAAGGGTTACAATCATCCATTTATTCAGTGATATTTCCAAACTGTTTTTTGCAGACTGTATTCCTTATCATGTGTAGTCACTGAAGTCTCTGTTCTGTTATCTGTCAGCCACCGACCAAACACAGATTTCTTTAAACACCTGGAGGCAAGAAGAAACAAAACAAAAAGCAAACAACCAGACCAAAACAAAACTAAAAGGAAACACTCTTGATCTTTTAAGATTGTCTCTGAGCTGGGCATCTCTGCTCCGCCTTTCTAGGACACCTGCCACTCTGCTTTAGCCTTTACTTTCTGCTTGCATGAAGCCCAGAGATTAGCCAAAGGTGTATACCTTGGGTCTCTCAGGTCTTTTCTCAGCATTTTTCTGGCCCTGGGCACAGTCTATGCCTCGACTACCTGGTATATGAAGTAGCCCTTCAAAACCCTTCCTCCTCAGTCTCCTTTTCCCAGGTCTTTCTGGTTTGTCAGCTTCTTACCCTATCTTCCTTCCCTTGCCCCAGACAGCTATGTGTAGTACATGTCTTTAAATGCTTTCAACAGATACTACCTGGGAATGGCTCCATCCAGAGCCATTCAGCACTCCCTCAGAAAACTGCCAGCCAGGTCAATGTGCACGGCCACATGTTTGAGAACAAGGTCCATATTGTTGTTCCCAGGGCTGTTGCTGGGAACAGCAAAAAAGCTGATTCTATCAGTGTTTGCCAACTTAATGGTTGCTTAAATGGAGGGACTGAGGCTTGGAGCTTCTTATCTGCCATTTTCCATGACATCTTCCTGAGTAGCCTCACTTTCAGCACTGATCACTATTGATTGAAATTTTGTCCTTGATACTATGCTTTTCTTATTTCCTTCCTGTCTTGTGAACTTCACCTCCACTGCCCATCCTTGCTTCCAGGCCTTGGGGGCTGGAGGGGCTGTCCTCACTGTATACACTTTTCTTGGGGAACCCAAGTACTCCTAGAGCTACCACATCTGTGTTGATGAAGCCTGGCACTGAGTCTCCAATTTAGTCCTTAGAGCCCCAGACATGTGGACAACTGTTCTCAGACTGTTCCACTTAGAAATACCACAGGGCCATTCTAGTAAAGCCATGTAAGTAAATTCTGTCTAAAAGGATGGAACAAGAAGAGGCATGTCCTGGGGCACCTAGGTGGCTCAGCAGATGAGTGTCTGTCTTTGGCTCAGTTCGTGATCCTGGGGTCCTGGGACTGAGTCCCACATTAGGCTCCCTCTGGGGAGCCTGCTGCTCCCTCTGCCTATGCCTTGCCTCTCTCTGTGTGTCTCTCATGAATGAATAAATAAAATTTTAAAAAAAGAAGAAGAAGAAGGGGCATATCCTTACTCTTATTCTTCCTATTTAGAATACAGAGGTAATAGCCAGAGCTCAAGCTGCCATCTTGGAGTGTGATGATCATGAGGATTGTGAAGCACAAAATGGAAGGAACTCTGACAATTGTGGAGGTTCTAGCTCAGAATTGCTTACATCCTTAGTCTCAGGATGGAAAAACAACCTTTATCTGTTTAGGTAATTGTTATTTTGTGATTCCTTCACATGCAGCTAAACAAAGCTTACTTAATACACCAAGCCATCCCAGCCCTCTTCCCCTTACATCATTGGCTCCACCAGCTACCCTAAACTCCCCGTGCAAGCTATTACAAGGGCTTACTCACTTGCCTGCCTCACTGCCTTGGAACATCTCCAGAGCAAAGATTGTCCATTTCTCAGATTCTTGCCATGCAATCAGCTTCTTTAAGGCAAGAAAGGGTGGGATCAGGAATGGACATTGGTTGGGTCCCAATTCTATGTGCTTTACATTTTATTTGTTAATTGTTGGAGAAACTCTGTGAGGGGCAGCACATTGTTCTTGCTCTTTTACATATGAGGAAACAGAGGTTCACAGAGACAAGGAGGCTTCTCAAATGTGCATAGATGATGAGCGGAAGTCTAAGTATGGAACTCAAGTCCACCTGGCCTGACACCACACACCTCTCTCCCCCGCTAGAAACTTCCATGGCAGGGCCCCAGCAGTGCTGGGTCAAGTGATCCTTGATGAATTAATTCCCTTCATGGTTCTCCTTTGAGGTCATCACCATCAGCTGCTTTTCACATGCTGGTTTGTGAGGGATAGGGAAGTGTCTTTTTCGACCTGCTCTCAGTTTGTGATGGGATGGCTTCTGTCTCAGGTTTTTTGGTGTTCTGGGGGGTTATGTTTTCTTTTTTAATCTTTTTTTAAGATTTATTTATTTATTTTAGAGGGAAAGAGAGAGAGAGAAAGCACAAGTGGGAGGGACAGAGGGAGCAGAAGAGAGAACCTTTAGCAGACTTTGCACTGAGCGCAGAGCCAATGTGGGGCTCGATCCCACAGTCCTGAGATCATGACCTGAGCTGAAACCAAGAGCCAGACATTTAACTGACTGTGCCACCAGCCTCCCTACCCCGATTATGTGTGTGTGTATTTAACACTGGGAGACAGTGGGGGGTAGTGGAGACCACATGAACTTGAGAACCAGGTGCACCTGGGCTTGAAATCCATCTCTTCTGGGGCACCTGGGTGGCTCAGTCATTAAGCATCTGCCTTCGGCTCAGGGTGTAATCCTGGGGTCCTGCCATCAAGTCCTATATTGGGCTCCCTGCAGGGAGCCTGTTTTTCCCTCTGCCTATATGTTTGCCTCTGTGTCTCTCATGAATAAATAAAATCTTAAAACAAAACAAAACAAAACAAAAGAAATCCATCTCTTCCACTTATTACTGCATGGCCCAGGATAGGTACTTAGTCTTGCTGGGCATACATTCTTCATCTGGGAAGGGTATAATGATATCTGCTGAAGACGGTGGGAGAATTAAAAGGGAAATAGGAAAAAAAAAAAAAAGGGAAATAGGATAACAGTGGCCAGAGAACAACTGGCTTGCAGCAAATATAAGCCATCCTTCTGCCTCTACCTCCTTCCTCTATTTGAGGTGGGAGCTTGATTTTGTTTAACATCGAAATGACAGACTTTTACTGTTCACAAATATTCTACACCACCCACTTCTGGGGTGCCATACTTCTCTGTCCTGTTGAGCAGGACTGACAGTGTGACTTTGACCAATGTCAACAGAAGTGCTGTGTGGCAGCTCTGGACAGAAGCTCTAACATCCTGGGCATGTTTCGCCTGCTCTCTTATCCTTCTGACAGATCAGCTGTGTTCCAGACAGAAGCAGCTCCACTAGACTGGATCCACAGCTAGCATAACGAGGGCCATGTCCTTTGTGCAGGAAACATATCTGCGTTGTTGTAAGCCACTGAGACCCAGAGCCATTTGTCATTGCAGAGTAGCTTAGGCTGATCTGATCTATACCTTTGACATTTGGCATCCTATAGTTCCATGCAATATTTTTCCTTGTAAACTTTTCTGGAAGGTTCATTTAATGAACTTATGGTTTTCATGGTGGGTACTTAAAAATAAGCAGTTATTTCTTGTTACAAAACAAGCAGTTTCCTTGTTATGAAAACTGTATACGTTGTAGAAGACACTTTGCCCATCTTATGTCTTTTTCTGGTATTTCTTCTACAGTTTTCTTCATCGAGAGTTTGGTAGAATTTTTTAAAAAGATTTTTATTTATTAATTTGAGAGAGAGAGAACCAGCAGAGGGGAGAGGCAGAGGGAGAGGGAGAAGCAGACTCCCCATGGATCAGGGAGCCCCATGTGGGGCTTGATCCCAGGACCCTGGGATCATGACCTGAGCTGAAGGCAGACACTCAACTGACTGAGCCATCCAGGTACCCCTGGTAGTTTTTGAAGCTGGGAGCCTTGTTGGCCCCAGGTCCATTCTTCCCATGTGCCCTCTGGCTCACAGTAATATATGAGGTCTCTAACAAGGTTTTCAGGGCACCTCACACAGAAGGTGGGAGGCATTCAGGTTTGAGACATCTCCATCTTACACCCCGATAGTTCTATAACTAATATGCCTTCTCCAGTCATAAAGCTATAGAGCCTATGCTTGTTTAACACCATGCTGAAAGAGTTTCATCACTAACCACTCTGCTCCTAGCAAATACCTAGTTGTCAATGTCCTCATGAGGAGATCAGACCAGGTCACCTGCCTTCTTACTTTCCCTGTCCTTCCAGAATCAGAGAAGTTGTCACAAGCCAGCCTCTCTACTTCTCCATTTTCCAAGGCAGCTGTTTGCAATTTAATTTTTTTTTTCTGACTCTTGAAGTCTAAAAAATTTTTATTGTAATTCAGGGGATTTCTCATTATGATAGTGACAGAGTAGCCTATACTAGTTTATTCCTCTAGCAAACAATGATAACTCTAGACAAGGTGGTTTAGAAATACATAATTTTGAAGTACGGAAGAGCAGCTAGAAGCAGGCAGAAACTGGAAGGTACTTGACTTGGGGAAGAAAACTGCACTGTGGGGTCTTGTTTTTTATGGTTTTTTCCCAGGGGGCATGACCAGTCTGTGACAGCATGGGGTAACTAAAAGTCAAGCAGAAAGACAGAGTCACAGCCACATTCAGACTTTCTTTGAGATGCACAGTCAGGTACCCAAAACCTGAGGATGGAGCCATTGCAGGGTGAGCTCCCCAAATCTATATATAAATTCCACCTTGAATCCTTGGCCATTCCCTAAACTGTATGACGATATTAGCAGAGATGAAGGACATTTTCTGACAGTGAAAGAGACACATCAGGAAGATATCACCATCCCATGTATGTTCCTGGTCCTAGAGCTTCTGAGCACTTGAAAGAAACACCAAGGGGCACCTAGATGGCTCAGTGGCTAAGCACCTGCCTTTGGCTCAGGTCATGATCCCAGGGTCCTAGGATTGAGTCCCACATCAGGCTCCCCACAGGGAGCCTGCTTCTCCCTCTGCCTATGTCTCTGCCTCTCTCTCTGTGTCTCTCATGAATAAATAAATAAAATCTTAAAATAAATAAAAAGAATTAATCCAAATTGTAGGACATGCTGCTGGTGTCATGGAACTGCTCAGTGTGGGGAATGCTTCCACCAAATCTGGTGTCAGAAGCATTATGGGGGTGGTAGTAGGAGACCAGAGGAGGACTGAGCTTTTGTTTATCCACATAAGGCAACACTCAGGTTGCAGGGATTGGGACCTGATATGGTGGGGGGCATTATTCAGCCCTCAACCCTCAAAGATTCGCGTCCATCCCACATGCAACACACTCACCCCGTTCTGGCATCCCCAAGTCTCAACCCATGACAGTATCAACTCAAGCCCCAAATCGTGTCTAAATTTCCCCAGTCTGAAATTTCCAAATGTCATCATGTGTATCATCTTAATCAGGTAAGGAGGAGACCCTGGGCATGGTGCATCCTGGAACAAAGTTCCCTTCTGTCTGTGGACCAGTAAAACTAGAAAACGAGTTAACTGTTTCCAAAATTCAATTGTGGGACCAACACAGGATAACAGGTACAGACACTCCCATTCCAAATGGGAGAAAATGGAGGAAGAAAGGAATCACCAGCCCCAAGCAATTTTGAACTCCATCTGGGTAAACTCTATTGGGTCACAAGACCCAGGAGGGATCCTTTATGGCTCCAGGACCCCCTGAGTCATGTTTTTTTTTCTTGAGGGGTAGCTGAGCAGATTTGCCAGCCTGTTTACTGCCTCTAGAATGCAGGGAGTCCGACGGCCTTCTTTCATATAATCCTCTGTCTCTTTCAGGTAGAGCTTGCAGGCTTCTGCCGACACAGGATTCTCCAACGCCTTGTGCATGTCACAGGTGCGACACCATAAACACAAGCTTCCTCCACAGACATTTCCTGAGTTCTCCTATCACCACCCTGGGCCTCTGTTCCAGTGGCTGAGGGAACCCACAGTTCACATGGCTGGTCGCTCCAACACTAGCAAGTGGTCTGCTTTCTGGACAGCTAGCAAATCTCCTTATTTTGCGTTCTGTGATCTGGTTAGCCTGAGAGTTTCCCAAATCAAGTCTTGGCTTTTTTTTTTTTTTTAATTTATTTAGTTAAGCAAATCCCTACTCACAACCCCAAGATCAAGAGCCACATATCCTATCAAATGAGCCAGCCAGGTGTTCCTAGTGTTGGCTCTTCTTATCTTAACAGTTCTCCCCTGCTCAACATATCTGTTACTTCTCGAATTTTACTATAAGCAGCACTTTTTTTAAAAACAAATATTGTCTATTATAGATATTGAACTCCCAATTTAAAAATCTTCCCACAGGGAAGCCAGGGTGGCTCAGCGGTTTAGCGCTGCCTTCAGTCCAGGGCCTGATCCTGGAGACCTGGGATCGAGTCCCACGTCTGGCTCCCTGCATGGAGCCTGCTTTTTCCCTCTGCCTGTGTCTCTGCCTCTTTCTCTCTGTCTCTCATGAATAAATAAATAAAATCTTTAAAAATAAATAAATAAAAATCTTCCCACAAACACAACTCCCGTGCCAGGTGGTTTCCGTAGTAAATTCCATCCAACATTTAAGGAAAAAATAATGCCAATCTCACACAAACCCTTTCAGAGCACAAAGAAGGAAGGAGTAGTTTCCAATCGGTTTGATGATGCCAGCAACCATCTTGAAACCAAAATATACAGAGATGCTATGAGAAGAGAAAATCATAGGCCAATACCCCTTGTGAACATGGATACATACATTACATACATCTTTAACAAAATATTAATGAATGGAACCCAGCAATATATAAAAAAAAGCAACACATCATTCTAAATGGGATTTATCCTTTGGGTGCAAAGTTGGTATCATATGGGAAATCAATTGTCATCCATTGTATGAACAGAATAAAGAAGAAAAACCATGTGGCCATCTCAGTAGATGTAGAAAAAGAACTTGAAAAATTCTTTACTCATTCATAATAAAAATCTCCGAAAACTAGGAATACAAGACAATTTCCTCATTCTGACAAACACTATCTATGAGAAACCTATAGCTAATAAAGGTAAAATATTGAATGTTTTCCCCTAAGACTGAGAAGAAGGCAAGACTGTCTGTTCTCAATTCTATTCAGCATTGTGCTGGAGCTCCTAATGATTGCAATCAGGCAAAGAAAAGTAAATACAAGGCATAAAGATCAGAAAGGAAAGAGAAAAACCATATCTGCATCTAACATAACCATCTATAAGGCAGCTACAAAATAACCACTGGAACTAATAAGTGACTTTAGTAAAATCACATTATACAAAGTTAACACACAAAAATTAAGTGTATTTTGATATACTTACAGCAAGCAATGAAAAATGAAAAATTTTAAAGCCCTTTTTAATAGCATCCAAAACAAGAAGAAAGTACTTCAGAAAAAAGTTATCAAAGTACATGCAAAAACTCTACCATAGAAACAACATGAAAATCATGAGAAAATTCAAGAAAACCCACATAAATGGAGAAATGTATCATGTCTATGGAGTAGAAGATGTTGAGTTTCCCCAAAATTATCTATAAATTCAATGTCATACTAATTATAGTCTCAATTAAATTAAAATATATTTTGGTAGAAACTGACAGGTTGATTAAAAAATCCAAATGGAGGGGTACCTGAGTGGCTTAGTCGGGTGAGTATCCAACTCTTGTGTTTTGGCTCAGGTCATGATCTCAGGGTTGTGAGATCAAGCTTACCATTGGGCTCTGTGCTGGGCATGGAGTCCGCTGGGGCATCCCTCTCTCTCTCTCTCTCTCTCTCTCTACCCCTCCCCCAGCTCATGCACACACATATACTCTTTCTCTCTCTCTCTCAAAAAAAAAAATTATAATGGAAATGTAAAGAGCCTAGAATAGCCCAAACAATCTTGAAATAGAATAACTGGGGATCCTGGGTGGCTTAGCAGTTGAGCATCTGCCCTTGGCCCAGGGCATGATTCCGGAATCCAGGATGGAGTCCCGCATCAGGCTCCCTGCATGGAGCCTGCTTCTGCTCCCTCTGCCTAAGTCTCTGCCTCTGTGTGTGTGTCTCTCATGAATAAATAAATACATCTTTAAAAAAAAAAAAAGAAAATAAATAGAACAACAGGAGGACTCACCGAACCTGATTTCAAGACTCCTATAATGCTATAGTAACCAAGACAGGATGGTACTAGCATATAGGCAAATGAATCAATGGAACAGAATAGAGTCTAATAGATAATCAATTGATGCCAAGGTAACTCAATAGGGAAAGGAAAGTTTTTTCAACAAACAGTGCTGGAACTATTGGATAAATGTAGGGGGAAAAAATGAACCTTGTCTTCTATTTAAGTCATAGATTTAAACGTAAATGCTAACACTGGATACCTTCTAGAAAAAAAATTAAATGATTATTTTCATGACCTTGCAAAAGGGAAAGTTTTCTCAGAGCAGACACAAACACAAAAACATTAAACATAAAATTAAAAATTGATTAGATTGGTTATTTTTGAAATGAAATATTCCTGCTTCTTGAAAGACACCATCAATGAAACAAAAAGACAAGTCAGATTGTTGGAAAATATTTGCAATACATACATTCGACAAAAGACCTATATCCAGAATTTATAAAGAACTCCTACAAACAAATAACAAAACACCAACCATCCAGTTAAAAATGGGCAAAAGATTCGTCCAGATACCTAACAAAAGGAGATATATAAATGGATAAAAGGAACATGAAAACATGTCCAACATCGTTAGTTGCCAGGGAAATGCAAGTTAAAACCACAAGTTGTCATCCTCGAGAATGACTAATATTAAAGAGTGACAACAGCAGATGTGTTGAGGGGGCTAAGCAACTGGAGCTCTCATACTGGTAGTAGGGTAAAATGGAAACTTGGAAAATGTACACATGCATCCATCCTATGACCCTGTACTTCCGTTCCTAAGTATTTCTCCAAGAGAAATAAAACATACTGTCCAGAACAACTCTTGAATAAGAATCTTTGTAGCAGCTTCATTCACAATTGCCAAAAACTGAAAACAGCTCCAAAATCTATCATCAGAATAGATAAACAAATTGTTGTGGAATACTTAGCAATTAGAATAATGTAGTGAGAGGTGCCCAGCTGGCTCAGTCAGTGGAGTGTGCAACTCTTGATCTCGGGTTCGTGAGTTCAAGACCTGCATTGGGAATAGAAATGACTAAAAAAATAAAATCTTAGAATAAAACTAACATAGTGATACATGTGCAACAACATGAGTGAATCTCAAAGATATCCTAGTGAAAGGAGTCAGACATGAAAGAGTACCTGCTGTACCATACCATGTTTATAAAGGGTAGGAATGGATGAAAACATCTATGGGCTAGAAATCAGAGCAGTGATTTCCTGTGGGGGTGAAAGGGACCTGAAAGGGACATTCGAGAACTTTCAGGGTGTTAGAACCATATATTCCATCAGAGTCGTGGTTACATGGGTGTATACACTCACCTAGGTCCGCTCAACTATGTATTTAATACCTGTGTTTCACTGTATATAAAATTTAATGTATTATATGTAGTATAGATAAATATATGCAACACATAAAAATATATATATTTGTTATGGGCACTCCAATATCCAAAGAAGTGCTAGTTAAGGTACAGATCAAAAGGAAAATAAAATACATGTCACTGCGATTTTTTCCTCTTTTTTTGGCCACAGTAAAGACATGATGCCTTAAGTTAAAATACATAATAAAGATTTTCAAGTGTTGTATGTTGTCTTTTCTTTCGCCTTTACTTCTCTACAGTCTAAGCTTAAAAAGTCTTTGCCCAGACAGAAATTTGGGGGAAAAAAATTTTTTTTTCTTCTCATTTCTCTGTAATCTGTCCAGAACCCATTTGGAGGGAAGAATGCCTGACTGCAATGGGGCAAGAGCAAAGGCCTTTCTTTTCACAGTGACATTCCCTCCCCTGGGCTCCCTCCCCTGGGCTCCTTGCTTCTAGGTGTCTGCTGCCTCCGGCCAAAGGGAAGAGGTGGCAGCTGTTTGCGGAGAGCCTGAACCAAAGGGAAGAGGTGGCAGCTGTTTGCGGAGAGCCTGAGAGTGTCAGCCTCTCCACAAAGGGGCGCAGTCCCTTCCCTGCACATGACCATCTTTCTCTAAATGGCCTCATTTTCTGGTTCATACAGCTTGAAATTAGCTTGGTTTCTTGAAGTTAAAACAAAGGCATAGTCCTGAAAATGCTCAAAAAAAAAAAAACAACAAAACAGAAATCATCCCCTGGGGGAAAAAAAACACAGGAAAATCCTCTAAATGGAATAAAAGCATCTTGAAATATATATGCGTATTATACACGAACCCCAGGAGTGGTGACCGTTGAGTGATTGGATCCAGTCTGTGGCATCAGATGCGGGGTGGGGGGCTGGGGTGCATGGAAGCATATGTAGTTATTTCAGTGCCAGGCTTAGTGGCACCTACACTTTATCCTCCAGCTCCAGAGCAGCTGGTCTTGGCGTAAGTTGAAAAGAACACTCGTGTCTCAGAGCCTTTTCTGAAGCCAGGTCTACATGGCAACCGCTGTTAGCAACAACAACTGGTTCAAGTACAAGAAGCAGCCAGGCAATTATTGTTGATCTCCCATAGATCTTCACAGCACTCTCTTGGAGAGTGTTTCAAGCTGTGAGCCAGAATTATTTGGGATTTGTGAATGCTGCAAAATGCGACATGATGAAGCTGTTTGAGAAATTGTCTACAACTCATAGCTACATGGCTGTTACCCGCTTTTTTCAATCACTAAAAGAGTGCTGCATGGATGCCTGACTCAGGGTACTTTCTGGATTTCTTCTGTTAAAGATGCCAACAGAATCGGCATAAGATCCGCAAGGGAGACATCAGCTGGGTTTTCTTCATTCACATTCATTGGCTGTGAATGACTTTTGGTTGTTCCCAAAAATTCCACCCGCCCCTGTAAAAACAAAGACTTGCCACCATTGAAGATAATAAAAGAATGTGCTGGAAATCAACTATCTTGAAAACCTATGTGCACCCCCCCGTTCATGACAGTATTATTTATCTAGCCACCACATGGCAATAATCTAAGTGTCCATCAACACATGAAAAGATAAAGAAGATGTATCCAATATATATACACCAACCAATGTGATGTACACACACACACACACACACACACAGAGGTAGGGAATATTATTCAGCCATAAAAAGAAGGAACTCCTGCCATTTGCAACAAATAGATGGACCTTGAGGACATGGTGTTGCATGAAATAAGTCAGACAAAGACAAATACGTCATCCCAGTTTTATGTGGTATCTGAAAGGAAAAAAATTAACTCACAGATACAAAGAACAGACTGGTGGTTGCCAGAGGTGGAATGGGAGTGGGAAGTGGGGCAAGTAGATGAAGGGGTCACAAGGTACAAACTTCCAGTTATAAGATGAATACGTCCTCGGCATGTAACACAGCACGGTGACGAGAGTCAACAATACTTTATTGCATATTTGAATGTTCCTAAGAGAGTAGACTTGGAAAGATCTCATCACAGGGAAAGCATTACAACTGCTGGTTGTTAGGGTGTTGGGTGATGGGTGTTAAGCGAGTTTCTTGTGTAATCATCCTGCAATAGATACACATATCAGATCGTTATGTTGTACCCGTAAAACCAAGCAAGGCCCTATGTCAATGACCTCCCTTTCTAAATGAGGAGCTTGCTGTTGGCTCCTGATTTTTACAGGCGAATTTCAGACAGACATCAGGTTGTTGGTAGCTTCCCCCATGGAGATTATTCCCAAGAGGCTTCTCTCACTTGGACACATCAGGCCTGCTGGGCTGATCGTCCCACTTCTCCTGCACACCAACGTGGCATTTCTTTCAGAGTTTTGTCCTTGGCACCACACGATGTAGCGCGTACCGGCCCTGAACATGGCTCGTGGACTCCTCCTCTGCTGAAAGTGGAAGCAAATGGCAGGCTGCTTCTGACATTTTTGCATTCTTTTTCTAATTGTTTCTTCCTCTCTTGCTCCCACTGGATGGTTTCGAGGATGGGGGGTGCTGATGCAAAGCCGATTTTCCAACCTGAAGAATGACCGCTTTTCTTCCTGGGTGACTTCTGAGCAGTGATTCCCCTGCATCCCAGACAACATGTTCTAAAAATCACTTTAAGTGGGGCACCTGGGGGGTTCAGTGATTGTCTGCCTTCGGCTCAGGGGGTGATCCCGAGATCCTAGGATGGAGTCCTGCATCGGGCTCCTGCGTGAAGCCTGCTTCTCCCTCTGCCTGTGTCTCCACCTCTCTCTGTGTATCTCATGAATAAATAAATCTTTAAAATAAATAAATAATAAATAATAATAATATCACCTTAAGTTGCGCTGCTTGGTTTACTAACTGGCACGTGATTTTAGAATGTGTTACTATGATGTCTACTGTTTTAATAATGAATACCTTCCATCATCACTGGGTTGTTTTGTTTTTTTAAAAAGGATTTTTATCTATTTATTAGAGAAAAAAAAAGAGAAAGAGCATGAGCAGGAGGAGTTGCAGGGAGAGGGAGAAGCAGGCTCTCGGTGGAGTAGGGAACTGGATGTTGGGCTCAATCCCAGGACCCTGGGATCATGACCTGAGTTGCCTGAGCCACACAGTTGCCCCTGTCCCTGGGTTGTGTTTTTTTTTTTTTTTTAAGATTTTATTTATTTATTCAGGAGACACACACACACAGAGAGAGAGAGAGAGAGAGAGAGAGAGAGAAGAGACACAGGCAGAGGGAGAAGCAGGCTCCATGCAGGGAGCCCCATGTAAGGACTCCATCCAGGGTCTCCAGGATCACACCCTGAGCTCAAGGCGGCGCTAAACTGCTGGGTCACCAGGGCTGCCCCCCTGGGTTTTTCAACTCTTCCCACGCCTGTCCACCTGGGTTCCTGCACCTTAGTCCCTGAGCCCAGCGGGGAAGCAGCTTCCCTCCCACTAGAGGGCAGCCGGCTCCTTTGTCTAGATCCTTCTTTGGCAACCCAGGGAGGCAGGCCTCTCACTCTTGCAGGTTGAGCCCGGCCTCTGGAGTCTATTTTTTAGGCCTTTAAGTGGGCCTTGGGCCTTCAGGCCCAGAAGTTTCACTGAGTCAGGGAACACACATCGCTCTCAGGGACCTTGGCACTGACCCTCTCTGGGGGAACCGGCTGCGAGGGTGAGTAAACAGACCACACTCCCCCGGCCACCCAAGGCCCGTGGCTGAAGAGAGGTGTACCTTTAGCCTCGAATTGTGAGTTCCCAAAATCAAAGTACAATTTTGAAATAAAAAACGGCAAGGTCTGAAGGAAAGCACCTTCATGAGCTCTGCCTCCCTCTGTGCTACTTCCTAAAAGCCGAAGGTGGTGTGAGAGGCACAGGAAGGCGCCCCCCTTCCCCATCACTTGATCACACAGCCTCCTGGTGGCACTTGGACCACATAAGCTTTCAGAGCCACCAGTTAAAAGAGCAGATATTCTGGCCCCACCCTCGGAGGTTCCAACCCAATAGGTACAGGGTGTGGCCCAAGAATCTGCTTTTTTGGCAAACACCTCATTTGATTCTCAGGCAGATAATCCTTTGAGAAACTTTCCGCTGGACTCGATGCTGCGGTGCCATTCGCTTCATCCTGAGAGTTCAAATGTAAATTCTGTATTCCAGGAGGGAAAGACCCATGCAGGGATTTCTCACATTTTAATATTTCAGTAAGAGACCAAGTCTCTTGTGTAATGCTTGGGCTCCCCAGCAGGCCTCACCTCAGGTCTGGAATGTGGGGTCTCCCAGAAGCCCCACTTCAATTCTGCTTCCCACTCAGGACCCTCAGCCTCCTACTTTTTTTTTTTTTTTTAAGATTTATTTATTGATTTGAGAGACAGAGAGGGAGGGAGAATGAGTGAGAGGGGCAGAGGGAGAGGGAGAAAGAATCTCAAGCAGAGTCTGCCTAGAGCCACATGCAGGACTCGATCTCACAAGATCTCACAACCCTGAGATCAGACCTGAGCCGAAACCAAGGGTCAGATGCTCACCTGACTGAGCCCTCCAGGCGCCTTGCTCTACCTCCTACCCCTGATGCTTTGTGACTCCCTTGGGCCTAGCAGCCTTTTAAACTGCTGTCCTTTATTTCACGGAGCTCTTGGAAGAAACCTGCCCTCCTGGGACAGAAGCCCTGTGATGAGAATCTGGCCTGTGCCTCCCCCTCCTGAATGTCAGGGCTTCCCTCAACTCCAGCCACGAACTCAGGTACACATCTGCACACACATGCTTGCACGCACACACCCGCACCCCCACATGCCCGCACACGCACACGCTGCGGTACTCTGACAGGTGTGACAGTTCTTGGAACTCAGCCCAGCTGTTGGACTGCAGCTCACTTTTAGGCTTTGCGTGGTGCCTCCTGCTCTGCTGGTGTTTGGTGAAAGCGGATGTCAACATGCTTGAGAATCCGTGGCTACCCCAGCCAGGTCGGGGAGAGCCAGTGGTGATTGCTGCAGGACAAAAACCCACTTTGGAGAACTGGATGCACAAGCCACAAGTAATTGGGAGGGGGACTTTAGGCCCCTGTTAGTCTGATACAAATGGTGTGTTTGAGATGCCCAGCAGCACAGAGGGCTCCACCTTCAGGACACACACAGGGATGCCCAGTCCCTGCTACTTCTGGCTTTCAGCTCTCCCTTGCTTTATCCTGTACTAAGTCCTGAGCCCCTCCCTGGTCAGCAGCCCCTAATGATCTTCACTGGATCTGGTATTGAGATCTTGGGTTAAATCTGTCGCCAGCTTGTAATGACCCGGTCCTGAAGCCCCCATATGACCCCAATGTCAAGAGGCAATCTCTTGGAAGACGCTCCTGGACCAGTCTTCGGAGAGGTCCCTCCAACGGCCCCCAGTCAAGCATCAGCTCAGAAGCACCAAGGGCAGCCATCAACGACAGTGACCACGCAGCACACACAGGCCCGGGTCGCAGGGAAGGGGGCTCCTGAGGTGGCCTGGCCCTAGACAAGGCGGACCACTGGGGCTCAGGTCTCAGACTGTGGCCTTGCCTGCTGGGAAACTATCTTGTCCATGGCTCCATTGGCACTGGGAGTCACAGATGCTCACAAGAAACCAACGCACGAAGCCATCACTTACAGTGAGAAATAAGATCGGATGCTTCCATCAGCCCAATCAACTCACCAGGCAGGGGCAGGGGCAGGGGCAGGGGCTGGGGCAGGGGCCTTTCCTGGGTGGCCATGGCTCATAACAAGCTCGGTGGGAAGTGTGATCCACTGTACTCAGCAGGGGTCTCTGCTTGTATTGGTCAGAGCAGACATTCACCTGAAATGCCCTTCATAACTGTATCGGTTATTAATGACTGGAGTCCATTTTGGTTGGTGTCTCTGTCATATCAGTTAAATATTCTGAACATCACCTTTACCACAAGTAAGCATACAGCTGCTACAGGAGTCCAGATTTCTAGCAGCTGGACTGACTATAATCCCCTCATTAGGCTTCAGGGGGTTCCACACTTTGATTACCAGCATCTGGCACATTGTAGGTGCTCAATGGCACATATTAGGTGCTCACGATGTTGGGCTCAGTCGAACAATGATGCCTGGATGGGCTCTGTCACATTTGTCCTCCCTGTGTCTCCCTTTCCTGGGCCTCAGTGGGTGACCACTCTCCCAAATGTGATGTTCTTTCTTTGTACACAGCAGGTCCTCTCAGGAGGCATGCTGCCTTTCGGGTGACCTTGCTAACTCGACAACCATAACTTTAGGGAGCCCCCCTGGTATATGCCAGATTTGGGGGATATGGCAGTGAATAGGACCATCATGGTTCTGGCTCTGCTGAGATCCAGTGTAAAGAACCAGTCGGGTATTAAATCGACAGTTGAATGAATGGGGAAGGAGCACCAAGGTGATGGGCACACAGGGTAGAGGAATGGGGGTGTTCCAGCTGAGACCCTGGTTCATTAGGTGAAGGCAAAGGGGATGTGGGGGTAGGGTAATGATGGGTAATCCAGGCAGAGCAAACCACATTTGCAGACTTGGATGCAGGGAAGAGGACATCCTTCATCCTTCGTGTGGAGAGCAGGGCGTGTGAGCTGAGGAGGTGGGCTGTGGCCAAGATGAGACGGTGGCACCATGCAGACCTCTGACCCCAGGGAGCAAAAGCTGCAATAGTCTAAGTCCCTCTGGAAGTGGCCTCCCCGGCTGCCCCCAGGCTGTGACTGAGTGTTTGGGGGGTGGGAGGGAGATATTGGGGCTGGGGCATGCTCAGTCCCAGGAGCTGGGGCTGCTCAGGCACCTGCTTGGCTTAAGGACCATGCAGTGGCTTTGCTGAGCCTTCCTGGTGCCACACAGCAGTACAGGACATTTGTATCCTCCCCCTCTCTTGCCCCAATGGCTCTCCCAGCCTCCCCCAGCTCCCTCTCCTGATTCACAAATGTTTTCCTAAAGAAGACCCTTGCATGTTTAATCCTAACCTGATGTCTGCTTCTGGGAGGATCTGGACTCACACAGGCTCTATCCTAACTCTAATTGTACCTCAAGTGCTTTAAACAAGGGAGCAGTGTGATCAGATTTTATCTGGAAAAGAACAGTCTGGCTGCAAGGAGGAGTACTCAGTGCAAGGGGACCAGGACCAGGGACAAGGAAGGGCCATTAGGAGGCTGTCAGGATGGTCCAGGTGAGATGGCTTGGTCTGTGGGATGGCAATAGGGATCCACCACTGGTTGCTTGAGTTCATGTTCACCAAACAGCCTTCTCTTGGAACCCAGACATTCAGAAACCAGGCGGACCTCCTGACACCCCCTGCAAAGGAATAGGGCCAGCTATGAATGAATAAAGAACATTCAACAATGTCCTGGGTGTCTGATGGTCCTGAGCCACAATCTCCAAATCTGATTGGTTCTGTGGCACGGCATGGATGGACACTGGATCCCCAACCAGAGGAAATTCACTCTGCTCCCAAAGGTCTTTTGGTGGACAGCCTGCTGGCCTCGTAGGATTTGGTAGGGTGATGAACAACCCCCAAACCTATAACTACTTACCTAACCTGGTATAAAAGGACTTTGCAGATATGATTACATTACGGACTTTGAGGTGGGGAGATAATCTGGGTGGGGCTGATGGAATCACAAGAGTCACTAGAGGCAGGACAAGAAGGACCAGGGTGGTAGGAGACATACCGTGGTGGCCAGAGGATAGAGTGAAGTGAGAGGGGCGCCCTGTGCCAAGGAGAGTGGGTGGTCTTTGGAAGCTGGCAAAGATGGGGAGACAGAGTCTCCCCTAGGGCCTCTGGGAGAAACACCAGCCTGCTAACCCTGGATTTTATCCCAGCAACACTGATTTCAAAACTCCGACCTCCAGAAATATAAGATAATAAACGTGTGTTGTTTTAATCCACTGTGTTTGTGATTGGTTGCTACAGCTGCAATAAGAAACAACAGAGATTTCAAATGACTGAAGGAATGAATTATATCCAATAACACATGGATATATAATAAATGAATAATATATGTAATGTCTATTTCCAGGCCACAGTGACTAAAATGAGGGACTGTGAAGAATGTTTAGCGACCTTTCTAGAAAAACCTTCCCTAGTTTGAGACACCTTAAAGCCAGAACTACATTTCCCAAGATCCCTTGCAGCTAGGACATGAGCATGTAACCTGGGCCCAACAATCAGACGCATCTTGGTGAGAAAGCCTCTGGAGGCATTCTCTCCTAGGTTCAGGGGGGCAATCCCTGAGCTCTCCTGGCAGGGTCCCCTCTGAGTCTCTGAAGTGCCAATGGCACTTGCACTCACCAGTGGTGGGAAGATGATCTGGGTGCTGTTCCCCACTGTAGGGTCTCCCGGCCTGATTTTCTGGCCTTCCGGAAGATTCTGCAAGCCACAAGGTGTCCTTTGATTAATAGGTTTGCTCCTTAACCCTTGCAGTGTGGATTTTTTTCTTTGCAGTTAAGGACTCTGGTTGCCACCTCGCCTCACGGCATGGTCATCAGAAGCCTGTCAATTTTAGCAGCTGGAAGGTGAAGTGTTCAGCTTTTCCAACCAACAGAATTGCTCAGACTAGGTGTTGGAGCTCACCTCATTACAGCTGCAGAGCATCACCGCCAGCCCAGAGCAGCTGGTCCTCTTTATGCTTGGAGTGGCTGAGGAGAGAGACCCTGGTCACCAGAGAGGGGAAAGCTCTACATGGGTTTCTGTGGCTGCAGAAAGGCCTCTCTGGGCGAGGCGCGGGTCACTGGCACACTGTTCTCAGACATCGGTGAGGAAACTGCTGGAAGCGTCTTTCAGGGCTGCTTTCCCTGGGGGGTAGGGAGTCCCCACATCCGGTTTGGGGAACAGTGCCTGAGGTGTTCCTGACTTCTGGGCCTGAGAGCTCTCGTGGATGAGGCACCCAGATGGGAGCCGAGCCTCCTTACGCCTCTGCTCCCAGGAGCTCGTGCTCAGGAGACACGGTTAGGGGTAAGAGAGATGAGGGCCGCTTCACCTGAAGTCATCATCCCCCCCACCCCCCAGGCTGTCGGGATTCATCCTAGGTGTTTTGGAGCCACCAACAATTTATAAGCACTTTGGAAACCCGATGTATTATGTGAGTGTCTCTGGGAATGAGACTTCACACTGTGCCTTCGCTCCTAAGAATGCTCTGGAAACCCTGAACACAGAGCCTTGACCAGAAAATTAAATGTTGCACGGAGGCTTTTGAGAGTTAAAAAGCATTTAAAGAAGGGGTAACAAATAGTTCATGGACATGCAGGAAGGCAGTTTTAGCTACTATAAAATCAAACCCACAGCTCAAAAGGATCCCACAGCCTCCAGGGAATGCTTTGTGTTCTCTTGGATCTCACAGGGGGCAAGCACAGTAGTGGTTTTATATATGGCATCACTGAAAGAATGCTAATCCCAGGAAGATTTTTTTTTTCCTTACAAAATATTTTAAGAAGAGGTTGTTTTTTTTTTCCCCCAGGAGAGGTTTTTGGATTACAAATGCCTAAATCCACCCTTCAATATTTTTATTCCTTTGGCCTGAGGGGAAAACACCCTAATCCAAAATCTCTAAAAGGGTAAAAGTGAAGACCTTGCCAATAATTAATGATTAATAATTAATAATGAAGATATGTATGTGATCAGAACTCTTCCAACATCCCTTGAGCAGAATAATTTCCCAAGAAATTTATTTTAACAGTTGTGTTTTAATTGGGGGAGGGGGCACATGAGGACACTAACTGATAAGCCAGTTATACTTAGGGGAAAACCAGTCCCTCACAGGGAGCCCTTTTGAGAGGAAAGCTAGAATGACATCTTGGGCACAGCCTCCCCTCCTTAACGGCCCACGTGCTTTATTCATTATAGTCAGAAGTTTAACCCCAGAGAGGGTTTGGCCTGGGCCTGACCCTACAAGTTAGAAGTTCAAGTAGAATTCTGATAGTAACCAAGATTACCACCCATCGTGATACAAGAATCAGTGGTCCATGTAAAATTGTGCTTTGCTGACAAGGTTGTAATAAATTGCAATCATTGCAGATGTGGCTACAGCGAATTTCATCTGAACAATAACTTCTTTTTTTAAAAGGCTATTTATTTATTTGACAGAGAGAGAGCATGAGCAGGGGGAGCAGCAGAGGCAGAGGGAGAAGCAGACTCCCCGCTGAGCTGGGAGCCCCACTCGATCCCAGGACCCTGAGATCACGACCTGAACTGAAGGCAGATGCTCAACCAACTGAGCCACCCAGGCACCTCCACTACTTCTACTTAACACTTGTTTTCCCAAACACATCTTCATTTACAGAAGATTCTTTATAGAAGGTCTCCAGCTCAGGGCCCAACCCACCACTTGGTATATGCAGTAAGCCCAGGAGACCCAGGGCCACCTTTCCCAACCAGGAACTCCTTGATCCCCACCCAGTTCACCCAGGAGCAAGGATCCCTATCCCTTCCCAGTCCTGCAGCCACTGCATAGCTTTTCTGATGGGCATTCTTGGCCAGCCTCTGGCCCCCTCAAGAAAAGCCAAACACTGTTCCCTCTCCTGCTCACCCCAGACACTCTCTTTCCCTGGAGCTGAATCTCAGAGCCTGGCAGTCCTTGGCCCCGTCTCCACAAGCCCAGGTGAGATGCATTTGGCAGTCGGGAACTCAAGGCACCCATCCGCCCACCTCATCTCCAGGTTCTCCAAGACAACCCTCCTTGACGCTCAGAATCCAAACAAGGTGCAGACTTTCCTTGGATCCCCGGCTTTGCAGGATCCTGGCTCCTGAAGTTCTTAGCAAGTCCCTGGAGCGATATGCAAAGGTCACCAATTCCTTTTCCCCAATGCTGGCACCAGTTTAATTCCAAGATGGTCTAACACGGAGTGACCCACACATTTTGTTGTTTGTTTCTGCTTGGAGGTGACCCCAGCCCTTCCTGCACCCCAGGAAGCAGGATGCAGTCACTCTTCAATAATCTATAAAATACCAAGAATCACCTACTCAACATTCTGCAAATGATAGCGAATGTTTTTAAGTACAATCACAGCAGGAGGACATGGTAACGTTAACTGTATCCTGCTTTGGAATGAACAAAACATCCCCTTTAGCCTCCAGCTTCCTTTCCCTCCCCGAAGGAATTTGCTATTGTTTGTAAATAGAGTATACTCCTAGCACCAGCTTCGTTTAACCACATTTCAAACACAGGCTTTCTGATCAGTCCTCATAGGTCAACTTTGATTTTTTTTTTTCACCAGTTCTATTGAGGTATAATTTATATGCAATAAAATGTACCTGTTTTAAGGATATGGTTCAATGAGTTTTGGCAAATGTATACACCTGTGTAACCACCACCATGCTCTAGATGTAGAATATTTTCCATCACCCCAAAAAGTCTCCTTTTCCCCTTTTGCTGTCAACCTCCCTCCCCACCCCTGGCTCCCGGAAACTACTGATGTGCTTTCTGCCACTATAGACTCACTTTGAAGGGCTTTGATTTTAATGAGAATATACTGTAGTAAAAAAAGTGGAGTTCTACATTTTCTGCTTGACACCCTCCCTGGAAGGGGACCACATGAGACAGTTCAACCTTGAAAAAAATTGCAATTTGTATGTTACCACATAAAATCTACCCCTCTGTTGACTTCCTTTCCTTGACTAGTGTGGTAAATTGTTTTCAAAGATGATGCCAACAATTCCTCCCAGCCCCAGACCACACACTGCTCCTCCCATCTAGAGGTGGAGCCTGTTTCCCCTCCCTATGAGTAAACCCAGAGTGTCTTTGTAACTTGATTTGACCAGGACAATATGGCTGAAGTGCTCTGCCAGTCTAGGCCCAGGCATTACAAGACCATATGGTACCTGCTTCTGGGCTCTTGGGGTTCAGTCACTACATATAAGCTCAGGCCAGAGTGCTGAATGACAGGTGTCTGCATGTAGAGAGGGACCCCAGCTAAGGTGCTAGATATGCAAGTGAAGCCACCTTGGGTCTTCTAATTCCTACCAAGTTGCCAGCCAATTGCAGCAGGTGATCTAGGCCAACCCGACCCAGAGCAGAAGAACCACCCAGCTGAGCCCAGCCAACCCATAGACTCATGAACAATAAACAGTAAATCTTTATTGTCTGAAGTTGCAAGGCCTTGGCATGGTTTGTTACACGGCAATATATCGCTAATGCAATCAGGAATAGTGTTGGAAAGTAACGCCCTTATGAAACCATGTTCAAGGCCTGGCATGGTCAATCGCATGCCGCACTGACTCACAGTTTGTTAAAATCAATCAGTTTCTCCTGAGCCATCTGAGCCATATCCACAGGCCTATTAGAATCAGGGAACCCAAGACTGGTGTTCAGGTATCTGGCAGGCATGGACGACCCACTCAGATAATTCCTGGGGCATTAGGCACACTCCCCAGACCAGAGAGAGCCACAGGAAACTTACTCTGGAGATAAATTATCTGGCCAGTGGAGAATTTGGCCTTCACCTACCATTAAGCCACAGGGCAGGGCAGGTATCAGCTGCCAACATAAGCAGATCACTTGCCCTTTCTTTCCTGGAAGACTCTATCATCTTCAACCAAATCTCTAGGTTATGGAAAAAAGATGTCCTCTAGCAGTAACTCATTTGAATCTGGGAGGATTCCTAATAGGATGTATGTAAATTGTTGCTCTGAATGTTTGAATAGCCAGGTGGCAAAAAACAAGGGGACCAGGGCTTCCTGATAACATCAGCTGCTGGTAGAGGTTGTTTTGAATTAGGTAAGGAGAGTGAAGAGAGCAAAACTACTTGCCCTGGTTCACCTGAAGTACCCAGTAATGGTGAACCCCAGAAGAGGAGGATACTTCTCTCCTTCTAGCTCAGAGTCTCAGGGTTTACAATGGTCTGAGCATATAGTCTGCACGTTCACGTTCCCTCTGCATGCACGGTGGTGGGCGTTGGGAGAGTCTTCTCCCAAGAAGCAGAGGAAGGGGAAGGATTGGGGATGTGGCAACCCCAGGAGGCTTCCTGCAAGAAATACCATGGATGAGTGGCAAAGATGAAGGAAGGGCAGGGCCCAGGCCAGCAGTAAGTGTGAGACCAGCACAGAAGGGGAGTCGAGAGGGTCAGAGTTTTCATATTCTAAATTGGTTTCCATCATTTTGGGATAAATCAAAAGGACTTGACCCTTTGCTTATGCTCCATCTCTTTGTTGTGTACAAGCATTTCACCGTGCTTTAAGCACAGCACAAGTGAGAGCAGAGTGGCTGCTGTTAGCTCTGTCTGTAACTGGAAGATGGCCACACCCTCTGGCATCAGACCGAATAGGAAAAAGGCCCCAGGGTGTCCTGTGCTGGGGACACCAGGTGACCGTACAGAGTCTGCTCCAGCCAGGAGATCCCAGCAGGTGCAGGGCTGATGGGAAGTGCGCAAGCTTGGCCGGTTTTCCTGCCCAGATGGAGCATCAGACTGAGTCACTCTTCCCTCCCTCTGCCTGAGGAGCCCCGCCACACATTTTCTGCTCCCATGTGCCAGCCTATCTTTTCCCTTCCCTTGGAGCTCTTCCCTTCTCTAAGGACAGCAAACCAATCATAACTAGAATCCAGAACACACTTCCCATGATACACTTTTCTTCCCATACCGAGTGTCTAAGAAAAATGGTCAAATGGCCAACAAACACCCTCCCCGCTTCAACCAAGCAAGAATAAAGTACTTAGCAAAACCAAGCAGCTGTCAAGAATTTCTAAAACAAAATGAAGGGGCGGAGGATCAGCTGCGCTCTAGGGTGAGTGTAGAGTCATCTCTACACTCATCACCTTCATAGACTGAGAAACCATATTGATATTTTCAAAGCACAGATCCCGAAACATATTTAAAAATGTTGAATATGGTTTTTGCAAGTACTTGCACACACATTATTTCCTGTGTCTCAACAGCTGCCTTCCTGGATTCTCCTGAATCTTTAGCACCGGGACACAGGGCTGGGGCACCCACCATGGTCAAGGTGCTCACAGGGTGGGTGCGTGTGGCATGACATGTGCATGCCCCAAAGGCTTTCCTGTCCTTCACTGATCTTGTTGGCCGATAACTGTCTGATGACGTTTTAGAGACAGCACTTTAATCTCCACGTGGTGCAGTAAAGCAGCCTCATTGGCTGGGGATGTTCCTCAAGCACATTATTAGGGTGAAGTTTACTTTTGGACTCTTTTGGTCACAAGCTGCAGAAACCTGTTTGAATTGGCTCAAGTGAAAAGGAGGCATTTACACCAGGATAAACTGGTGTCTTGGGGAAGCCAAGGGTGAGATGGGCAAGCAGTCTTGAGAGGGACTGGAACCAGAACAAACACTCATCCCAAACAGATGTGACGTTTTTGCAATCTGGGGAGGATGCCTGAATCTTGCAAGGCACAGACATAGTTAGGAAGCCTGAGGAGCTCAGTGGAATAGGGCGACCCCATGAGGGGTTGGGGGACAGACCTGATAGCCAGGAAAAATGCCCTATTATATATACAAACTGAATGAGTGCTAAAGAAAGCATAGCAGATGGGACAGATGAGTCAACATATGCCACCGATAGCATTTGAAAATTCACTTTATTTAATTCGCTGAAGTAAGTTCCATATGAATTAAAGAGTAAACATTTTTTAAAATAATTTTTAAAGTATATCATTGGAGCACCTGGTGGCTCAGTCGGTTAAGTGTCTGCCTTCAGCTCGGGTCATGATCCTGGGGTCCTGGGATTGAGCCCCTCATTGGGGTCCCTGCTCAGCAAGGAGTCTGCTTCTCCCTCTTCTGCTCTCCCTGCCTGTGCTCTCTCTCCTTCTCTGTGTCAAATAGATGAAAAACAATCTTTTAAATAAATAAAAATATATCATAGATACTGAAATAAAATATAAATGAATATTAATTAAGGCTTTAATGAAAAGAAGGGAATAACTACTAACCCTGGAAACCACACGGGAACATCATAAAGCAATGTTGACCAGGATTGACATTTGTTGAGAGTTTACCATCTAAGTCTCAATTTTAAAGCACTTTGTCCACATTATCTTGTATATCTTCCAATCTTATGGAAGTGGTACCATTGTTCTCATTTTTAAAGGTGAATAAACTGAGGCAGAGAGATGTCCAGTAACTCACTCAAGATCATACAGAAAGGTGTGGAGCTTTATATCTGGAATGTGCCCCCAAAGCCAATGCTGGAACCCTCTGTCTGAGCTCTCCACCACATGAACTTTTTTTTTTTAACCACATGAATTTAAATAGGCTTACATGGGGCTGCTGGGTGGCTCAGTTGGTCAAGCATCCGACTCTTGATTTTGTCTCACATTATGATCTCACGGTGGTGAGATCAAGCTCCAGGCCAGGCTGTGAGCTTGGCACAGAGTCTCCTTGGGATTCTCTCTCTCCCTCTCCCTCTGCCCCTCCCTCCCACTCCCATGCTCTCTCCCTCCCTAAAATACATATATCAATAAATAAATAAAATCTTTAAAATAGGCTTCCAGGGGCCAAGTTTGTTCACTCATTCATTGAACTCACACTGAGGGACAGACACGGCTTGAGGCACTGGATGTGTAATGATGGATTGGCAGCCATGGCACCTGACCTCATGGAGGTTATGCTCTATACTCCAGAATCTAGAAAAGGTACAGAGCAGATTTACAAACTAATGAAAGAATTTCTGATTGTAGTAAGTGCTTTGAGGAAGAAAATATAGGGCTCTGTGATGAATAGTGATTGGGATAGGGGGCCTGGCCCTGACTGGGTGGTTGGGGAGGGTCAGAGGAGGGAGCCTGGCCGGTGGATGAGTTTTGTGGCATCAGGGAACAAGAGGAATCCAGAAGGACTCAGGTTCTGGGCTAGGGTGGATTGCAGTATCACCTAATGTGACCAGAGAAAGTACAGCAGGTTTGTAGAAGAAAAACTAGGATCCCATCTTGACATGTTAAAATCTTTTTTTTTTTTTTTTTTTAGCTAGAGTGCTCAGGGCGGGTGGGGGCGGGGGGGGCAGAGGGAGAGAAAGAGAATCCCCAGCAGGCTCCATGCTCAGGGTGGAGCCCAAAGTGGGGTTTGATCACACAAATCCTGATATCATGACCTGAACAGAAATCAAGAGTCAGATATTTAACTGATTGAGCCACCCAGGCACACTCTGACATATTAAAGCTGAGTAGGACACCCAATTGTGCTTTATAACCCCTAATACATACATAGTGAGCATCACAAAGCATTAACATCAGGCATATTGACAAGAAAACGCACTGACCTTCCAGTAGATGTGTGGGCAAAGGGTGAGAAAACACAATTTAGAAATGGGAAGTCAGAGCGCCTGGGTGGCTCAGTCAGTAAAGCATCTGCCTTCGGCTTAGGTCATGATCTCAGGGTCCTGGGAGTGAGCCTCACATTGGGCTCCCTGCTCAGCACAAAGTCTGCTTCTCCCTCTGCTCCCCATTCATGCTCTCTCTTGCTATCTCTCTCCTTCTCTCTCAAATAAATAAATAAAATCTGTTAGAAATGGGAAAACAGTGAACAAACATGGGAAAATATTCAGTATCACTAGTAGGCCAAGAATCCAGCTTGAAATACTGATAAGGCCACACATTTGTAACTATTGAATTAGAAAAATACTTTTTTTAAAAATTTTTATTTATTTATGATAGTCACACAGAGAGAGAGAGAGAGGCAGAGACACAGGCAGAAGGAGAAGCAGGCTCCATGCCGGGAGCCCGACATGGGACTCGATCCCGGGTCTCCAGGATCGTGCCCTGGGCCAAACCGCTGTGCCACCCAGGGATCCAAAAAATACTTTTAAAAGAGGAATATCCAGCGGAGCCAGGGCGGCTTGGGTACTCCTCACACATTGACGGTGATGTCATAACACGGCACACATACTTTGGAAAGAAATTTGCCAAGTGTCAGAAAAACTCCTATATCCATTGACCTCATTTTTTTCACTTTGGGAGTTCTTTCTCTCTTTAGGAAAAGAGACTGTGTGCCCCTGGTATCGACCACAGGGGAAAATTTGAGCACAAAGATGAAGCAGTAGGGAGACAGTCATGGATGTGGTGGGCCATCTGCTCGGTCCCAGTGTGACAAGGCCTTCATCCACGACAGCGGGTTTGCTTGGGGTGGTGGGAGGTTCCTCCTGGCCACTGCGTAGATGCCCATAGAAGCAGAGGAGGCAGGGAGGCCACAGCCGGCCTCGGGCCTCTCGTGGGCTGCAGGCCTGGGCGCCCACAAGGAACTCATCTGGGTGCTGCATGTTCTTCACGCCCCCGCTCTGCATGGGCTTCGTCTTCAGCACACTTGAAATCGCAAGTGAAGTGGCTCAAGGTCATCTGGCGTTCAGCTTCTCAGCATGCCGTGTGGTGTTCGCTGCAGAGCACACCCCCAGCTGCTGACACGGTCACTAGGCAGTTTCCCTGGTGACTGCTAAAGCCGACCTGGAATGCGCTCTCTGTCTCCAGTGGTGAGCTGGAAATCAGCGGTCTTGGGGGGACGGGATTGTTCTGTAAGAGTCAAATGACCTCCCAGTGTTTCCATCTGTGAGAGGAGGCGGGATCTCCGCCCTGCCTCCCGGAGAGCCTGGTGAGTACAGTCTCATGACCCCTTGCAGCAGCTCTGGCCAAGGACGCTCAAAAAATCGCCCTGGCGAGTCAAACTGACCAGAGACTGGCCAAGGGAATCAGAGGAGGTGCACAGGAACGCTCCCATCACACCACAGAAAACTGAGCATCCGGAATCACTTCACCCTCCTTCCCATGACCAGCCACCCTCCCCGGAGAGACTCCTGTGTCCAAGTCGGAGAGCACTTGGGAGCACCCCAGGACCCTGAACCAGACCTGGGTTGTGTTTCTGGGTGCCGCCAAGCCAGCAGTCTGGGGATGGAGCTGCCACAGGAGGCCAGGGCAGGTGGCTCTTTGGAGAAGTGCCAGGGAGACGGACGGAGCACCCCCAGAACACTCACTGTCAGCCTCTGCTAACCTGCTGGGTACCCAACGTTTTCTGGAACCAGCTGTGTTCACTTGTCCCCAGTTTGGTCTCCCAGGAACACAGCAGCTAGATGCACCTCCCGGTGGCCACACACCTGCACCCTTATGCCCAGTGTGATGCGGACATCTGGGAGCGTGCCTCCAAACACCACAGAAGCCTGGGATCACTGTGTAAGAATGCTCTGACACAGATTCTGAATGCGTGGTGCTCTGCGCTCCTCCACCCCCACCTTGCTCTGACACCCAGCCCAGGACAGGCTGCTGAGCCCTCCTTAGAGATCCCGACTTGGCTTGTCACCACCCCCCAGCCCCCACCCCCACCGCCGTGCCTGCTATGTGGATCTGGCTGCACTCCTCCTGCAGATCCGTGGCCCTGGACCAGTGAGCCGTGGCTGGAGCTCCAGCCAGAGAGGCCTGGATTTCTCTCCTGAATCAGGGAACAGGCCCTGGCAGCTGTGCGGAGGGCCAGGAAGACGGGAGCTGGTGGCGGGAAGGCTGCAGAAAGGGCAGAGCACCTCCGTAGGGAGCTGCGGGAAGCACCTGTTTCCCCCCTCCCCAAAGTGTGGTCAGGGGCTGGGTGGAGAAATCAGCCCTACAAGCCCCCTGGAGCGACTAGTGTCCTGAATCTCTACAACCACATTTATTCCAAGGCTCTCGACAAGGAAGTCCCCAGCTAGAGAGACCCTGCCACCCAGACCTGTGCATCTGATCCTGGCGGGGCTTACAGGTAGGGGAGCATCCCCAGGGGCGGGCCTGACTTATTTCCTCTGACGCCAGAAGGAGGAAGCCGGTGTTTCCTGTTGTCTCACTCTTGCTCTCTCTCTCAGATGCTTGAGGACCCAAGGCTGAGAGCCCCGCAGCAATCCTGATCCCATCACTGCTGGTCACAATGGAGTCCTGAGCCTCACGAGCCCCCTGCTCTGTACGGCCCCGAAAGGCTGTTTATTAATAAGACCCCTGGGTTCTCACCCCAGACTCAGTGAATCAAAGTCTTCAGACCTGGAGCCCCAACTCTGTGTTTTTAAGGGTCCCAGGAAATTCTGAGGCACAGACTGGGGTGGGGACCACGGAGCCTGGTTAGCCCATCATGTCCAGATATGGAGAGGCCCCTGCAAGGTGTCTTGCTGAAGCCACACAGCTCTTAGCGACAGTTGTGGCTGGGCTCTTTCCTCCCCAAACAAGGTGAAATCCCCAGGTAAGACCCTTCCTTGCAGTCATGCTGGCACGAGGGTGCTGATCCTTCCCGGTGCTCCTGGGGAACGCAGTTGACATTTATTTAGTATTTGAGCTAGGCCCTTGGACGTTGCCCTTTTAACCACACCCCGGTGGAGGCACACAATTATGTATATATTAAAAGTTTTTAATCATGCAAAAGGAGGACAGAAAGACACTCCTGAGACAGACTTTCCATTTCTGGCTGCATGATCAATTTCCTGTCACTGGATGTGGTTCCCGGCTCACCTCCCTAAGGCTCATACCAGGAGAAAGCTGGCGCTGACAAGCATTCTCTGAAAAGGAGAGTTCGTTTCTTCTACTCTTGAGCCTCAAAGGAGCCAGCATGCAGACAGGGACACTTGGGTGGCTCGGTGGTTGAGCATCTGCCTTCGACTCAGGTCGTGATCCCAGGGTCCTGGGATCGAGTCCTGCATTGGGCTCCCCAGAGGGAGCCTGCTTCTCCCTCTGCCTGTCTCTCTGCCTCTCTCTGTGCGTCTCTCATGAATAAATAAATAAAATATTTTTAAAAAAGGAGGAATAAGGCATATGGATATCGAATTGCCATCTCTGTGATAGATAAAGCTGATATTGGAGAACATGGCTTGTCCTGGAAGTGAGTAGGTCCCCCCTACCTTACAGTCAACTCTGGACCAGGGCAGCCTCCAGATGGTGAGAGAGGCAGATGCCAGTTCCCCTAAACCATGAACCATGGACCAGCAGACCACAGTGTGTGCTGTCTCCCGGGGCCGAGTCGGCAGGTTGGAGGGAGACCAGGGCGTTGCCCTAATGGTACCTGGAAAGCTGGTCCTTCCCACAGTTGGAAGGCAACATGAAGAGAGGGGAATCACCGAAGGGGTATATTCCCTTCCTTGCTCAGCTTCTGTTCCCTGCATGTTTCCCTAGGACCTATGCAGGGAGGCGACAGTGGGCTGAGGCCTGATTAGATGTTCCTCGTTCTCCATCCTGATCACCTTACACCTGCCCACCACGCCCGCACCTTCCTCCCTCGCCTGCTGCCAGACGTCATCACCTCCCATCTGGGTCACTCCAGCGGGCCCTTGCCTTGGTCTGTTTGGGCTGCTATGACACAATACCACAGACACAGTGGCTTACAACATAAACAGGGGAAATTTACTTCTCACAGTTCTGGGAGGTTGGAAGTCCAAGGTTAAGGGGTGGGCAGATCTGGTGAGGACTATTGTAGTTCATAGATGGCTCTTCCTGCTGTATCTTCATGTGGCAGAAGGGGCGAGGGGGCTCTCTGGGGTCTCTTTCGCATGGGCACTAATGCCCCCACGATGGCCTCACTTTCAAGACTGCTCATCTCTCAAAGGCCCCACCTCCCAACACCACTTTGGGCTAGGTTTTCAGCATATGAATTTTAGGGGGACACGACATTCAGACCATGGCAGATCTCCACTGTAATTCACCTCTCACACACTCTTCCAGAAGCACAGATCTGGCCTTGCTATTGTGCTTCTAACACCCCCCAGGGGCTCCTCATGGGTTACAGAACAAGGTTCTGATTAGCCTGGCCCTCTGCCAGGGAAGAGCCCCAGTCTTCCAGTCAGGGGGACAGTGCAAGGACAGCGTGGGTTCCAGTTGCCAGGCCTGAAATGTCCTCAATCTGGGTTCCCTGAAACTGTAGCTCAATGCATTTGTTGAAGCTCACCCAAGTTGAAACGAAGAATCAAGGTCAGGTTCCTCGGCTTAGCATCAGCCCAGAAACCCAGACGTGTAACATCCACGGTCCAATGGCTGGATGTCTGATGAAGCAGATCGAGCGTGTGAGGACATGGGCGCGTTTCCCCAGTCCGACCCACGCTTGGGGCCTCCCATGACAGCCTCAATGTGGGGTCCCACTGGGTCCTCACGTGCATGGCACAGAAGGTCGAAGTTGGCTAACAAATCAGTACTAGCTCAGGCCCTCTTTTCTCTTGGTCCACGAGGGACCCCACAGACTTTAGGATGAAGCTCAATTTTGTGCTAGTGTTCACCATGGATGCTTCCCCTCCTGTCACAGATGGTGCCCCTACCATGGCGGAACTTTGTGTTTTCACCCGAGTAGACCAAAGCGGGAGAAGCAATGCAGGAGGGGACACCTGGCACACAACCTCTCACCATCCCGGGGGCCGTCCACCCTGGTGTTCACACTCCTGCGTCTACCTCTGCTCTCTCCTGAGCGACCTCAGGGCTGATGACTCACTGCCCTCCCGCCCCTCCTGGCCCCTTGCAGCGGGGTATCCAGGGGTCACTGCTGTCCCCTGTCCAGTGTCCTCTGGATGTGGAAATCAGCCCAAGAGGTGTAAAGTAAACTGTCCTCTGATGACAGATGGTTCTGGGGTGGAAAATAAAAGCAATGGAAGAATAATGATAGTAGTTATTCCAACTCCTTTTTTTTTTCCTTGTGGGGAAATGTCATACATAAAACAGAAGGAAGCGAGATTTTGCCATAAATATATCTTCCCAGAAGACTCCAACAGTGGCTCTGTTGAGTGGTCAAGGACTGATCTGGCGGAGCTAGTATATACACAGTCAAGGAGGAGAAAGAGGGCCCGGCCCAGGTCCTCGGAGGCCTCGACAACCTCTGCAGGCATGTCCTGGTGGGACCTGGCCACCCCAGACAGAGCAGATGGCAGAAGCCTCTGACAGCAGGAAGAGCCACCTGATGGCCTTGGGGTAGCCAGTCCGTGCTCACCCTGGCACCCCTCCCTGCCGGGGCCGAGGGCCCATCTCTGGATGAGGAGATGGGCAGCCAGCTTCCTTTTCAAGGGTCCAAGTGAGCACCCGACACGGGTGAGGAGGGAGGGTGGCCAGGTGGTTCCACTAGTGTCAGCAGGGGGATAGACCAGGTTCCAAGCCCATGCCCCTGGGGTCAGCTTGCTGCCATTTACTTCAAAGCACGGGGGGGCTTTTATGGATTATACGCTCATGTTCCGTCTGGCTCTCTGCCTCCTTGCGAGAGCGGAAGCTGCCTGTGGGTGGGGACTTTGTCATCCACTGTGTCCCTGACACCTAGAACTGTGCCTGGCACATTTAGGTGCTCAATAAACATTTGAAGGAATTGACCAATGCGTGGCTCAGTAACCAGTAACAAACACGATAACCTGACTCTCATATGCTATACGGTTCTATTTTGTTTTATTTTAAAATTTATTTATTTGAGAGTCAGAGAGAGCAAGAGAGAGAGCAAGCTGGAGGCAGGCAGGGGGTGTGGGGGAGAAGCAGACTCCCTGAGGAGCAGGGGATTCAGTCGGTTAAGCATCTGCCTTTAGCTCAGATCACGATCCCAGGGCCCTGGGATTGAGTCCCACATCAGGCTCCCTGCTCAGCAGAGCGTCTGCATCTCCGTCTCCCTCTGCAGTCCCCCTGTGCATGCATTGTCTCTCTTCCTCTCTCTCACAAATAAATATATCTCTTAAAATTTTAATTTATTTATTATTTATGATAGTCACACACAGAGAGAGAGAGAGAGGCAGAGACACAGGCAGAGGGAGAAGCAGGCTCCATGCACCGGGAGCCCGACGTGGGATTCGATCCCGGGTCTCCAGGAACGCGCCCTGGGCCAAAGGCAGGCGCCAAACCGCTGCACCACTCAGGGATCCCACAAATGAATATATCTTAAAATTTTTTTATTTTTATTTTTTGGGACGCCTGGGTAGCTCAGCAGTTAAGCGTCTGCCTTCGGCTCAGGGCGCGATCTTGGAGACCAGGGATCGAGTCCCACATCAGGCTCCCCGCATGGGGCTTGCTTCTCCCTCTGCCTGTGTCTCTGCCTCTCTCTCTTTCTCTATGTCTATCATGAATAAATAAATAAATAAATCTTTAAAAAAAATTTTTTTTTCTTATTTTGAAAGCACCGTATGGGCTGATTCCTCCCACAAACCATGGTTGACAACACTGCCCTCACTGCTTTGTGACCCCCACCCAGCATGTCAACTTACCTCCCTGGGCCACCAAAAGAGGGGATGAAATTGCACGATGCCTGTGGCCCCTTCTGTGTCAGGGACCTGCGTCTCTACTGCAGTCGAAGCCAGGCCATCCATGGGCCAGGTGTCCTGGCTCAGCAGTGGGGGACAGGCCTAGGCTGGCAGAAAGAGCCAGGACAGGAGGGCTGGGCTGGGGTGGAGCTCATGGGACCCAACTGCTTGCAGGACAAATGGGCTCTCAAGTCAAAGTGGCCTGTAGGCCACCCGACCCAGCTTTTATTTGGCTCTGAAGGGACAGCCATGGCCACCATGGGACATGCCTTCCATCTCAGCCAACAGATACTTACTCTATTGTGGTTCTGGTTAAAATATTCAAAGCCTACCAAATCGGGTAAGATAACCAGGTGGAAGAGAACTGGGTGGACTTTCTTTGTTATGAATCCTGGTGGGTGTTCCTAGAGGGACAGCTCTGACTCTCAAGCCCACCCCCACCGGCCACTGCCCAGGGTTTGTCAGGGGATGGAGGCAGGAATCCACGGAGGTGCATGGAATTGTGCACCGTGCACAGAGACAGACAGATGTGAATGAGCACACATCCAGCAGTGCTCTGCCACCGTGTGTGGCATGAAACATTAATGATCCCACTGACTCACTGGCCAGGTGACACCATGCACACCTCTTGCTTACTGACCTTCCACTTGGCCCTTCTGCCCCCTAGCTAGACTCAGTTGCTCTCCTCTCTGGGTCGGTGCCATCTCAGAGGTAGGGGTGGTGATGGAGTGGGTACCTGTGCACCCCCACGCTGTAGCCCTGCAAGCAGAGGGCAGGAATTCAAACCCTCACCCCCACCCTCCGTCTTGGTTTCCCTCAAGGCTATCTCTGTCTTGGTTTCCCTCTCAGGTTACTCCTGATTTTACCTTTAAACAAGATTTTTGTTTGAGCAGCAGAGCATCCCCCACTTCCTAGAGAACCCTGTTCTTATGGTCCCTCCCTGAAAGCCAGGAAGGGGTCCATTAAAGGACTGGTTCAGAAAGTGGGCTCTAACTGGAGGCCTCCACGGGGCTGCTCCCAGTGCACACACATGGAGGACAAGCAGGGTCCTGAGGTCACAAGCCCATGACCACCGCACCGATGGGGAGAACTGAGTGCAGCTCCAAGCTGGAGCATCAGAAAATCTGGAAGATTCCAAGTCATCTCAGCCAGTGAAAATGCTTTCAGATTACTTTGCTTTGTTCAATCTTACCTCAAACAAATAGGGACCTTCTTCTTCTTCTTTTTTCTTTTAATAAGATTTTATTTATTTATTCATGAAAGACACAGAGAGAGGCAGAGATACAGGCAGAGGGAGAAGCAGGATCCCCGCTGGGAGCTGGATGTAGGACTTGATCCCAGGACCCTGGGATCATGCCCTGAGTCAAAGGCAGATACTCAACTACTGAGACACCCAGGTGTCCCAGAACCTAGGCCTTTAAATGTCACGTGTGGACAAGGATCAGCAGATAACAAGGAGAAAATTTTAAAAAGAAATATTCTTATTTCCCAGAGTATTCTCCCCAGAACATTTATTCACTTAACATTTACTGAGCACCTACTGTAGACTGAGCCCCTGGCTAAGCATTAGGAATATAAAGTTAAAGAAGACTCACCTCTTACCCCGGAGGACCTGGCTGTTTAGTGACGAGTGACTTGAGCGTCTAACCTGGCATGATGAATACCAGAGTAGAGATGCATGGCTACACAGGGGGAGCTGGGAACACAAAGGAGACGGACTGAGTCCAGAATGGCAAGAGCTGGGGTAGGAGACAGAGCCTCAAGGAAGACTTCCTGGAGGACTTCCTGGAGGAGGAGGCAGTGGAACTCAGTTTCGAAAGATGGGTGAGGACGGTTTTGCCCATTGCCTTTGACATCTAACCACTGAATTGGGTCCCTTAGGTCAGAGGTCCTACCCAAGAAAGATGGCCAAGAATGGAGCCAGCTAGAGACACAGAGGGCAGAAAGGATCTCCAGGACCCTCAAACACCCAGGACATCTCAAAAAGATGAGAGAGTGCTCATCTCTCTCCTTGCTGGCCTCCTTGGAGGCCTATTTTTAAGATCATTCTGAGGCGAGTCCTTTCCAGGGCTGGTACCTTTGAGAGGGGCTTTGGGGCCCGTCGACATTGGGTTTGTCTCTTTGGGACCTTGATGCCTCTATAAGCTGTTGGTGTCTGGTGGGTAATCAGGTGGCACATTTATGTGCTGAGCACTTATTGTGTACCTACTGTGTGTCAAACCCTCCCTGAGCCAGTGGGGTCCACCTATGAGTCAAGAAGCCCTCAGCCCCAGAACCTGACAGCTTATTATGTGCACTTTGGATGATCTCAAGTAAAACAAAGTACCTCAAATACGCTTTTGCTCGCTAGAGCTCATTTAGGATTTCTTTCTTTTTTTTCTTTTAAAGATTTTGTTTATTTATTCATGAGAGAGAGAGACACACACACACAGGCAGAGGGTGAAGCAGGCTCCATGGAGGGAGCCTGATGTGGGACTCGATCCCGAGTCTCCAGGATCAGGCCCTGGGCTGAAGGCAGCGCTAATCCACTGAGCCACCCAGGGATCCCAATCCATTTAGGATTTCTTAAAAAGGAAAAAAAAAAATCTATTCGACTATCCTTTTTTCTTCTTTGGCAAAGATTCCTTCTTAAGAACTGCAGTGTTTCTGCTCGCTTGCTCAAGCATCCAGTGTGTTAATAGACTGTTTTCTTCCTGTGTTGCTTTTGTTAAGAAAAATGAAGGGAGCACCCCCTTTCCTTTCTCCTAATGACGCAGCCGCAGCCGAGCATTTTCAACCTGACACCCCCTCCCCCTGCCCCCTGCCCCACCACTTCCTTTCCCCACCTCTTCCCAGACCAATTTGGCATGTTTCCACTTTCCATCATCAGGTCCAAAGTGCAATGTGACAACCCGGTAGCTCCTGGGACTCACCCCTGCCCTGGGCGCTCTAACTTCCTCGGGTTCGCTTCTTCAGCACTTGCACTGGGGGCTCATGCGGTGGAATTGAGCAGATCTGAGTTTGAATCCTACCTCCAGCACCTACTGCTCACTCTGACTGGGTTTCCTCCTCTATACAGCTGAGCTGAACCACCAAGCCCAGTGTGGACTTTCTTAGGCTGGCAGAGATCCTGGGGGATGCAGTTCAGCATGGGAGGGGGCTGCCATGAAAATCTACTGGACATAAACACAGGGAATGAGTCTAGCATCAAGGCGATCAGCCGCCAATCACTCATCCAGCTGTGCAGACCTGGTATCCATGGAATGGGGCTCCCACTTCTTCCCATCCCATCCACCCTCCCCAGGGAGGCCAAGGTCAGGGACGATCCAGATGACTTTATCCCATGTGTTCTGGGAAACTCAGGACTGCCCTAATTTCTTTTTAAATATTGTCTGCAGATGTCCTCATCAAAATGGCCAAGAAATCCAATGTGTCGGCATCTGTCCAGTGCCCGAGACTACCCTACATACCGGGACTGGCACAGCGTGACCTGTTCCAGCACGGGTCCCATACTTCATTTCTAAAGTGCCATTGGTAAAGCTGTGATGTCCCTGGGGGACAGAACAGGAAAGGGTGGTTAGGTCCATATGGCCGGTCTCACCTGTGAGAAGCCACTCTTTGCTCAGGGCTGCGGGGACATCTGGGATCCGCAGTGGGCACTGTGCAAGAGCAGCCACCCTGCACAGGCCACCTGCCTTGAGCATGACCACTCACAGGCCGTATTCTGTGTATGGTCTTGATCAATTTTCATAATAATCCTGCAAGGCAGGCCCTGGCTTAGACTTTTCTAGGTTGCCAGGGGGTAGAGACAAATGATGTTTGCCCCGGGCTGGGGAGGGCGATTGTAAAGACATACCAGAGATGAAGAAACACAAGGTCTGTGGTGCCTGGACATCAGGACCTTGGGGAGAATCAGGATGGTGTTTGGGATCCTGCGGTGGCCGGTGTGTGTGCGGGTCCCGCCCAAGGGACACCGCGGGCCTGCAAGTGCCTCTCTTGCCCTCCCCCCCGCTCCCCCCCGGCTCTGTGCCTTCTACATCCCTCCCTCTGCTGCTGCTTCTGCTACTCCACAGATGCCCTCACTGCTATGTGCCCGATGGGAGTCCCCTCTGCATGGCTCCTCCACTGATCTCTGGGACAGTGGCTGCGGCCCTCCTGCGGGCCCACATCGAGGATCTCTGCTTATGGCCACAGGGCTGCCTTGGACTGTCCAGGTTCCCAGGCTCAGTCAGCAGGGGGGAAGGTGGGCTGCATGTGGAACGGGGCCCCCCAAACTCCGAAAGGGCCAGAGTTGCTGTTCTGCACCAGAGCTGGTGCAGGTGTTTGCTTTATTCAGAGATGAGAAAATGGGCCTCTGGGAAGAGTCAGTAGTGCAGGCAGAGCAAGGGTCACACTCAGCTCTGCCTTCTGCAAACCCTGTCACATCTTTGCTTCCTGTTTCTGTTCACCCATGCACCGTCGGAGGGAAAGGGGCTTCTCCTGACTTGAACCTGCTTTCAGCACCCATCCTGCTGACCCATCAACCCCAAAACAGCTCCCCACAGTTCTGCTTCCCAGCCGTTGACCTAGATCTGAAGATCCCTCTGCCAGAGTCCCTAAGGAACTAGCCAGTGAGGGTCCTGGCGTCCAGAGACCCCAGGGGACCTGCCATTGGCCTGATGGCCAGATGAGTCTAGGGGTGGTGGAGGCCAGGCCTGGGCTGACGGTATGATGGCAGAGCTAAGGGAATGGAGGGTCAGTAGGAACGGTGGCGCTGGGTGGCTGCAGGTCACAGAGTGCAATGCAAGTACGTGCAGGCCTCCACGTTATCCTTCCACCATGGGACCCCCCGATCAGCAGCTGGTGAGGTTTTGGCCCCAAATTACAACATGTGGTTGAAGGTATCACATTGAGACAGTGAGACAAACCATTCAAAATCAGGGCTGCCCTGGAAAATCCAGTACGTCTTGTGGTGTTTGGGTTGGGGTGTGCGGTTGGGTCAAACTTCGTTTTCGAGCTTCAGTTAACCACAGGTGGCTGGGGCCCAGGAAGGAGGTGGCTCTTGCAAAGAACTAGGGGCCGCCCTCGTGAGAGGCACCCTCCTCCGAGCAGCCAACTGCTTCTCAGTTCCTGCAGTGAGCTCCCGCAGATCGAGGGAGAAAGCTCTTGTCAGCTCATGAACTGCTCAGCTGTTCCTCCCATTTTGCAGATGAAGAAATAGAGGCCTTTGGAAAGTTAGAGGGCCCTTTCCAAAACCATAGAGCAAATGAGGAAGCTAACCCCAGGGAGTCCACACGTTCCTGTCACGTAAGACTCGCTCCTTCTGTCCTATCTGTCCCCAGTGAGGTATGGTGCCAATGTCCAGTGCTGGCTCCATGGCAACTAACAAATAAAAAGGGTGAAACTCCAGCTCAAGAGGTATATAGTCTGCTGGTGACGATAAAACAGGAAAGCAGAGTGGGACTGAAATTTTAGCCCATCTCTGCTCTCCAAGAGTGCCCCTGGGAGGAGTCAGAAGAGCCACCTCTTAAAAATCTGCACCATCAGTGCCCTAGGAGGTGAGCGGCCCCAGGACCACGCAAGCCTGACAAAGTTCTCTAACACTGAGACAGTGGGCAATAAGGAGCAGCAGTGTGTTAGGGAGCTCCCGGGTGCGGGAAGCAGGCCGGGGTGTGGTGGTGGGAGGTGCTGCAGCATGGCCTGGGCGGGGAGGGCTGGAGGAGGCCCTGTCACCACCCACAGCCTGTGCAGGAGCTGGCTGATGACAGGCGACCTCACCTCTACCCTGGCTGTCACAGCCCATCCCAGCCTCTCCTCTGCGGCAGGTAACCCCTGCCCCAGATAATGCAGTGTCTCCGTCCCAGTGTGGGTGTTGGCTAAGGTCTGGGGACCCCTGGTTCCATGCCCTCCCTCTCTCCTGTATCCCCAGCACTCGGCAGCCTCTCCACAGATGATTACTGGAGGACCGAATGGATGAGTGGATGACTGATTGACAACCAAGTGACCAGTCACCACGCCGGGCACTCTCAGAAAGCCTGAACATTTTGTTTGCTTCCAGTTTAGGGTTAGGGTAAGGATGAGATGAGAGTGATATGCTTTTCTATACTCCTCTGATCCCAAAGACTGCTTTAAAAAAAAAAAATCCATGTTCCTTTGGGGCCATTTTGCTTTCTTCTTTGTTTTCCTCTTTCAGTTTCTCACCATGGAAATAAAATATGGTCATTACAAGGATTTTAAAAAGTAGGATGAAAAGGGGCACCTGGGGCAGCCTGGGTGACTCAGCGGTTTAGTGTCTGCCTTCAGCCCAGGGCATGATCCTGGAGTCCAGGGATCAAGTCCCGCGTTGGGCTTCCTGCATGGAGCCTGCTTCTCCCTCTGCCTGTGTCTCTGCCTCTCTCTCTCTCTCTCTCTCTCTCTCTTTCATGAATAAATAAATAAAATCTTTAAAAATATTAAAAAAATTTTTAAAAGTGGGGGGCACCGGATGGCTTAGATGATTAAGTGTTGGATCCTTGGTTTCAGCTTAGGTCCTGATCTCGAGGTTGTGAGACCGAGCCCTGTGTTGGCCTCTGTGCTGGATGTGGAGCCTGCTTGGGATCCTCCACCCTCCCTCTGCTCCTTCCCCCCTAAGAAGAAAAAAAAAAAAAAGAAAAAGAGAGAAAAAAAGCCTCAAGAGGCTGGGAAAAAAAATCACTCGCGATCTCATCATGAAAAGGGTTCAACACAGCGTGTTGGCAGATTTTCTTCAGGACGCTGGTGTCTCTTGGGGACAGAAGGAGAATTTCAAGGGCCTTGGCCTCAGGTAACCCTCCAGGGCCTGCGTCTCCACTGTCCCTTGCAGCCATCTCTTGGATCCACAGAGGAGCCATTCCCACATCTTTGTCCCCTCCCTGGCCCAAGGGCTTTCCGGAGACTGTGGGGAGCTCTGGCTGGGCTTGATGGCGATGGCAGGCTTCTGGGCTTGGGCGTCCCCCCTGCAGCCTGGGGGCCAAGCAGTCCTAGTCAGCATATAGGTGTTTGGGGCTCTGTTCGTCTCTTGCCCTATTGTCCATTCTTGACTTTGCCCGAGGCCCTGTCTGGGCCAGGCCTTGACACTTCCAAACCCCCGAATCAGCCACCAGCATATGGCTAAAGTGAGATGGAACAATGGAAAGAGGTTTGGTCTGCAGGCTCCATGTACACAGCTGGACTTCCCAGGAGGAGTCTCAGGCCACATCCATGTGGGAGTCAGTGATGTGGTTGATTAATTATGTCTGCCCTGGGCCTGGCGTGGGAATATGGGATGGAAGCCCTTCCTGTCATTCCAAACATGTGAGGGTCTAGGCCTTCAATGAGCATGATGGGAAAGGTGGGTTAAATTCAGAGTCCAGGGCACCTGGGTGGCTCAGTGGTTGGGCGTCTGCTTTGGCTCAGGTCATGATCTCAGAGTTCCAAGATCAAGTCCCGCATTGGGCTCCCCACAGGGAGCCTGCTTCTCCCTCTGCGTTTGTCTCTGCCTCTCTCTCTGTGTCTCTCATGAATGAATAAATAAAATCTATAAGAAAAATTCAGAGTCCAGTGGTATATGCTAACGTGAGCAGTATTATTGGAATTCCCATGAGGGAAGACTCAAATCAGGCTGGAAGCTCCTGAGAGGAAGCCAGACAATGGCCGGGCAGGGAGGGGACCAGAGCAGGCTCCAGACTAGGGAAAGAATTTGACAAAAGCACCATCATGGCTTGTCCAGGGGAATGCGGACAGACCCGCCTCTCAAAATAATTATAGAACCTCAGAGAACGCGCAGCCAGAACTTAACGGGTAGGTTCAATCGTATCTAGATCAGAGGAAAAATGCATTTAAGCTTTTTTAAAGCGGTGACTGCTATTTTTAAACTAGTGAAATGTTTAAAAACACAGAGAGGAGGGAAAAGGCCCAAAGAATAATATAAGAAAAAGTTCCTCTTCATTGTTTGCATTTTGTCATATTTGTCTCCAGTCTCATTTTATTTTTATTTTTATTTTTTTTCATTTTATTTTTAAAAGTATAAAACATGACATGTGAGGCTTTGGCCCCTCAAACCATCACCCCATCTGATTCCCCAGATGCAAGAACCATGGCTATCAGAAATGCAAAGAGCATTTCTTTTTTTATTATTATTTTTTTAAAGATTCCATCCATTTATTCATGAGGCATCCTCAAAGACCATTTCTAGGATATGTTAAGTATTTCTACATATCCCCCTATGCACACTGAGACATTTCTCAATGACTTTTCATGCCTTTAGTTTTCAAGAGTCAGGGTAATTTTCTGTTTGCAATCAGCACAGACTGGAGCCTGCCCTGGCCAAGCACTTCCCCTTGAACACCGTGGAAATGCTCCTTCCGTCGACCCCCTGGTTGCCCACCCCTTCCTGGGCAGCTACCCATTCTTGTAGGTTGAACACTTCCATTTGGCATGTGTTGACATAATTCAGGAGAATTCTCGCCGGACTTTCTCTGTGTCTGTCATACCATACAACACAGAGCTAGGCTTGACCCGGAAGGTTGGTGCTCAGAGATTGCCAACCAAGTGTGTAAAACCCTTCCATGGGATTTCCTATGCCACATGTGGGACACTGATAACTCACTCCCTTTTCCTATGTTGTAGAAGGCATTCTCAACTTGGGGTCTTACAGACCTCAGAGAGTTTGTCACTAGGACCATATTTAAAATAATTGGATTCTTTTGTAACCTTACATGTTTTATTTTATTTCTATAAAAACATTATTCTGAGAAGGGGTCCACAAGCTTAATTAGCCTGCCAAAAGGGTCCTGGCACCCAAAAAAAGAGGCTAGAAATCCCTGTTTAGCTGGGCATGTTGCTGCCTACAATGAGATGACACTTCCTAGTTCGTTCTGACAAACATTGTGTTATAGAAATGGTGTTTGCCATTTCTTCAAAGAGCCCTTAAGAAGAGGAAATCTGTCCTTCTTTCTCTCTTCCTTCTTCCTGATTCCAGATTGCAGACATAATGGCTGGAGCTGCAGTAGTTATGTTGGGCCTTGGGGATGGAAGCCACAGATGGCAGCACAACAGGATAGAAGACCCTGACAACGTAGAGGGCTTCATAGCCCCAGACCAACTATCTCCAGGCTGTGTCATATGAGAAGGAAGTAAGCTTCTAGTTTACTGAAGTTGCTATTATTCTGGGCTTCTGGTATTTGCCGCCAGGCCTAAACCAAACTAATGAAGCAAGTTTCTCTGATGATAAATTGAAAATGGTATTGTTTATCTGAAGAGTTTTCAGAAATCACTCTCATTCTAGAGAAAGAATCATTTCAAACCTAGATGATGACTCCTTTAGTGCCTGATCTTACCTCGCATATTTAAACAAGACTGAACTGGTGGAAACATATTTTATTCAGAGTTTCCAGTTTTGACACAGCTAATGGAATTGATGACCTTTGAAACTAATTTTTCAGCCACTTCTTTCACCTACTTTGTCTCCTTCAAAGAGCATTTGTGAGTAGCCTGGCTTTGTACTGACCGGGTTCTTCATTTATGAAAGTGACTTTTCCTTACATCTTCAGAATCTTTAAAACCAAACAGTGAAGATTCTTCTGGCATGTCCATTACATTATTGATGGAGTCAGAATACGTGTACAATATCATAATTCTCAATGACACACTTTTTAAGGATGCTGTGGTTATGGAAAGGTAGAGAATAGCAGTGCCCATCCTCAGAAAGATGATGATGTAATTGGGACAATACGTGTGAAAAGGTAAACTGCATAGGACATGTGCCACAAGAATGGTGTCATCAGTAAGTGATAAGGTGACTTGAAAGAGGAAACAATTACAGTCCTTGGGAGGAGGGTATGGTTAAGAAGCAAGGAAAAGGAATGACCTCAAGGACCAGAGAAATGAAGGAAATGGGTAGACCAGCTGGCTGGAACAAAGTCTAGCTCTAGTGATAGCCCTATAAAGTCTTTTCCTCCTCCTCCAGGTAGAATCCATACACCTTTCCATAGAGCTGTGTCTTTATATAACTTTCTGAAGGCCTCTTCTTCTTCTTTTTTTTTTTTTTAAGATTTTATGTATTTATTTGAGAAAGAGAGAGAGAGAAAGAGAGAGCGCACAAGCAGGGCAAGCAACAGAGGGAGAGAGAGAGGCAGGCTCTCCACTGAGCAGGAAGCCTGATGCAGGGCTCAATCCCAAGACTCCGAGATCATGACCTGAGCTGAAGGCTGATGCTCACCTGATTGAGCCACACAGGTGCCCCACGAAGGGTTCTACTATCATAAGAGGGTGATTATCCCCATGAACTCTCTTGGGGAATGGACATCCTTATTTTATAAGCACCACACCTACATGGGCTTCTAAAGTTCTCATGAATGAATATGATTTCTTACCAGTGTATAGACTAATATTTAAAATTATGTAAACAATTGGGGCACCTGGGTGGCTCAGTCAGTTAAGTGTCTGACTTGATTTTGGCTCAGGTCATGATTTCAGTGTTGTGGGATGGAGCCCTGCATCTGGGTGTGTGCTCAGTGGGTAGTCTGCTTGGATTCCCTCTCCTTCTCCCCCTCCTTCTGCTCACATTTTCTCTCTCTCAAATAAATAAATAAATAAATAAATAAATAAATAAATAATGACCGATTCGATAGCATTTGGTACATTCACAATGTGGTGTCACCACCACCTCTCCCTGGCTCCACAATATTTATTTCCACCACTCCAAAGTGAAACTCCAAACCCATTAAGCACTTTCTCCCGTCTTCCCTTTTGTCTGGCCCCTAGCAACCACCAATCTGTGTTATGTCCATATGGATTTACCTCTTCTGAATATTTTATGTAAATGAAGTCAAACAATATGAGATCTTTTGTGTTTGGCTTCTTTCACTTACCATAATGTTTGCGAGAGTCATCCACATTGTAGAGCATATTAGTACCTCCTTCTTATGGCTGAAAAATACTCCATCCTGTGCACATAATACAATTTGCTTATCTGTTAGTGAACTTTTGGGCCATTCCCTTTGCTTTCAGCAAGGTTCCTACAAAAGGAACTATTTGGAAAACTGTAAATTTAGACAGGGTCTCATAAATATGAACCGAGATCCTCCTGGGATCACCATGTCAGCCCATAACACCCTCAGTTTGAGAGTGCACTCAGCTCCCCCGGCAGGGTTCGGAAAAACTCATAATTATAATCCTCATTTGTTTCTCAGCTTTACAACTTTGTGAGACAAACAGGATGGAAAAAATTTTCCCCACTTTATAGATGAGGAACCTAAATGCTGAAGTCAGGGGGCCTGACTGGAAGTGGTAAGAGTCAGGATGCAAGCCAGGTCTTATGACCAGATCTAGCCCCTACTGAGCACTTACCATTGACAAAAGCCACAGTGAAGGACAGAGTCTGGGTAGGAGGGAGCTTTGTGTGTCAGGAATAAATCTGATGGTGGATAAATGAAAGGAAACAATTGCAAGTCTGTAAAAGCCGGAATGAGCCTGGTCCCCAAGGACAGAGAATGTTTTTCTTGACCCAAACATGCCACCCTCGTTCTCCATCTTCTGCCCACACATCAAAGCATCTGACCAGGAATTCACATTTTGTCCCTGTGGGTCCCCTTCCTGCAGACTCGGGAAGGAGCTTTCCTGAATGTGGTGGGCATAGGGAGGGCAGAAAATGTTTGGAATGGGGGATCGGAGCATGCTGCCTATCACAGAGAGGTGCTCAGGCAATGTTAGCAGAATGAAGGAATGAATTGAATATGGTTCAAACACTTTTGAATCTTGCAACTTTTTCTGCTAGGCGATCCATTCTTTTTGCCTTGAAAACAAAAGCCAAAATCTCCATCAAACAGTGGCTGTCTACAGGTCTGAACCTGTGCCTCACACCCTCCTCTAGGAGAGGAAGGGGAGTAGAGCTTCTTCTGTGCATCAGTGGGATGGTAGCTAGACTGCTGTAGTAAAGAGACCTCAACATCAGAGGTTTTAAGAACACATGTGTTTAGAGATGCCTGGGTGGCTTGGTGGTTGAGTGTCTGCCTCTGGCTCAGGGCGTGATCCCAGGGTCCTGGGATCGAGTCCTGCATCAGGCTCCGTGCATGGAGCATGCTTCTCCTTCTGCCTATGTCTCTGCCTCTCTCAGTGTGTCTCTCATAAATAAATAAATAAATAATTAATTAATTAAAGGGAAAAAGAACATGTGTGTTTAAACCCCTCTCCTGTACAATTACAGGAGGTTAGGCAGCTTTGCTCTGCCTGGTCATTCAGAGACCCAGGTTCCTTCCAAGTCATTGCTCTATCACTCCAGGGACACTGTTGTCATCTGCTCACCAAAGCTTTTCCTGCAAGTTCCAACTGCTCAGTTGGTGGAAAGAGAGAAAAGCCCTGGGGAGGGATGCCTCTTCTCTCGATATCCTGCAGAGGTTGCATGTAGCACTTCTACTGAAAGATGAAGATCTTGATCTTCATCACCTGAGCATGCTAGCTGTAAGGGAGGCAGGGAAGTGTAGTTCAGCTGTATGCCCCAGAAAAAGGGGATAACAAGCTTTGCATCTTTACCCTCTGCCATATGCTTGCAGCTTGCTTCTAGAAGGTAGCATAGAAGGGTCACCTCTATTCCCAGGCAGAACGTCTCGCTCATTGGCTAGAGTCTTTTTCCTGACCTTTTCACTTTCACATGGAAGGAATCAACTTTGAAGGATGCATAGAACCCCAGGCTTGCCTGTGGGAGGAAGGACCCTGGGTCTGGAGAGGTGGAGGAGAGGGAAACTAATGGTTTCCATTGAGAGGGATGAAGCAAGCATGGCCTGGGTATGAGAGACACTCATTAATTCACCAGGGTGGTCTCCTCTGAGACTTGGAAAAAGTAAATCTCGGCCAAGACATTCAGCTTCCTGCAGTGGGCAATGACTACGTGGAGGTTTTTTGTTTTGTTTTGTTTTTTTAAGATTTATTTATTCATGAGAGAGAGAGAGAGAGAGAGGCAGAGACATAGACAGAGGGAGAAGCAGGCTCTCTGTGGGTAGCCCGATGTGGGACTCGATCCCAGGACCCTGGGATCACACCCTGAGCTGAAGGCAGAGGCTCAACCATGGAGCCACCTAGGTGCTCCAGTATGTGGAGTTTTCAGAAAAGTTTCTGACAATACAGGGATTTATATAAATTTTCAAGGTGATTTTAGGGAGGATACCAATGCTCTCCCAAATGCACACATGCACACACACCCAGTACATTCCTACTGGGGGCCCCTGGTAATTGGGGAAGTGGGGCTGGCTGACCCAGCCCATGTCTTATGCTGATTGACAGCTTGGAAGTAAGCCCTGAACACCCAGGGAAGCTGGCCCAAGAAGATCTGGTCTCCATCAGGTGGCATCCATGTCTTCTCAGCCATCTGCCATGAACTGTCCAGCTGTGCTTGCCCTAAGCCAGAACCAGTTCTCTCAGACTTCTGGGACTCTCAAAAACAAGAGCTCTCTCCTAGGTTCTTAGGACAACATTGGGATGCTGTTAGGGAAGAAAAAACTGGCAAGCAAGGAATGCAGCACATGGCCAGCCGTCTTCACGATTCAGAGGCTGTCAGGACTCCAAGCCACCCCGGCCTCCCTGCCTCTGGCCTCCTTCACAGCGCAGTGGCCAGCAGTGACAACTGGGATCGCAGCAGCCCGTGTACTGGCCCCGCAGCAGAGCCCCTCCAGGCCTCGGCTTCCCACCAAGGAGGGTTCAGATTTCTCCATTTTATTCTTCAGAAGATCAGCTGCCCACATCGCGGAAATTTTGATACCATTTCCAGCAGCTTCCTGTTCATCTCATCCCTAAGAAGGTGCTGGGGATTGTCTCAACAGTGTCAAAACGCGAGATAAATTTTCATGCCAGCAGCAGGCCAGAATCACCAGGGGTTGGGGGTGGGGCAGAGGGACAGGACGGGAGTGAGCAGTCTCAGGCTGACACACTGCAGACCAAAGAAACACCGTTAGCTCTTTTCCGGCTCCAGGAATAAAGACTCCCCCAGAGGGCTGCACTGTTCTTCCCTATTATGGAGATGCGGCTTGGCAGAGGAGCACCGTTCCCAATAAACAGAGGTGGGCAGCACCCGTTCCCCGTCTTTTCCTTTGGGAGTCATACAGGCTCCAGTGGTAGCAGAGAAATCCTCCCCACCACGGCTTTCACTTTGTTTAAATCGACAACACCTTGTGGGGTTTATTGCTGTTCTTGGGGCCCGGGCCTTATTTGGTCTTTGGAAGCGACCAAACATCCCTGCTGAGTCATGGCCCTCGTACTGTGCTGGTTGGTACATGGGGGAGAGAAGGACAGAGGGGTTTTAAAAAAAAAAAAAAGAATTATTTATTTGAGCGGGTAGGGAAGGGGCAGAGGGAGAGAGAGAATCTCAAGCCAATACCCCGGTGAACAGGCCATGTGCAGGACTTGATCCCAGGACCCTGAGATCATGACCTGAGCCAAAATCAAGAGTGGGACACTCAAATGACTGAGCCCCCCAGGCACCCCCCAGAAGGTCCTTCAAAAAACTCAGAAGATGAGGCAAAGACACAGGGGAGTACATATGTTGTTTACGTCCATCCTGGTGTTATGAAGGGCCATCGCTTTTGTGGACACAGCGGACTCTCTCTTTGATGAGAAGGGAACTCTGCAGGCTGATGTCACTGATGGAAGGAGAGGCAGGGTGCGCATCACAGGAGACGTGTCGTCACACACACTGGGTTCCGACTCTTGGCAGCTCACCTACTGGCCGTGTTTCCCCAGGACAGCCATGGAGCCTCCGTGAGACTCAGTTGCTTCGTTGGGAAAATCGAACTAAGAACACTGCAGAAGGCAAGGGCGAGTGGAATGTGGCGGTATGGACAGGGGTCGCTTGGGGTCGCTGGGGGGTTGGTGCTGCTGGGCCATGGGCACAGGGCCTCCTGTGGTCACAGTTAGCTTTGGCAGATTTGCCATGGGTCAGGCTCAGGAACCTCTTCTCACTCGCCACGAGGGTGTGTGTTCCCACAGTGGCCAGTTAAGGCCACCCTGTCCCACGGAGATGGATGTATAGACCAGAGTGCCCAGGGTTGATTCAGAGTGAGGAATTCGGTCACCAGCAGCACCGGGCAGACATTCCCAGCTGATGGTGAGTAATGGGGGACGATGTCTGGTAGGCGTGGCTAAGCAACAAGGGGAACCAGTGAAATCTGCTGAATGCAAGGGTCTCGTATCCCCACCCCACGGTCCCACAAACAGCCTGCACTGAGATTCTCCATCGTGCAGATTTATTAGCTCCCCAGCCAGGGTCCTTTCCCCCTTCTGACAACACATTTTTATCTAGGCATCACCAGCCACACCCCATGGGCTTCAGAGCAACAGACTCCACCCCCCGGGTCCCACTCCAGACTGGACCATGACTGGGGCCCCAAAACCCATAAAAAATTCTATACTCCCACCAAGTCAGCAGGAGAGGCAGCTACATGATTTCGTCTGACCCAGTCAGGATGGATCTCAGGAATCTTGCTGGAAATGTGGGGGCAGACTGCTCTCACTTCTGTCCTCTGTAGGATGTGGATATGCTCCTAAAACAGCTGCAGGTGATTTAGCTGCAGCTCCAAGAAGGGCAGGCTGAGGATTAGGCTGACCCATGGGGGAGGGCGTAGCTGAGAGAATAGGAAAACACATCTGGAATCCTGATTAAGCTGTGCCTGAAGCTACTTCCTCCAGACAAACGCTTTTCAATCAAAGAAGGGGGGGAAGGGAGGGGTGGCTTGGTGGCACTACCCTTTGGGGCATTTCAGAGATGTATAGGGTTCTTTTGGTTGTCACAGTGATTGGGGATGGTGCATGTTCCTGGCACTTCATTTGCAGGTGCTAGGGATGTTAAGTATTCTGTAATGTGTTGACTTTTCTACTCAACGAGAACTCTGTAGTCCTGCAAGACTTATGTATGTCTTATTTGACATCAATGTTGGTGAAAACTCTGTTGTTTTAGTCTGGGTTGTCCCAAGGAGCAGAGCTCAAAGTATAAGCTTATGTGTGGCTTATTTAGGAGGCAATTTTAGGAAGCAGAGAGAATTTAATGATAAATTTTATATGTCAAATCAACTGGACCTCAGAGTGCCCAGACATTTGGCTAAACATTCTAGGTGTGTCTGTGAAGGTGTTTTTGGATGAGGTTGACATTTGAATTAATAGACTGTATAAAGCAGATTGTTCTCCTTAATGGGGTGGGCCTCATCTAATCAGTTGAAGGCCTAAATAGGATAAAAGGTTGAGTTGGCTGTGTCCAACTCTCTCTGCATCTTAGAGCTGGGACATGGGTCTTCTGCTGTCCTGGATTCAGATTCCTTTTTTTTAGAATTTTTTTTAAGATTTATTTATTCATTCAGAGAGAGAGAGAGAGAGAGAGAGAAAGGCAGAGACACAGGCAGAGGGAGAAGCAAGCTCCACGCAGGAAGCCCGACGTGGGACTCAATCCTAGGTCCCCAGGATCACACCCCAGGCCGCAGGAAGCGCCAAACCGCTGCACCACTGGGGCTGCCCTGGATTCAGATTCTAACTGAAATGTACATTATAGGCTTTCCTGCTTCTCAGGCTTCAGACTTGGATAGAACTACACCATCAGCTCTCCTGGATCTCCAGCTTGCTAACTGCAGATCTTGGAAGTGCCCAGCCTCCATCCTCATGTGAGCTAGTTCTAGTTCCTCATAATAAATAAAACACCTGTGTGTCACACACACACACACACACACACACACGAAGGTATATACAGGTATATGAAAGGATATGTACATAAAGGTTTCCCCCACTTTTTGAAAGTTCATGTTATGTACTTTTTTTTTTTTTATGATAGTCACAGAGAGAGAGAGAGAGGCAGAGACACAGGCAGAGGGAGAAGCAGGCTCCATGCACCAGGAGCCCGACGTGGGACTCGATCCCGGGTCTCCAGGATCGCGCCCTGGGCCAAAGGCAGCCGCTAAACTGCTGCGCCACCCAGGGATCCCCATGTTATGTACTTTTTAATGAAAGATCTGCGCTAGTACCTGTTCTCACTAACTGAAAGATATTCACAGACTATTTTCACTTTTAAGAGAAAAGGTGAAAAGAAAAAATTGCCTCAGCATCCATTTTGCAGGAGGCTGTTACAGGGGCAGCACCTGGAGCAGTGAGAAGGGCCCCCCGGCTCCTTCCTCAGGACCCACACGCAGCATCTCAGCATCGGGCCGCCAGAACCTTGAACTGTGTCTGTGAGCCTCTGTGCTTTTTCTTGACTTGGTTTGTGCATCCATTAGCAAGATGAGTCCTTATGGTATTAGAAAGGCCTGCAGGGGTTATTTTTGGGGGTCTGGGAATGCTCAAATAATTTTCCATATAAATTAAGATAGCTGCTTCTTCATCGTACACCGTTGGGCTCGTGAAAGATTTTGTAGGAACACTTTACTTTCAGATAGCTGGGGAAGCCCGCAGATGTAGGTCTCCCATCATTCTGTTTCTCTAAAGAACACTGACTAATCCAGAGGGTGACATAAAGAAGGAGAAAGGCCACTGGTAGTCATAGGTTCAATCCTGCCTGAAGAAGGAGAGGCGAAGGCATCCACCCATGGTTCCTTGCTGGCTGAGAATATCCAGAGGCTACACTCCTTGCCACCTCCTCTCTGTGCATGTGCTGTAAGAGAGCCCCCCTGTATTATGCTGAGTGAAGTAAGTCAGTCGGAGAAGGACAAACATTATATGTTCTCATTCATTTGGGGAATATAAATAATAGTGAAAGGGAATATAAGGGAAGGGGGAAGAAATGTGTGGGAAATGTCAGAAAGGGAGACAGAACGTAAAGACTCCTAACTCTGGGAAACGAACTAGGGGTGGTAGAAGGGGAGGAGGGCGGGGGGTGGGAGTGAATGGGTGACGGGCACTGGGGGTTATTCTGTATGTTAGTAAATTGAACACCAATAAAAAAAAAAAAGAAAAAAAAAAAAGAGAGCCCCCCTGGGTGATGCCTGGGTGGTTCAGTGGTTGAGTGTCTGCCTTCGGCTCAGAGCATGATCCCAGGGTCCTGAGATCAAGGTCTGCATCAAGCTCTGTGCACAAAGCCCTCTGCCTATGTCTCTGCCTCTTTTTCTCTGTGTCTCTCATGAATAAATAAATAAAATCTTAAAAAAAAGATATATATATATAAAAAGAGAGCCCCCCCTCCCCTCCAGCAGCCACGACATGGAGAAGCCAGAACAGAAAGTCGGAGTCCTGGAGTGTCCCCCAGGCAAACCCCCCTTTGCTAAAGGCCGAAGTCTGCACAGGAGTGAGCAGTACAAGAGCTGGAATACCAGTCTGGCAGGCAGAGTATCGGTCCCAATCCCCAGAACCTGTATGTGTTGCCCTGCAGCAAAAGGGACTTTGCAGGTGTGCTCGTGTGCAGGACTTTGAGGTGGACAGATTGCCCTGGGTCATCTGGTGTGGCCTGATGGCATCACCACACCTCTGATAAGAGCGGCCCCTGAAAGTCTGAGTCAGAGAAAAAACAGCCTCGGGAACTCCTTGACTTCAGCACAGAAGCTGGTTTGGGGCTTCTGGCTTCTAGAACTGTAAGAGAATAAGCATGTTAAGAGTGACTTAAGCATGTTAGGAGTGGCTATGTTTGGTGGAAATTTGTTACTGCAGCCATGGAAAGTGCATACATGAGGAGGGTCTGAGCGGACACGGGGCATCTGATACACCTGACTACAGACAATGGAGCCCAGAAGCTAATCCATTCAAGTGAAAACCCAGAGCACCTTTCCTTTCTTTTTCTTTTTTTCTCAAAGATTTTATTTATTTATTTGAGAGAGAGAGCTCACACATGTGAGCAGGGAGAGGGGCAGATGGAGAGGGAGAGAGAATCTCAGGCAGACTCCATGCTGAGCGGGGAGCCCAACATGGGGCTGGATCCCACAACCCTGCAATCATGACTTGAGCTAAAACCAAGAGTCAGACATTTAACCAACTGAGCCAGGTAGGTGCCCCCAGAGCACCTTCTCCGCAATGTACAGTAGACAGGCTTTCCAGGGAACACTGGCCTCCACTTTATCCAGAGCTTCACTGAGAGCAGGTCCCCATTTCAGGAAATCCCATCAGCTAAGGCAGAGCTCCTTGTGCTAGCTGACCCATGAATCAACACCCATCACTCTGTGCTTGTCACAGTCATGCTGTATGGAGCTTCCAACACAGGCACCAGTATCTTACACCCCTACCACCACCTATAAGACAGGCCTGATATTTCGCAGGTGGCATCCTGCCACCCCCCACCACTTCATTCCTTCGGAACTACACTCTTCCACCAAGCTGTGATTCAGTCTAAAAATTACTCCCCGCCAAGTGCTCTAAGCAGCCCACTCCGCTGGAGTCGGTACCCAAAACCATGCTCTTCCAATTCAGAACAGGTAGATGCCTTGGCTCTAGGCCACTCCATTCTCCCTACTCTGGGGCCTTGGCTCAGACCCCTCCTGGGAGGCCCCCACCCCCAAGGTGGTGACCAGAGCCTCTTACCATCTTTCACTGGGCTGCTGTGCTCATCACATCTGTCTCTCGGTTTGCAATGTGCCTGGCGATTTCTCTCTCCCCCTCTAAATGCAAGCTTCTTGAGAATGGAAGCTGTGACCTGTCCCCTGATGGGGAGTGGGAGCTCAATAAATCTTTGGTAAAACCAGGTGTGCAGAGGGACACAAGGGTCACCCGCTGCCGAATGGCCCTCAGTTGGGGGAGTCACGGCACAGGTCAGGGCCAGGGAGGGGCCAGGGATGCTTGAGATCAGCAGCATCTTACTCAGGACTCAGCACAGTGAGTCACAGGACCAGTCAGGGCCATGGTGGAGGATCCAGCACAGAGGTGGGCTGCAAGTGTCCTGGGGGACATGGACAGGTGTCAGGGGTCTGGGTAGCAACAACTGCGTGCCGGGTGATGACACTGGAGGCCGAAGTGGACGGCTGCTGGGTGGGCTGGGCATCCTCCCTGGGTGGTCCCAGTCCGGTTCTCCAGCTCCCAGTCAATTACATGAGTTCCACCTACCCTTCCAGTAAACCCCTAGCCCCAACCTGTCTCAGATTCTTGCCTACTCACCCCAGCTTCCTTCTTCCCATGTCTCGCATCAGACCTCCACCTCACCCCCCCATCCCTGGGTGAGATCCACCCGGCTCCCCAGTGCTCCCCCTGCCCCGCACATATCGGGGTTCAGTTCCCGGTTTCCCCTATGCTCTGGCTGCCCCAGGATACTGCCCTCACTCCCCAGGCCTGCCGGGATTGTTGGGATTCCCACTCCCGTGAGACAGACCCAAAACCTGGAGATGCTATTAGCTCAAGACCCATGTTCTTTTGTTCATAGGCTCCTATGTTTCATTTCACTCTCCGGCACTATGTGTAATGAGAAACTATTTTCTTAGTTTAGAAGGAGTGCGACCTGCCCAGGGTCAGCTTTGGTTTCTCCCCGCTCTGCCCAGGGTCCCACCAGGACCATAGGAAAGTGACATTAATCTTTAGTGATTCCTTATTTTGTTAACCTGTGAAGGGCTCCAGGCTCAATGAAATTCTCTTGATAGAGGAGAGTAGAGAGATTAGTTCTGCGCCCCTGCCACAAGGCCCGGAATGCGTGCCAGCCCTGGTCCACATGTAACGGAGAGGCTGTCAGTGTCTCACCAGCTCTGTGCTGGGCACAAGCGTCCCCAATGTGTGAATGCAGAATGGAGGCACAGAGGGACTTCCTAAAGGTCACACAGCTAGCGACCAGCAGTCCTGGATGCTAAGCCCTGTAAGATGGAAATAAGAAGCAAAAAGGCAAATGAGGGAAGAATGAGGAAAAAGAGAGCAGCAGAGTATAACACCTCCTGGAAAACCATTAGGATTCCCTAATGAGATAATCTTCGTCTTCCAGAAGCTGGGGCAAAGAGCTAGCACAAGGGACTGTGGGCCAAGCAATACACATTTTCCTTAAAAAAATAAAAAGAAAGAAAGAAACTACTCTAGGTTTTAAAGTCCATTGGCTGGGGGACCAGAGAGAACCATCTCCTGTCCCTTCTCCAAAACAACAAACTTCCTCTTACAAAAAGGGGACCACAATGGCGATTTAACACAAACACAACTCTTCTGAAAAAACTTGCATATAGCATTTCACCATACCACCAGAGCCTCAGAGCTGATGGCACTGGGTTGTGATAAAAGACAGAGACCCACGTGGATGCAGTTTTGGGTCTGGATGCCTCCCAGGCCTCGGAGTGCAGGAGACTGTCCTCAGCCCGCACCCCATTCTGCCCGGCAAGCAAAGTGTGGTGTATCCAACAACACACAGGAGGCTTAGTCCCTGGGCTCTGGGGCTCAGAGCTGACACAGCGGGGTCTGTAACCCTAAAGGTCCATTGTGTTGACCAATAGTGGTCAGGCCCCCAGAGAAGGGCTTCTCCATTCCTCTTGCCCTGTATTTTCAAAACACAAGGTGATTCCATCTGAAGGCCACGAGCTTATGGGCTGTGTGGCTGCCAAAACTGCGGATGGATGCTGTTTCTGGAGCAGGGACATCTGAGCACTGGAAGAATGTGGGTAAGAGATGAATTAGTTAAGTGGCTCAGCCCTCTGCCCAGTGTGGGTGGGACGTGCTCATGGGCCACACAGCAGCATTTCCAGGAGGGCCTCCAGCACCGTGGGCTCCCAGGCGTGGTTCTGGAGGCCCTCAGAGAGCAGTTTGCCTCAGCTGAGCAAGCCGGTCATGGAACATTCTGCAGTGCTAACCAATCCTTTAATCTGTATACACAGTTGGTGCTCATGACTTGCAGTGATCGTGGTCTGTAAGATCACCACAAACATTGAGTGACTGATTCCAAACTGTTGTTCCTACTGGAAACGCAGGACCAGATTCCTACGTGTCTCTGCTCACAGTATCTTTGTCAACTGATTGGTACATACCTTGTTTTATGTGTGTTTCTGTATAGAGAAACCATATTTAGTACATACTGTTGTTTCACTGACCTTGAACTCGTGCCTGAATAAGACGTAGCTAACACAGTTTTCTCTATAGGCACTTCACAGCCTTCTATGTTCAGGATTGCTGCACTGCACACCACTCTGTGCTTGGGGACCAATTCAGACAGCAAAGCCACGCCCTAAAAAGCACAGAAAGTTGAGAAATGTGGGACTAAATAGACCACAGGAAGGACACTTGTTCTCAGCACTTAAGAGTGAAACAGGAGACAGAGTGCCATCTTATTGGACCTTAGCTTGGAGCACACGCATCAGGCGATCCGTCATCATGAGGCTGGGCATGTCTGCAAATGACTCAGGAAGCACTACAAGTATTGATCAGGGGTTACAAAAATGTTAGTGCGTAGGTGAATTCATACACACACAATGATGAGTAAGAAGGATGGCGTGTGTGTTGATCCCCATGTAACTGGCATGAAATGAGACCCCGACTTTCTTATTATGTTAATTAGTGAAGTATGGAAGGCTAAGATGCAAATAGTTTTATTTTTATAAAAAGATGTAATTAAATTTAATTAAATTAATTAAATTAAATGTAATTAAATTAATTAAATTTTCAAGAGTTTATAAAAATTTTATTTAAATAATTTTGATAAAAATGTTTATATTCATTAATTAGAATGATTTGGTCTTCACATTTATTTATTTTTTTATTTTTTTATTTTTTAAAGATTTTATTTATGTACTCACGAGAGACATGGAGAGAGAGGCAGAGACACAGGCAGAGGGAGAAGCAGGCTCCCTGCGAGGAGCCCAATGCCGGACTCAGTCCCACGACCCCAGGATCATGCCCTGAGCTGAAGGCAGAAGCTCAACCACTGAGCCACCCGGGCATCCCGGCTTTTACTTTTAATTGGCAAGTTTATATATTTTATTTTTTCATTTTTAATTTTTTTAAAGAGATTTTTTAAAATTTTATTTATTTAGCTTTTTAAAGTAGGTTCCATGCTCAACATGGCTTAAACTCACAGCTCTGAGATCAAGAGTCACATACTCTACTGACTGAACCAACCAGGCACTCGATATCTAAGTATTTTATTTTATTTTGATATTTAAGTATCTTAAAAGAAAAATAATTTTCGGCACCTGGATGGCTCAGTGGTTGCATGGCTGCCTTTGGCTCAGGTCATGATCCTGGAGTTCCAGGATGGAGTCCCACATCAAGCTCCCCACAGGGAGCCTGCTTCTCCCTCTGCCTATGTCTCTGCCTCTCTCTGTCTCTCATGAATAAATACATAAAATTACATTTATAAAAAAATTAAAAAGAAAAAGAAAAATAATTTTCTAAAAAAACATGTCATTTTATGTTTCCTTTATATTTTTGTGAAAATATACTAAAATTTTGTGAAAAAAATAAAATTTTGTGTACTTTGAATATAATTGCTTTTATTATTTACCCTTTAGATCATTACTGTTTGGAAAATAAATTATGTGAATATCTAATTATAATTATAATGAATAATGTTACTAAAATGAAAACAATTTATATGGAGGGGTGCCTGGGTGGATTAGCTGGTTAAGCATCTGACTCTTGGTTTCAGCTCAGGTCATGATCTCAGGGTCATGAGATGAAGTCACATGCCAGGCTCTGAGCTTGGGGGGCAAGGTATGGTCTGCTTGAGACCCTCTCTCTCTACCTCTCCCTCTGTCCCCACCCCCTGACTCTGACTTTCTCTCTCTCTCAAAGTCTTTCAAAAAATTTATATGGACCAAATACTATGATAATATGTGAATTATGCATGTCTTTATCTTGTTACTCATCTAGAAACCACCAGTCCATCATCAAACAGCAGGCATGTCCTACAATAATAAAATGTGGATGTCTTTGATATTTTGGTGACTTATGGTCACATAAAAATCATAGCTTTACACATATTTTTAAATGTTTTTGCTATAAAAATAATACAAGAGTGGAATTTGTCTTATTTAGGAGCTTATTGGTGTGATTTATTGCCTCTCACTATTTAGACACAGAGCATGAGGGGCTCTATTTGTGCTCTTGCTCTGGGGCCCACGTGCATCAGGTGAGGGGCTGTTACCATGGAGACTGAGGGTTTTGGGGTGTTTGGTGTGTCATGAAGAGCAGCAGCCAGCCCAGCACACATGTTGATATTCTGGTCAGGCCCAAACCTAAACTTCAGAACAAGGCAGAATGATAGCTTCGAATTAAGCTGGAAACCCCAGCAACCTGCTAAAGGTCATCCCAAGGCTGGAGAAGCCACCTGGCGGGCCGGTAGGGTTAGTGGAGGGGTTCAGAGCATGCAGGCTGGCCCTGATGGGAGGGCGGAGGCAGGGGGAGGATCCCTGTGGAGGCTGGTTGGGTGGGGGGTGGGGTGCAGAAGTTCCTTTGCTTGCTTGGCTGATCCGAACAGGGGCTAAATACCGGGCACCATCCTGCTCTGGAGGGAATGCCACACGCCTCTCCAGTGGGGCTGCATCCAGGTCCTGGGTGCACTCACAGCTCCACCACTCTGAGCACGGAAGGTTCTAGGCTGCCGAGCCGTGTCCTGGGGCTCCCACCTCTGACTATCCCTGAGCCAAGGCTCCTCCTGAGTGTGTCTGCAGGGAGCTGAGGACCACGCATGGAGGCTGTCCTCCCAGAGATGCTTCCAGCCGGGGTTGTGAACCCTCTGAACAAAGATTTAGGGGAGGTGAAGCCTTGGGGAACACAGAAAGTGACCTGGGCTCTACTTCCAGTTTCTCATTTCCGTACTAACTAGCTGTGCGACCTTGGACGACTGCTTTAACCTCTACGGGCCTCTGCTTCCTCATCTTGAAAACAATAGCATAGTCTTAGGTGATTTTTAAGGTCTCTCTGGCTTTGGAACTCCACGGCTGATCTGCCAGAGGGATTCCTTCTGTGTGTTTTGGACTATGTCCAGTATCAGGATTACTTACTCCAAAAAGCAGTTGTTCTTTTGTCTGTTGGCCTCAGGGGGAGCCCGGAAATTTTATGATGTTATGGGCCAGGGAGTGACTGGCAGCCGGGGCCCCCTGTCTCTGCGCCCTCATCACTGGAGATGGCGGAGACCCACCGATGGAGGTCACCCCAGCCTCATTCTCTGGTCACCCTCACTACCTTCAAGGAAGGGCGCATAAGACAATAGCCTCTTTGATGGCACCAAGTCTATGGGACTGTGACAAGCACCCCTTGGGTTCGGCTTGTAACCTTTTTAAGCCGTGACATATCTTTATCCATTTATTCCATAAATATTTAAATGGGGGTTGATACTACCTACATCATAGTATGGCTGTCAAGAGTGAGCAGTTCATAGAGAACTGTGGATGGTGCCCTACAAAAAAATGCCAATAAACTTTAGCTGTGGAGCACCTGCTACAGGCCAGGCACGTGCTAGATGCCCGATGCCAAAAGGAGGAAGGCCGGCCCCCATGGGAGCGGATGGAGGGGAGAAGGGCATGCGCACAGCAGCGAACCGTGGGAGATGATGTAACCCAGGAGGAACAGCAGTTATGGGGGTGTGGACAGGGAGGTGCTGATCTCTTTTGGGGCGGGAGAGAAGAATGGAAGGTCTGGTGGACATCCGTGGCTCCCCTACACCCAGTATCTCATCCCTTCCACTAGGCAGGTAGGGCTGATCCCAGATAAGAGCCGGTGACCCATGTATGGCCAATCACAGTATCTACATCCCCGGCAACAATCACTGGCTCAGGGGTGAGCAGGTGACACACAAGGGGACAATCAGAAAGTTACTGAGGACTTTCATCAGACCTACCAGAAAAGCTTTCATTCTCTCTTGGTCTAGGATCGTGAGTTTTAAGGAAAAGGCATGCCTAGAGCTCCTAGTGACTATCTCTAACTGTAAGTAGAGAGAGACTGAACCTATGTCAGAGGATAAAGCTGGGAGGGAGGGAGAAGGACAGGGAGATAAAAGAAACAGAGAGACACAGAGAGGAATCATGGCATTCTAAACCTCTGGAGCCAGCTATGCCTGAAGCTACAACCACTCCTAGTTATATCAGCCGGTAAAGCACCCCTTTGCCAAGACTAGATTATGTTGGGTTTCACACATTTGCAATAATCAGCCTTGGCTAATACAGAACATTTTTGGCCTACTTTAAATACAGAAAAATTTAAAGGAGAGAACATGTGAGCTGAAATTTGAAGAACATGCAGAATTTTATCAGATAAAGAAGTAACATTAATCCTTGGGATTCAGGCACAAATCATTCCCAGGAATTCTTGGGATGTCCCCCAAATCATATCCTGCATTTTCACACTTAATTTACTTGTTTTTAAATGTGAATGAATGACATAATAACAAACGATGGGTCATGTTTCTGTGGTAGGGTTTTATAATAGGTTTTTCAGAAGCTGCCCTTTTTAAAAAGGATATAATAATAAATGCACAATTTATGGTTGTTAAGAGGAAATATATGATGCTTGTAGATTATATATTTCAGTAATGAAAAAAATCTCTACCTGAAGTAGACATTTGTAATGGAAAACATTGAAAGGAGAGATGATGCATAGAAAATAAATACCAAATGCAAGTCATTTAAACAGAGAAGGCATTAATTGCCCTAAAGAACCAGCTCTGGGATGCCTGGGTGGCTCCGTGGTTGAGCATCTGCTTCTGGCTCAGGTTGTGATCCCTGTATGATGGAGTCACGCATGGGGCTCCTCGAAGAGAACCTGCTTCTCCCTCTGCCTGTGTCTCTGCCTCTCTCTCTCTGTCTCTCATGAATAAATAAATAAAATATTTTTTAAAGTGTTTTGTTTCCTTACCCTGATTTATGTTTTGCCTCTGAACTCAATATTGTTTTTGGTAATTCAGACTTTAGACCATCAGCAGGTTCCATGGCCACAACACTTTCGCTTCCTGTGTCTTTCTTCCCAGGGTCCAGCCAGGCGGGTGGGTGTTCAGCAGAGTCCATGCACTCTGGCTGGTGGGAAGGCAGGCTGCTCATAGCCCTGCTCCACCTTGGGGGTCTCCAGGCAGCTTTTGGCTTTCCCCCAGAATCCACCCTCTGTCTAAGACCATGCAGGGGCCAAACCCCCTGACTTCTGGACAGTTCAGTGTCCCTCCTCTCCTCATCTCTGTCCCCACCAGTTCCAGGGCCCTCAGCCACCCTTACCACTGAGCTCTGCCCCCAGTTTACCGAGACCATCTGTCTCTGCATCTACTTGTGTGGGCTTAGAGGGTGGCTCCAGGAGAAAGAAGCCCTGGGGGATGTGGGGCCACCTGTGTGCGCCCCTGCTCTCTACCACCTCAGCCCCATGTTGCTGGTTGTCCAATTTCTAGAAACAGGTGTCTCAGCTGCTTGCCCATTTTTTTTTGTTGTTGTTGTTGTTGTTTAAGCTGCCCACTATTTCTAGTACCTGTCCCTCCGACATGGCCAGATATGAAAGCCCTTCCCTGGTTTCTAGCAGAAAATTGCATTATTGTTTCTACACACTGTCCAGGTTTATAACATGTATGTTCTATTAGGCAGTCTTTCTTTTCTTTTTAGCAACAATTCTGTATTTTTAAAAAAGATTTTATTTATTGATTCATGAGAGACACAGAGAGGGTCAGAGAAATAGGTAGAGGGAGAAGCAGGATCCCTGCAGGGAGCCCAATATGGGACTCGATCCCAGGACCCCAGGATCACGCCTTGAGCCAAAGGAAGATGCTCAACTGCTGAGCCACCCAGGCATCCCAGCAACAATTCTATATTTAAATGGATTCAGTATTCTCCCCCAGGTCTTTTACAGTGATCTCTCCATTCTTGGTTCTTCATTTCATTCATTCCCTACAGGCTTGATTTTATAACAAGCAGGTTATTTTTTTTTTTTTTTCCAGGAAGGACTAAGGGTGCTCCATTCCCTAAGCCCTTTGTGAACACCTGCCTTTTGTCTTCCTACTGAAGTGGCACCTCGTCTGGCTATCCTTCTTGGTCATGCTCTCCTTACAGTGCTGCTTTCTTCCCTAGTTATTTCCCTAGTGATTAAAAAGACCTTGTGAAATGTTTAGAATATTGTTTCCTTTATTCTTCTGAAATATTGACACCTGCAGGAATGTGAATAATGTACAGATGAAAAGTCATCATAACACACCGCATGAACTCATCAGGCAGCTGGAACCTGGAGCGTCGCTGCTGTGGGTGCTCTCTCTGTGCTCCTCCCATGCTCACCTCCCACTCCAGTCCTCACAGGGAAGCACTACCCTAGTTCCTTCGGAGATGGACCGTGACATTATCTTCCAGTGATACACCACCTAATTTTGTTTGCTTTTTTTTTTTTTAATTTTGTTTGCTTTTTAATGTGATAAACACAGCCTGTTTCTGAGACTCGGCAACACGGATGTGTGTGTTTGTGGTTCATTTATTATGGCTGCGGTAAGGAGCATAATCAATGTATGAATTTATGAATAAACTGCAATGTCCTTACCCATTCAGCGGACAGTCAGGTTGCTTCTGTTTTTTTTTTTTTTTCCCCTACCACAAGCAGTACTGTTACGAACATTCTTGTGCCTGACTTCCCGCATAACTGCGATCACTTTTGTAGAATATATATAATATATCCAAGTGTGAAATCAGTAAGATTGCACCCAAGGTACACATTCAGGTTTGCCAGCTAATGCCAGATAGTTAGAGGTTAAACAAGCCAGCAACAATGGTAGACGGCCTTCCCCTGGCTCCATCTCCCTACCTGGAATGTCACTGTATGTGGGAGACAGAGTCCCATGGCCTGTTGTTGCTCACCTGGAGTGGTTTGGTTTTTCTGTGAAAATGGTTGAAGAATTTTTTTCTAATTTTTTAAAAAAGATATTTTTATTTATGCATTCATGAGAGACACACGCACACAGAGAGGCAGAGAATAGGCAGAGGGAGAAGCAGGCTCCCTGTGGGGATCCCAATGCAGGACTCGATCCCAAGACCCCAGGATCATGCTCTGAGCCAAAGGCAGATGCTCAACCATTGAGCCATCCAGGTGCCTCAAAGAATCTTTTCTTCATCACCAAAGTCCACTCATTTCTGCCTGACATTTTCTAGGAACACGGTTTATTCTGCTCAATTGTGCACGCAGCCCTTCTTTTCAAGGAAATTTGACTGATCATACATCTGCACACACCTTTGTCCTGCGTGTTGGGCTCTCTCCTCTCAGGCCCATCAATCATCCTTTTATTTAATACTGCTTTTCTCTCTCCAACATCTATTTCTTTCCTGTTCTCATTTATATTCATGGTGATGATCATAAGCCTCTAACCTCTCCTGAACATCACAATTCAAATGTCAACAGTATTTATTCTGTTCTTATTTCCAGTTGATACTTTAATTCTATCATGACCTTGCCTTGGGATCTCCCTCCTCCTCTCTCTCATCCTGCTGTTTCGTTGTCTCATCTCTGAGTCCTCGTTTTGCTGGATTCGTGTTCAAATCAAGCTGTAGAGCACAAACTCCTGTCTTCTGGAACTTTCTTCTGATGCTTGAGTTATGATGTCTTCTCACGTGGAGGCTGGCCTTTGCCTGCTGCATCCCCCCTTCCCTCTGTGGCCTGTTTTCATAGCTGTGAGGCTTCTCCTTCCCATCTGCTCACACCCTGGGCACCCGTTGGTTTAATTTGTTCTGATGGAGGGTGGGTGACTTCTTGACTCTGCCCTCTTATACCTGAGATCAGTTTGTTTTTCTCTCTGTGTCGTTGTGGGTTCAGGGGACCTCGGGGACAGGAAGCTCAGTGGATGGAGTGCTGGCCGTAGAAAGCTGGGGTCTCTCCCTCTCTGCACTTTTGGAGATATGTCTGGCTGGGCAGCACACTGAAGGTTTTCATTGTTGCCGGGCTCGGCTGGTTGCCCCAGAGCCCTCACTGGTCAGAATCAGCCCCACATTTTACCCCTTTCTCCCTAACAACCATCTCTACTACCTCTCAGTCCACAGAGGAAATGCACATGGATACCTACATCCTCGGCTTTGAAGGGTACTTTGGGGGTACTTGTCAGAATCCTCAGGACCTTCTAGATTCTCCACCACAGCTTCCAGGGGAGGAGGGACCAGGCTAGCCCCCTGGGCTTCTCTACTCCTTCCGGCATCTTGTTTCTTGTCTTGGTTAATGGTTTTTGAAGTTTATTGTACTAGCTATCCCTCATTCCTTATTTCATTGCTGTTGATTGTTATTATTATTATTATTATTTTTTGCTCATTCTTTATTCTTTTGGCTATTTTTGAAATAACAGCAGAACAAAACTTTACAAGAAATTTCCAACCTGCCATGTCATCCAGAAGTCCTTTACCTGTTGCACATTATCTGGCCACACCACAAGAATATAAATTCCATACGGGCAGGAGTCTTGTTTGGTTTATCCGTATCCCAAGGTCCTCAAATAGTGCTTGGCATATCGTAGGTGCTCAATAAATATTTGTAGGAGAGATGGGTAGATGGATGGGAAGCAAAGAAATCAATTAGGAACTGTTGTCACATCCCTGGCTTTAATTCTACTTTTCTCTCTCCAACATCTATTTCTTTCCTGTTCTCATTTACATTTATCGTAAGCCTCTCCTGAACATCACAATTTAAATGTCAACGGTATCTATTCTGTTCTTATTTCCAGTTGATACTTTAATTCTATCACGGCCATCTATCACGCAACGATGAGGTGAGCCTGAACAACAGCAGCAGAGATAGGGAGAAAGGGGTGGATGGGACACACACTGGGAGCCAGTATAGAACTGAGTGAGGTACCCTAGGTAGGGGAGGGGCAGTGAATAAGAAGCACCATCCACTGTTAATTGTAAAGGCCCTAGGATTTCTAGCTTGGATGAGCGAGTGCTATCACTAGGTTCTTAGTTGAGAGCAGGAGCAGAGATGGTAGGTTCTCCTTGAACTTGCAGGGTCTGATATCACTGGACTGCCTTGGCCCTGGGGGAGACATTCAAGATAGAACAGGACTGGATGGGGCTATGGTGTCATCAGCAAGGAGTTAGCTAAGAGAGTGGGGCAGAGGAATGAATCACACACTGGCATTTAAGGTGAGGGAGGGACCGGAGGCAAAAGAAAAAAAGAAACCAGATTCCATTAAGCTCCAGCTCCCAGAAGTGTTTCCAGAAGGAAAAAAATGACTATGCTGATGTCCCATTCATGCCCAGTTTGACTTCCTCCAGGCCCACCTTCTTCCCTATTCTGCTACCATTCACCCCTCACTCAAGTATTTGCAAAGTACAGGGGAAAAAAATGCAGCTTTAGAGCATCTCAAAAATGTGAAACTGCTGCCTTTAGCAACAGGAATGGTTCGATTCTTTTTGCATTCACTCAAGGGCACAGTATGAGTCATGTGAGGTTCTGAAAATTCAGCAGGAACTAGGCATTTTAATACCCTAATTGGCGAAGTAGGGGGGCGGCGTAGACACACACCCAGCAGGAAATGCTGAGTGTCAGACAAGGGACAATCCCGGGAAGGCTTACTCTCAGGTTCTGGAAACAGTAACATCAGCACACGTTGTGACTCCAGCCGAGTCAGCTGTCTCCCTGCCTGGGACCCAGACGTGGGCTGGGGATTCTTCCTGGGACCCCCAGCGTCCCCCACCCCCACCCCCACCCCCACCCTCTGCTTCCTACAGCCTGGGACTTATTTCAGGGCCGCGTTGATGATTTCATCCGAGTCCAAGTCCCATCTCTGCGGGCGGCACTTGGGGCCACATGACCTGTGTACCTTGGGCATCGTCACGAGAAAGAGACATTCGGGATTCTGGGCCTAGTTGGGTTGCCTTGGACTCCAAAGGGCTTTGTTATTGAATTGCCATGTGCAGATCTGAACCGGAAAGCCTGGCCCCGTCAGGCAAGAAGGGGTTCCTGTGTTACGAATTCTTATTCTTCTTCAATCAGCTAGCTGAGGCTTCAGAGTCAAGGTCAGGTGTCACGAAAATTACAATTATAATCACTAGTGACAGGACTGGCTAGCTATTGCTAAATTAAGATAAATTTTTCTATAGCTAATAATTATTCTTATTTATGTACTTATAATGCTCTGGGACAGACGAACTTCGACACGTGACCTCATGAGTCCTGAAGGTCATGGTCAACTTCATTTGATTTCTGAGGAAATACGTTCACTCATTTACCACTTCAGTGAAATGTGTCTCTTGCTGGCTGCCAGTTAAAAATGGGAGGAAGGATTCTTGTCTATGGGAACAGGAAGCCATAGTGCAGGGGGCGTTTTATTTCAAAATTTGTTGTTGGTGTGATAGTCATGGAAGACTTTAATGATGCAGAGTTTATACATAATTCTATGTTTGCACATATTTAAGTAGTTTTATACTAAAAAAGAAGAAGTTGTCAGTACTTTGAGGTACTTGAAAACACTGTTCCCTTAATGTGGGACAATGGATTGGTAAACTTTGGGTGCTAATGGTAAAATTACTCTCTTACACACTTAAAAAAAAGCCACTTGGGGCACCTGAGTGGCTCAGTCTATTAAGCGTCTGCCTGCAGTTCAGGTCATGATCTCAGGGTCCTGGGATTGAGCCCTGCATTGGGGTCCCTGCTCAGCGGGGAGTCTGCTTCTCCCTCTCCCTCTGCCCCCTATTTGTGATCTCTCTTTCTCTCAAATAAATAAATAAAATATATTTTTAAAAAACCACTCTATGGTGGTATAATGGACATACAAAAAGCCTATCAGACACATGCATGGGACTCTGAAACAGAAGCAGGTCCACAAGAGCCTCCGTGGTAATGGGAGCAGGTGGCCATGGCGGCTGTGCCTGGGCTCTGGCCACAGGACCAGCTATGTTGATGGTACCTTGGGTGGCACGGGACTAGTTCTCCACACAGTCTGGGCTCGGGAGCCTCCCTCTTTCCTGCCCCATTGTCCAAACCTGATTTAATGGCATTCTTCATGATTTTATGAGATCCTCAAGATCCTTTCTTGTTTTATCCTGATCTTCTGCTTATGGAAGCAAAGCTCAGTGTCTGCTGCTGGCCACAAAGAGCCCCATCCAGTGCAGGGCTCTGCTCCGTGACACTCCACAGCAGCGAGCCCCAGCATCCACAGCAGGCGGGCACGTGTAGGGACAGCTGGGGAGGGGGCCACTGGAAAAGCAGTGGCCTCACAAAAATCTTAGCCTCTAACAATCTATAATCTTTTACCACTGAGGCAGCCTTGATGTTGGGTATGTCTGCGAGAGCCCTGGACACAGACCGCTAAGGAGAGACCTGGAGTCCAGGCTGTGTCGCAGCCAGGGCTCGCTGCGTGTGTGACCCCGAGCAAGTCCCTGAAGTCCTTGGTTTGCACCATCGCTTGGCTATAACACGGCCTCAGTTACTGGCCGAGTTCTGATGTGGCAAGGCCTGTGCTACATTTTTATATCTGCCCTGGAGGCCTGTGGGGTGAGTGGCAGTAACCCTACTTTGCAGGTGAGGATGCTGATGCTCAGACAGGCTACCTAGCTTCCAAATTCACCAGGCTATACTGGGTGCGGCGGGGATTCAAGCCTGCATCTATCACAGACTCTGAAATCAAAGGACCCTATAGATAATAGGAAGAATGACGAAGAGGAAAAGTTCAGCTACCCTACTTCTTGTAGGACCACAGCGATATCCTTATATGTGACCTCCTTGGGGAAGCATCCCTTTAACTGCTGGATGGGTCCAGATTAACTCCCATCTCACAGCCCCCGGAGAATACCCCTGTCTGATTTTTCCTGGGTTATTTGGAGACGGTGTTAAGATCCGTCTCCTTCCGCAGAGACAGATGCTGCCAAGAGTGCAGGTGTTCACGCCCCTGTGCGGTCCCCTCCCCTGGAGTGTGGGTGGGACACAGGGCTTGCTTCTCAGCCAGAACTGAACAGAAGAGATGGGCCACTGCTCCTGTGACTGTGTTAGCAGACTGTCTCCAGTGCCTTCTCAGCTCTCGTGATCTGATGAAGCAAGTGGCCAAGCTGTGGAGGCACAGATGGCAAAGGATGGAGGGCAGCCTCTGGCCAGAGCCCGCAAGCAGCTGAGCCCCACCACCAACTCTGAGCGTGGAAGTGGACCCTTCCCCACGCAAAACCCCAGCCTGGCCAGTACCCTGAGTTCCTGGTGAACTGTTACGGGGCTCAATAGACGATTAGCTGCCAGCCGCTCAGAGGCAGGTGTGGGGTCCTCTGGGTCTTCAAGGTGTCTGCCCAGGACAGCAGCCCCCAGAACACTCGTGCCCCAAAGGACAGGTTTCTCAGGTCTCTGACCCTTCCCTTCCGATATGTCCCTGTACCCCACATTGCCTCAGAGACATGGTTCTAAAATACGGATTTAATTGTGTCGCTCCCCTCTTTAGACTTGTTGGTGGCTCCCTATCACTTTAAATAAAAATCCAAACTATTTAGCCTAGCAATCAAGGAACGTCACTGCTAAGTTCACCCAAACTGCTATTCCAGGCTCTTCTGGGCACTGCTACTGCCCCCTCCCCACTATGCTCCCACCACCTGCACCTGCCACCCCCAGCTGCTCCTTCCTGGCTCAGAGTCCTACAAGTGCTGTGCCCCCAGATGGAAGATGGTCTCTCTTCTTTGTCTGGTGAGCTCCTACTTAACTTTCACAGCCTTGATCAAATAACCCCCTCTTTTGAAGCCCCCCCACCTTCTCCCCAAGCCTGAGATCAGCCCATTACTGTGCTTTCCTGGAACTTCAAATGCTGTTAGGCCACGCATCACACTGAATTATAGTAATTTTTAAGGACACCTCGGTGGCTCAGCAGTTGAGTGTCTACTTTCAGCTCAGGTTGTGATCCCGGGGTCCTGAGACCAAGTCCTGCATCAGGCTCCCTGCAAGGAGCCTGCTTCTCCCTCTGCCTGTGTCTCTGCCTCTTTCTCTGTGTGTCTCATGAATAAATAAATAAAATCTTAAAAAAAAACATTTTTAAGTTCGGCCCCCTTTATATACTTGTATCCTTCTTCATGTCTCCTCACCCCTCACTTTCTGCCTGGAACACACGGGACTGCTTGATGAGTAAATGCCTGGCATTACTAATAAACCCAAGGCTGAGATGAGGCTTTCCAGGGGCAGAGGATAGCTAAACAGACCATGGCCATGGGGCACAGGACAAGCTCCATAGATACATGAAGTGTTAATGCAGGGAGGTCTGCAAGCACTAGAGATACAATCTCATGTTGTTGACACTGTCCCTTCACCATAAGGGACAAGCAGAGGGCCCAAGAGACTTCCTCTTTCTGCTGGAAACAGCCACCTAGTCTGTGTTAGAAGGCTGCAGAGTAACCTCTCCTGAGACTTTGTTCTTAAAGACCTGGCATGAAAACTACACCTCCTTCCTGTTCCTAAAATATTAAATGGTGGAACAGGCTTGATTCAAAGACCCTCCCAGCTCTCCTGGGCATGCTGATTGTGACCACTCAGACACAAGACTTGATAACCTAACCACAGAGAAAACGGTTTCTAAATTTCATGTAACGGGGTGCCTTGGTGGCTCAGTTGGTAGAGTGTGTGTGTTGGGTGTTGGGGTGTGAGTTAAAGCCCTCCCCTCCATACTGAGTGTAGAGATGAATTAAAAAGAAAACCTTTAGGGTACCTGGGAGGCTCAGTCAGTTAAGCATCTGCCTTCGGCTCTGGTTGTAATCCTGGGGTCCTGGGATCGAGTTCTGCATCTGGGTCCCTGCAGGGATCCTGCTTCTCCCTCTGTCTGTGTCTCTCATGAATAAATAAAATCTTCTAAAAAATTAAAATTAATAAAATCTTAAAACATTTTTTTCTCACCACTTATTTTTGTCCCAGGTGGGGAGGGGAGCACAGATGTCACACAAATCTAGTTATCCAGAGAAAGAGGAAGGGAAAAGGTGGAGACACTGTTCCTGACTGCTTCCCTGTCTAAGCAGGAGCCCTAAGAGCAGGCTTTAAGTCACAGTCAGGCCCCGCATGTGGGAGGGGATCCTTGGAGAAGGAGCGTGTGTAGTGAATACCATACAGCCAATATCTAAAACCAATAGCAAATTACTCGGTTTAAATTTAAAAGAGGTGTTGACACCACATTTCAACATGAGCGTTGGCTAGGTTCGCGTTTAGATATGAAAAGCAGGAGTACATCTCTTCAGTCTATCTCTTATCAGTTCATGGTTGATTCCAGACTGGAAAATATATATATACATATGAATAAACCACTGGCTCAGATAATGGTTGATCCATGGTTTTGGGTCTCCATGCTTGGGTCACAGCCAGTCCAACTGCACAGAAATCTGTTACTCGAGGGGTTGGGAAGTCAGTTTGAAACGAGATCATTTTTTCAGTGTCCCATGGAGATGGAGGGTACCTGTGCCCTTCTGTGCTTTGCTGAAGGGACATTTCCAGTCAGCATGGTTTCCTCTTCCCAGCCCCACTCCGAATATCTGGATTTAGGAAACTTAGAAAATCCTGTTTGTTCCCCTCGCCTGAGTAGCAGACATCAAACATTCAAGAAATATTTATCAGCCTTCTTAACATCGGGCACTGCAGATGCAAATTGGAACGAGGCTTCATTATTCCCTCCCTCCAAGGGAGGGAGACAAAAGGTAGCAGATTCCACCAGAGTGTGTAGTGAGGACTGGGTGGTTAGTAAATGTTTCAGGAAGGAAGGAATGAAGAAGTTGTTAACACAGGGAACCCCCGATGCTATGGAGTGTGTTCGGGAAGACACCTAGCTAGGACCGCAGGGTATTACAGTAAAATCTTTCCTGGGGGCACCTGGGTGGCTCAGTTGGTTAAGCATCTGATTCTTGATATCAGGGCGTGATCTCAGGGTCATGAGATCGAGCCCATGTCTGGCTCTACGTTCAGTGGGGAGGCCACTTGAGAGTCTCTTCCTCTTCTCTGCAGTCCGCCAATGCTCACGTGCTTGCTTGCTCTCTCTCTTTCTCAAAATAAATAAATAGAAATAAAATAAAATCTTTCTTCTTCATATCAACCTAGAATCATAGTAATTGCTATTTGCATTTTGCCCTTCCAGATGCTGACATGGATTGGTAGTGGCAGAGGGCAGCAAGACTCTGTGTGTATGCATTTAAAATAAATAAAGCTGTCTTTTCAAAAACACTATTTTTTAGGGGCCACTGGGTGGCTCAGTCTGTTAAGCATCTGCTGTCGGCTCAGGTCATGATCCCTGGGTCCTGGGATGGAGGCTCCCTGCTCAAGGAGGAGTCTGCTCCTCCCTCTGCCTCTCCCCCTGCTTGTGCTTACTCTCTCTCTCTCTGTCTCAAAAAAAAAAAAAAAAAAAAAAAAAAAAAAAAAAAAAAAATCTTAAAAAAATTTTAATTGTATTTTGTAAAGACTAAGGAATTAATTATGAATAAACATTGATGTAAGGCAAAGTACTAGGCGGCCAGGGGAAGATGGGGTTGTTCACGGAAACACTATGCCTGCTCACATAATATGGGGCCGACACAGAACCTGCCAGCTTTGTGGGAATGAGGTCTGGGAGGTCCCCAACAAGTGAGGCAACACTCTGCCTCTCTCTGCCCACTGCTGTTCCAGGCGCCGTGTTCTCTGATCGGGACGTGACCATTCCGTCCATCCTTCTGCTCACCCAGACACCCTTTGCTCATTTCTGATCCCTCCCTCTCAGCCCCTGCTTTACCAGGTTCACCTCTTGGTCTTTCTGCCGAGCTCTTGGAGTAAGGATTCCAAGATTCCATGAGAGGCCTTGCATTTTCACGCCTGGTCATCAGCCAGCCTGTGGTTCACTGTGTGTGGGACTCATGCCCCTTAGTCTAATTAGCTAGGAGCCCAGAGTGTTTTTTTTTTTTTTAAGATTTTATTTATTTATTCATGAAAGACACAGAGAAAGAGAGAGGCAGAGACACAGGCAGAGGGAGAAGCAGGCTCCATGCAGGGAGCCCGACGTGGGACTCGATCCCAGGTGTTCAGGATCACGCCCCGGGCTGAAGGCAGGTGCCAAACCACTGAGCCACCCAGGGATCCCCAGAGTGATCTTTTAACACCAGCATTTCTAACAAGGAGCGAGGCAGGCAGACTCACTTGGAAGGGCATGTGAGCTTCGAACAGGCATCTCTTATGTCATTTCACATGCCTGAGTGTGGGCATAGCCAACTGGATATCATTAGAGTTCAGAGTTTCTGGCTAGAACAGAGAAAATGCTCAGAGGCCCCAGAGCCCTCCATCACTGTTGTTGTCAGGGGATCACAGCACTGTTGGCACAGAAAGGAGGATCTCTGGGTGCAAAAGAAGCTCATTGTAGAACAATGCTTTATCGAATCTCTGCATGCATGCGGCACATTCTTAAATCCACTAAGTCCTGGTAAAGGGAAGTCCCTTCCCCTGCTTGTCCCCCCCAGCCAAGCTCCATGGTGGGAAGGACTTCCCACTGTCTGAGAAGGGGAAAGGGCACCCTTCTTAGTGGTGCTGATTCCTTTTTTTTTTTTTTTTTGCATAGTGATTTGATTGGCTGCTTGATTCATCTATTGCTTTGATTTAATTAACGTGTATAGTTACTCTTTGTGTGGCTAAGCCCTAAGGCTAGAGATATATAGATCAAGGCTCTTTCCTGGAAGAGCTCACCATCTGGTAGATGGGGATATTGAAGATGATTACACAGAGCATCAAATAATTTTACAGAGTCATAGATGATGGGGATGGGGAACACAGAGTTGTTCCGTGAAATTTTATGAGAGCATCAATGATTTAATGTTTTACCCATGGGAGATATTCTGTCTCTGGCACTGTGCTTGGCACTAGAATGAGGCTCATAACATCCTCATCAAAGGCTGTACCTACTCACAGCTATGTTTTTTAAAAATCATACTGATTGAGTTATGTTCATACACGATTCAAGTGCACATATTTGTCACTTTATTTTTTTTTTAAATATTTTTTCTTTATTTATTTATGATAGTCACAGAGAGAGAGAGAGAGAGGCAGAGACACAGGCAGAGAGAGAAGCAGGCTCCACGCACTGGGAGCCCGACGTGGGATTCGATCCCGGATCTCCAGGATCGCGCCCTGGGCCAAAGGCAGGCGCCAAACCGCTGCGCCACCCAGGGATCCCATTTGTCACTTTATTATTGGAAAAGTTTTCACTTGTGAAATCATCCGGGCAACCAAGATGGTGAACATAGCCATCACCTCCAAAACTTTTCATGTGCCCTCTGTCTTCCCTGTCTCCTGCGGCTCCCACAGCCCTCCATTTTCGGGCAGCCAACAATCTGCTTTCTGTTATTATAGATTTGTTGGTGTTTTCTAGAATTTTCCACAGATACAATCATACAATGGGTACTCTGTTTTGCCCAGCTCCTTTCACTCAGCGTGATCATGTTGAGACTCACCCATGCCATGTGTGTATCAACAGTTTATTTCTTTTTGTCCACGAGTAGGACAGTCCAGTGCCTAGATTGGCCACAACCTGCTTATTCTTTCACATGTTGACAGATATTTGGGCTATTTCTCAGTTTTTGGCCAATCCAAAGAAAGCTGCTATGAATACTTGTGTACAAACCGTTATATGGGCATATGCCTTTCATTTCTCTCATTTATTAAGAGAGAGAGTGAGGTGAGGAAGCTGGTGGAGGGGCAGAGACAGAGGGAGAGAGAATCTCAAGCTGACTCCTCTCTAAGCACAGAATCCCATGCAGAGCTTGATCTCACGACCCTGAGATTATGATCTGAACTAAAATCAAGAGCGGGATGTTTAACCAACTGAGCCACCCAGGCGCCGCTGTATGTTTAGCCCCTGAAGAAACTCTCCAACTGTTTTCCAAAGTGGCAATGTCACTGATATTCCCACCAGCAGCATATGAGAACTCACTTCCTCTACATCCTCACCAGGTATGTTTTTAAAATAGGCATGTAAGGGTGTTTCATTGTGGTTTAAATCACATTTCCCTATTGACTACTAATGTTGAATATATTTTCAATGCACATTTGCCACTTCCATACCTCCTTGGATGAAGGGTCAGCCCAGATTTCTGCCCATTTTTTACATTCTCTGATTATTGAGTTTTAAGAGTTCTATATATATTCTATATAGTATGACTTTAATCAAATATACACTTAGCAGGGCATCTGAGTGGCACAGTCAGTTGAGCAGCTGACTGTTGATTTCAGCTCAGGTTGTGATCTCAGGGTCCTGGGATCAAGCCCCTGATCCAGCTCCTTGCTCAGTGGGGAGTCTACTTAGGGATTCCCTCTCCCTCTTGCCCCTTCCCTGCTTGCTCTCTCTCTCTCTCTAAAATAAATAAATCAATCTTCAAATATACATTTTGCATATATTGTCTTCCAGTCTGTAGCTTGTCTTTTCACTTGTTTCAAGAAGAGGGTTTAATTTTAATGTAATCCAATTTGCCAACTTTTTTTCTTGTGGATCATGCTTCAGTTTCCTAAGAAATATTTGCTCAACCGAAGATCCCAAAGATTTTCTCTTATATTTTCTTATAAAAGTTTTATGGTTCTAGTATCTAAGTATAAAACTTAGATCTATAAGTCATTTTGAGTTAATTTTGTATATGGTACAAAATCTGGACTTGTACCATTGTGGAATTTCATATGGATATCCAGTTGTTACACTGTTATTTGTCAAAAGACTCTTTTCTCCACTTTTGTGTACCTATTTCTGACTACACATTCTGTCACATTTGTCTGTTTGTCTAACTTTATGCCAACATCATGCTGTCTTGGGAAGACAGCTTTATAATAAGTCCTGAAACCAGAGAGTGGTAGTCATTCCACGTTGTTCTTTTACACAGCTGTTTCGTTGAATCCAGATCCTCTGTATCTCCCTTGGAAGCTATAAATCAGATTGTCAGTTTCTACAAAAATAAAAAACCTCTGGGAAGATATCGATCAGGATTGCACTGAATCTGTAGATTAATTTGGGGAGAACTGACATTGTCACAATCCTGAGTCCTCCAGCTCATGCACGTGGAGTATCTCTCTGTTCTTTTAAGGCCTTGGAATTTCATCGGTGGTGTTCTGTAAATTTAATTCTGCGGTATCACACTTCTTCTACCATGGTCATTCCTGCGTATTTCATAGTTCCTGTTGTTAGTATAAGTATTATTCTTTCAAATTTTGATTTCTGATTTTTCATGGCTAATCTAGGGACACATGATTGTGAAGTCTTGATCTGTTACGGCTGTCATGGGCTGAATTAGGTGCCCTCAAAATGTATGTGTTGAACTTCTCTTTTTTTCTTTAAAGATTTTATTTATTTATTCATGAGAGAGAGAGAGAGGCAGAGACACGGGCAGAGGGAGAAGCAGGCTTCAAGCAGGGAGCCCGACGTGGGACTTGATCCCAGGCCTCCAGGATCATGCCCTGGGCTGAAGGCGGCGCTAAACCACTGAGCACCGGGTCTACCCCTGTGTGTTGAACTTCTAATTCCTAGTACCTCAGAATGTAGCTATATTTGGAAGTAGGGTCTTTAAAGAGGTAATTTAGGTAAAATTGGGTGGGCCCTAATCCAATATGACTGATGTCTCATCAGAAGAGGAGAGTGGGATACAGACACAGGGAAGACCATGTGAAGACACAGGGAGAAGATGGCCAAGAAGAGAGGCCTCAGAAGAAGCCAGACCTGCCATCATCCTGATCTCAGACTTCTTGCCTCCAGAATTGTGAGCAAATAGGTTTCTTTTGTTTATGCCACTCAGTCCATGGCACTTTGTTGCCACAGTCCTAGCAAATTAATATACTCGCTAAACTCACTTACCTACTAGTCCTAGAGCTCTATTGTGGACTCCGTAGGATTTTCCACATAAATAATCGTAACAACTGTAGATAGAGTTTTGCTTTTTGCTTTTCAATCTGGATGCCTTTTATTTCTGTTTCTCATCTAACTGAGTAGGACTTCCAGTACCATATTGAATGGGAGTGGTAAGAACAGACATCTTAACTGCTCCTGACCCTATGGGGCCAGCGTTCAGCCTTTCACCACTAAGTATGATGTTAGCTGTAGGTTTCTTCAGAGATGCCCTTTGTCAAGTTGAGGAAATTCCCTTTCTGTTCTTAGTTTCATAGCTATGATATTTAAAATTCCATCTCAAAAGTGGGAAAATGGAAACCCTGGAAAAGCTAGGCAAACTTTCCCTATCGTTTCCCTATCGTTGTAGGTATCTAGTAAAGGATATGGAGAAATAGTCACAAGCACTGATGTTAGATCCAGACTGTGCAGGTTCAAATTCAAGCCTTGCGACTTGCCAGCTATGGGCTTTGGGGGTAGATTACTGTGCCTTATTTATTTCATATGCAAAATGGGGATAATCAGAGTAGCTAGTTCATAGGGTTCTGAAGATTAGAATGTATAATCAGTGCCTGACTAATAAGAAGTGCTATATAATATTTTCCTCCTATGTTCATTCTTTTGTTTTAAGATTTTATTTTATTATTTGTTCATGAGAGACACAGAGAAAGAGAGAGGTAGAGACACAGTCAGAGGGAGAAGCAGGCCCCATGTAGGAAGCCTGATGCGGGACTCGATCTCGGGACTCCAGATTACACCCTGGGCTGAAGGCAGGTGCTAAATCGCTGAGCCACCCAGGGATCCCCCATCCTTTTCTTTTTTTTAAGATTTTATTTATTCATTTGACAGAGAGAGAGAGAGAGAGAGAGAGAGAGCTCAAGCATGTGGACTGGCAGGCAGAGGCAGAGGGAGAGGGAGAAGCAGACTCCCTGCGGAGCAGGGAGCCAGATGTGGGGCTCGATCCTACTACCGATCCTACTACCCCGGGATCATGATGTGAGCAGAAGGCAGGCATTTAACTGCCTGAGCCACCCAGCACCCCAACCCCCTATGTTCATTCAACATCATGGAAGACAGCTAGATTCTGCTTCAGGAGGCAAGTCGACTGTGCTGACTTCCAGGTACAGGTTTTGCTCCATCTTTTCGCCATTCATTGTGCTCTTGGTAGTGCAGGTAGAACTTTAGACTGCCAGAATTGTCATCTGGCTCTACCTCCAGCCCAATTCCTTCTGTGTGCCACCTCTGACCGGGTTCTGGCTCCTTTCTGAGCAAAAATTCTTCAGGCTAATTATACATTCCAGAAGCCTGAATTTCTCAGTTCTGGGAAAGGTTGCTGACGTCTCTAGCTGTGAGGTGACAGTGAGATTTCCCAGGGGCTGCGAAGCTAAATTTCCATGTTCACTGTATGCATTTCTAGGTCTTCCCTAGCAATGACACCTGATATGGGGGTTTGCATCTTCCGGAACAGTCAGAAATGAAGTCCATAGAATGGGTCTCCTGGGAACTGGCAGCTCCTCTTTCTTGCCACTAGGGAATTAGGGTCAAGGATAGGCCTGAGGTCCCTGCCCTAGCAACTGCCCAGATCCCCACTCAACACCTGAATAAAGCCTGGGCTCCTTTTAGTTAGCCCCATCGTGGGTGGGAGAGTAACTAGGCTCCATCCTTTCATGGCATATTTGGAGAAAAAAAATTAGAAAGGACTCAAAATGTCTGATTCCCAGAAATTCTTAGCTGAAAGTGCTCTTGGTTTCAGATTTGACATGAGTCTTTTACTGATTGAGCAGCAGGCTGCTTTGCTCACTTGAACAATATTGTTCCATAAACAAGCAAGAGATGCATTTGCTACAAACAAGGTCAAAATTTCCATCTAAATTTTACCTAAGAGGAATGTAAGGACTGATTCAGGCTTTAGATTTTTAAATCTCGGGAGCCTGGCAGCTGTGTTTTCACTCTTTCTACTAAATGCTGTAGTTTAGGATTTAGAGCATTATGAAAAACACACTTGCAGCACCAGAGCTCAAAGGGGGTTTGCTCCCCTGTCCTCACCCCCTTTTTATTGTTGATGGTGTGTGGGGGGGGGGGGAAGGCTCTCTAAAATGATCCAGCTACAAGAGACTGAAGGGTCTCAGGCTTTCTTAGTTTCAGGAATCCCCCTTTTCTTAAAATAACTGAACATGAAGTACAAAAATATGCCAATGTCACACTTGCTGTGCGCATTTAGTAAGAGATAAGTATGCAAGGTCCAGGCATGTTTATACAACTAGCAATCGCTCTGCAAAACCATCAACAGCTCACAGCCCAACAATCTTCCAAAATACTACACGATGCATTTAAAATCTGCAGCTTTGCAAGGAGGCGCCCACAAAGTACCTATTTCGAATTTGCATATTTGTATATGAGAACACACACCACACGGTGGATACACGATTTGAGCCGGTTTTAAAGGCTAAACAGGTCCCCACGATTTGCTTTGCTTAAACGCACACTCAAAACTTTATTAAAAACATTTTTCAAAAATAAGCAAGACATCAGCAAGGCTCGGTGGAGGGGTGGAAAATGAATCGTGTATCTTTAACCCGCAGAAGTTAAAAGACTTTTTTTTTGTTGTTAGCTAACAATGGAAACTTTTTTTTTTTTTTTTTTTAAGTGTTTCCCTCCCTCGGTCTTGCCAAGCAATAGAAAAAAAAAAAAAAAAAAGAAGAAAAGAAAAACTTGTTCCGCTGAGTTCAACCCCAGACGGGCTCACAACTTCCTTCCTGCTTTCCTCCCCCAAGCCCCCGCCTCTCTCCCTCCTCCCTCCCCACCCCCCCCACATTTTTTTTTAATCGCACATTGAACAAACACTGAAGTAGCCGGAGCGGACAGTGACAGGGGGGATCTGCGCGGCCGAGCCGGGCGTGCGGGGCGGCCCCTGCCCGGGAGCAGTCGCCCGGCCATCGCGCCCCCCCTTCTTGTCTTCCGTAGCTCGCTGGGGAGGTCGACCGTGAGCTTTTTCACTTTTCAAGCCATCTTGTTCCTCCGAGGTCTGCGTCCCTGGGCCGTAGAGTCTGCACGGGCCCGGGCAGCGGAGACCTTGCAGGTAAGTTTGGCGGCTTTCTCGCGGCTCCTGCCCGCGCGCCCTCTCTTCCCCTGCCGGGCCGTGCCCCGAGCCAGCCTGGGCGCCCCGGGGTCGGGAGGGCGCGGAGCGGTGGGCTTCGGGGCCGCGGAGCGGGTGTGAGCTGGGAGGGTGGCGGGAGCCGGGGCGCGGGACGGGAGGGGGCACGGGCTCGGGGCGCCCCCCCCCCCCGCTGGCCCTCCCGGGCGGCCGCCACCCCCGGCCTCCGCCTTCCCCGCGCGCTCCGGGCGTCCTGGGCTCGGGGGCCGGGCCGCTGGGCTGGCGCCGGGCGAGGCTGCCCGCCCGGGATGCGGACGGCCGGGCCCTGGAGCGCGGCGGCGGGAGGGGTGCGGGGCCGGGGCTCCCTCCGGGCTGCGGGCGCGCGGGTCCCAGCCGCGTCCTCGGACAGGGCGTGCGGAGGGCCGCCTCCCCGTGCGCGTCCACACACACACACACACACACACACACACACACACACACACACCCCTCCACGGGGGGCGGCGGCAGGGGCGGCGAGTATTGGTTCCGGTACCGGGGACGTGCAGCGCCTCGGCCCCGGGCGCGCGCAGGCGCGCCCACACTCCCAAAACACACTTGTTTGGGGGCAGGCGACGAGGCCAGCGCTGGAGACTGCCTTGGCGGCGGCCCTGCGGTGCACCCAGGCCTTCGTAGGCCGAGGGGCCCAGCCCCGAGCCCGGGCCCGGGCGGGTTAACGGCCGGCGCGCAGGCGTCCCCCTGCAGCCCGGCGCAGGTAGCTGGGGAGGCTGGTCCCGCTCGGGTTCCCCCCGAGAGAGTCCCTGGGGCCCGGGAGGGTGGAGCGGCGGATGCTGCGGCCCCGGGGAGCGTTGCCCTTTCTCCCGTCCGTAGCCCGGTTTGCTCGGGCCGAGGAGCCCCGCACAGGGCGGACCGGCCGTCCGCACCCTCGGAGGCATCCGGGTCCGCCGCGCCCGCGCGCAGCGTGCGGAGAAGCCGGAGAAGCCGGAGAAGCCGGAGAAGCCGAGCCGCCGTCCGCGGGCCCCCGCCCGCCCGCCCGCCCGTGTGGCTCGGGGGGGAACGGTTACTGTTAGGACGTTGTGGGGACCCCCTCCAAGCGCACCACGGCCTGGGGGCGGGGAGCGCCCGCGACACGCCGCCGCGCACCCCCGGGGGCCCCGACGTCCCGCGGCGGCGACCCCCGACAGCGCAGCGCCCGCCGCCCCTCGCCCCTGCCCTCGCCCCTCCCGTCCTGACTGTCGTCCTTGTGTCTCCACAGCGGCGCTGTAGTGTATGGAGCTCTGGGCGGGGGCTGGGCCCTCGGCGGAGCCCCCCGCCCGCAACCCCGGCCATGCCCCCGCCTCGGCGCGCCCAGCCGCGGCCGCCGGGCCTCCGGGGCTGAGCCGGGAGCCGCGCGAGGAGGAGGCGCCGGCGGCGGAGCCCGCGCGGGAGCCGCGGCGGACCCAGTACTATGGCTGTGTACTGCTATGCGCTCAACAGCCTGGTGATCATGAATAGCGCCGAGCAGGTGAAGAGCGGCGGGCCCCGGCCCAGCGGCAGCGAGACGCCCCCGCCGCCCGCGAGGGCCGTGCTGAGCCCCGGCAGCGTGTTCAGCCCCGGGAGAGGCGCCTCCTTCCTCTTCCCCCCAGCCGAGTCGTCGTCGCCCGAGGAGCCCGGGAGCCCCGGGGGCTGGCGGAGCGGCCGGCGCAGGCTGAGCGGCGGCGGCGGCGGCGGTGGCGGCGGCGCGGGCAGCCTGAGCAGCCCGAGTCGGGCGGGCCGCCCGCCGGGGGACGGGCAGCAGGCGGTGACCGCCGCGTCCCTCTCGCCCCCGGGGCCCGAGGAGGCCCAGAGGAAGCTGCGAATCCTGCAGCGCGAGCTGCAGAACGTGCAGGTGAACCAGAAAGTGGGCCTGTTCGAGGCGCACATCCAGGCGCAGAGCTCCGCCGCCCTGGCGCCCCGCAGCCCGCGTTTGGGCAGGGCTCGCTCGCCCTCCCCGTGCCCCCTCCGCAGCAGCAGCCAGCCCCCAGGGAGGGCCCTGGCCCAGAGCGAGGAACGCAGGACAAAGTCGTGGGGGGACCAATGTCCGGAGACGTCGGAGGCCGGCCCTGGCCGGAGAGGAAGGGCGCCCGGCCTGTGCCTCTCCGAGGGCGGCGAGGGGGCGGCCCCTCTTCCTGGCCCGGCCGCCCTGTCGGAACCAGGGGCGCGGGGTGCAGCAGCTTCTGCAAGAATGGAGAAGGGGAGCCCCGCCAGACCCCACTGTGGCTCACCCAGACTTATGGAAACTGACGAGAGGGTCTCTCCGCCCTCGGGAACACGCAGCTGCCCGGCTCCCCCGTCGGGGCTGCCCGGCGTCCACTTAGCGATGGCCGCAGAGGTGGCAGCGGGAGCCACAGCCAGTGGGCCACACCATGCACACGACCCTGGCCTCCCCGAGCGGCCGAGGGAGCCCCCGGTGCAGAGTCAGTGGCAGCCTCTGGGCAGCGCCACAAGCCTGGCCCCGGAGAGGGGCGGGCCCCTCAGCGGAGAGCCCCCCGGGAAGATGGGGAAAAAAGATCCGCCTGGTGGCGGTGGCGGTGGCGGTGGCGGTGGCAGTGGCGGTGGCGTGCGGGGCTCCGGGGCGCCTGAAGCCAGAAGGCCCGAGGACGGGACTGTGAACGCACCCTCGCAGCTTTCTGAGAGCCGGGTCAGGCCACTCCCAGACCCGGGCTCCTCCGGAGGCCCCGAGGTGACCCGGGGTGGGGCCCCGGTGGTTGGGGAGCCCCCGCAGCACTCCAGGGGGGCGGATGAAGGATCTCTGACGCCCACGACCACCCTGGGCTTGCTCGGGGGCCTCCGCTCAGGGGCCTCCACCCGGGAGGTGGAGGCTGGAATTGCCTCTGGTGGAATGCTGGAGCCTTTGCCTTCCTGGGAAACCGCAAAAGATCCGAAAGAACCTCCGTGCCTTTCAGGGGACAGGGTGGCCGAGCCGGTGGAGGCAGCCCATCTGGCCTGGACGTGTGGCACAGGGGTACCCTCGGAAGGCCCTTGGGGAAGCCCCCAGCAGGACAGAGCCACCCAGCCCAGCCCTGAGCTGCTCTCCCCAGATCAGAAGGACCAGCCTTCCCTGAAAGAGGCATGCAGCCCCAGCAGTATACCTGCTGTCATCATTACCGACATGGGTGCCCAGGAGGACGGGACCTTGGAGGACCCACAGGGAAGCCCTCGGGGTAGCCTGCCGCTGAGGAAGCTGTCCTCTTCCTCTGCCTCCTCCACTGGCTTCTCCTCCTCCTACGAAGACTCGGAGGAGGACATCTCCAGTGACCCTGAGCGCTGCCTGGATCCCAACTCTGCCTTCCTGCATACCCTGGACCAGCAGAAGCCCAGAGTGGTAAGTCTCATTCTGAGATTTTCCCTCAACTCATTTGCATGCCCCTCTTGTTTGTCCTCTCTACTGAGTCCAGAGGACTCTGATCAGGGCCCTGGGGCAGTCTCCACTTACCAAGGATCCCCTCCTGGGGTGTTTGCTGGGGAGGTACCTACACACTGGCCATGCACTCTGTAGCTTGGATAGTGAATTGAGTCACTTCGATGGCTACTTCCATGTACGTCATAAAAAACAGTATTTTACGGGACCTCCCTGTCAGGTCACCACTCACTTCTCGGGGAGATAGTATACATGAGTGTTACCAGAAGCTTCCCGATTAATCCTCGAAGATAATGAACAGAGCTGCTGAGCATAGCTTTTGTCTGATCAAGCGAAACACTTAATTGTGTGATACGTTTGGGCGAAGGAAAACTGACAAGGTCATCCAGTTACCTCTGCTTCTACTAATAGACCAGGAAAATGAGCCAAGTGATTCTGTGACAGGGCTCCGAAACCTGTAGATATGCTTGTGGCCCGTGGACTGGGTGAAGAACCACCCAGCCTCAGGTGGTTAAGTCAGGACATTGCAGTATTTGTGGGATCTGTGTAACCAAGATACAGTTTGATGTATGAATTAAAAACAAAACTCATGCTTTGAGCTACGCAGACAATTTTTTAAAATAACAGAATGTTATACTGGGTTGTATGCCTGAGCGAGGCACTGGGTGATCCGTCTAGGGTAGATAGCTCCTAATGCATGTGCTTATGCTTATTGGCCGGTATTGGTACTTCTCAGGTATGTTTTCAAATGCATTTTGTTTGTTTTAAGATTTTTTTTTTTTTTTTAATCTGAGAGAGAGAGAGAGTGAGAGAGAACAAGTGAGGGTAGGGGCAGAGGGAGAGGGAGACTCAGACTCCCCGATGAGCAGGGAGCCTGATGCGGAAATTGATCCCAGGACCCCGAGATCATGACCTGAACTGAAGGCAGATGCTCAACTGACTGAGCCACCAGGCGCCCTTCAAGTGCATTTGTTCTGATTGATCATACTGACATCTTATTCTGGTCATGGCAGTAGACAGGAGTTTATTTCTATTACGTAGTGAATCTCAGTTGCAGGTTGTTTTCACTCTGAGGAGGATCAGTGTTTTACAGAAGACGTTGAAGTTGAAGCTAGCACTTCTGAAAAGGTCCGGACTTTCTCTGACTTTTCCAGAGTATGGGGAATTTCCTAGTTCAGTGCTCAAGGGGGTTGGGGGAGGGGGCGGTTCTTGTGCTACCCTGGGGGAAAGTCTGCCTTTTATCGTAGTAGGTAGCCTTCTGACTTCATCTCGAAGATCAAATACTGTTCATCGTCCCCCAGTATCTCTGACCACGGCCACTCAGAACTTTAAGCTTCTACTCTGCATCCTTCTCGAAGGTATTTTGGACCTCAAAGCACGCCCCTCTTCTTGACTCCCACTTAACTCATCACAGTCTGAATTTTTGAAGACCAGGCGTTGCTTTTCCTGAGACTCCGCTTGCTGCCAACAATAGGGGAGGCAAATGTGTATGCAAAATCGGGCCCCATCACCCTGGCGTTTTGTGGCAGGCCAGGGCTTGCGGGCACGGGACTCCAACTTTGGGGGAGGGATGGTACACCTGGAAAGAGGTGGACAAGCTGTAAAGTGCTGCTCCTGGCAGGTGGGACTCACATCTCTCTACCTTGGTGCCGGCAATTACAGGCCTAGTGGAGGGGATGGTCCTCCGTTCCACTCTTCCCCTTGGCTTTTAAAACCCAGAAGTGTCACTGGCACGGCCAAAGTTGCTTTAACTTGTTCTCCAGCTTTCCACTGGGCCTTTCTAGTGGTGGATTAGCAGCTCCTATTAGCTGTTTCTCAAAACAGCTTCTGTGTCCCGGTGTGTGAAAAGGACTGTTGTCAGGAAGTCAGCTAAAGGGGAGATCAATAATGACGGGTGCTAATTTTTTTTTCATTTGCCAGAGGGATGCCAACTGAGAGGTCAGATGGTTGAGTGGTGTTCTGTTAGCAGACAGGTCCCCAGGTAGAGGTGAGGCGACGGGGGGGAGGTGGTGGTGGCGGGCAGGGTCTGACAGTTGAGCCTCCTACTCCTGAGCTCAGCTCAGGTCTTGATCCCAGGGTCCTGAGTTCAAGCCCCACATTTAAAAATAAATTAATTAAAATGAAAATTTAAAAAGGAGGCCTGCCTGGTATCCAGCCTCCTTCCCACCTTGCCAAAGGTTTTCAGACACCCACAGAGGAGAGCCAGGGAAAAATCCCCTCCAGCTTCACTCTGAGTCACGTGAGGCCGGTGGGGAGGGGCCAGTGGGGAGGGAGTGTGTGGGGGAAGGGTGGGCAGCCAACTGGAAATTATGGGATCTTAGGGACTTTTCAGCTTTTGGGTGAATGCTTGCACGATAAGGTGGGTTTTCTTTTTCTTGTATAGATTGTTATGGTGGAACCTTATCTGTGATTACTTGATATTGCTATTTTGTCTACAGAAGGCCAGACATCTTGATCAACTGGGCCTTTTGGCTGTGCTCTCAGTGCTTTATAGATAAACCCGAGCGGGTGCTGTCTGAGGAACCCCTTCTCTTCTGGGGACTCTGTTGCTTCTGCCTGGAGGGCTGCAGTCCACTGCGGGTGCACAATTCTCAGCCCTTCAGACTCACGCACGCTCCATCCACACTTACCTGCACACACACACACATACACACACCTGTCATCCTCACGCTCGCTCACATCCACATACTCACACACTCATACATGCTCACACTCACCCACTCATACACTGACATACACTCACACTCACATACTCACACACCCCCACCTGGTCACCCTCACATATGCTCACACTCACATATTCACACACTCACATGTTCATGTTCACATTTAAGTGCTCACAAGCCTTATCTTCCCACGTTCACATGCTCACACACCCTCATGTTCATGCTCACACGTGATCACACTCACTCATTCACTCTTATGTGTTTGCTCTCATAGTGCACTCAAGTGCTCACACTCATTTCTCACGACCTCACACTCCCACATTTACCCTCAGTGCTCACAGATACCCTCATACACACTCCCCCTCATGCATGTTCCCCCCACACACACTTCTGCTCACACACGTTCCCCCTCATATACATTCACCCTCACACATGCTTACACATACATTCACACTGACTCCTGCACGTTCCCCTCACACACACCCTCACATATTCTCACACACACACTAACACCCACTCTGGCTCACAGATTTGAAATGACACGTTCAGCCTGCCAGTCACCAAGTGCCCCTGTCCCAGCCCCACACTGAGAACCCACCTTTCCTCAGAGTTAACCCTGTCGTGCTTTGTGTGGCGCCTCCTCTCTTTCTGCGGAGGAGTGACTGTGGGGAGCTGTGCTGGCCGTGGCCACAGTCCAGGGAAGCCTGAAGCTGGGTCTCTCCCACTCATCATGGGTGGAAGCCCCAGGGGCCTGCGGACCGGAATCCCAAAGCCCTCCCTGTGGTTGCAGACAAAGTGAAAAGCAGGTAGCTTGGGAGTGCACTCTGCAGATTCTTTAGCCATTTAGATTATGCACATCAGCAGCAGCCTTTTCACTGGTGGAAATGTGCTGGGAAGGCTGGTCTCCTCCCTTGCTTCCACCAGCAGGAGCTGTGCAGACAGCCTCAGAAACACCCACAGTGTCTACGGCCATACCACCCTGAACGCGCCCGATCTCGTCTGATCTCGGAAGCTAAGCAGGGTCGGGCCTGGTTAGTACTTGGAAGGGAGAAACACCCACAGTGTAGGCTTTTTGCTTCTGACAGCCTGACACAGAGGCCTGTCCCTGAAGGAGAGGGCTCCCAGGCTTCATACCTGTCTGTTCGTAAAGGATCAGATGCTCGAAATTGGCTCAGAAGTGATTGTATTATATGCCTTGTGTCCCAGGGCTTAACTTAGCCACGCTCACACTAACTGGTCTCTGCCATCTGAACAGAAGCGAATTGCACTGAGCAAGGGTGGTGTTCTTGCTTTTTGTTCTTTAAGACAACTAAAAATCCCATCAGCACTTCTTGCCTTCCCTCTGTCATTCCATTAGGAAACCCCAGGCTTAATGCCATGAGTTAAGATATGCATGCATCTTACTCTAAAAAGTAGCATTTATTGATTTCTTCCAAAATTGTCTTATCAATTATGTGTATGGAAAGCAAAACAAAACCCTGGCCTAATTGCCTAGGGGATCCATAGAGTAATATCATACAAAATCCTTGCCCTTCTTAATGCTTGCCGTTTTTTGAGGTTTTATTTATTTATTTGCGAGAGAGCAAGCATGAGCAGCGGCAGAGGGAGAGGGAGAAGCAGACTCTGCAGAGCCGGGACCCCAGTGCGAGCCTGGATCCCAGGACCCTGGGATCATGACCTGAGCCAAAGGCAGAGAGAGACTTTACCGACTGAGCCTCACCAGTGCTTACTATTTCTTAAGGGCCCTTGGAATTTCGTTTCCTTTCCTTTCTAAAAAATATTGAGTAGTTCTGTGTTTTTTTGTTTTGGTTTGCTTTTGTGAGAGACAGAGAGAGAGAGAGAGAGAGAGAAACTAATACACAGAGTAAGAAATTCAAACAATTTAAAGTGGTTTTATGTGGGGGTACTTAGCTGGCTCAGTCGGTGGAGCATGTGACTCTCGATCTCAGGGTCATGAATTTGAGCCCGACGTTGGGTGTGGAGCCTACTTAAAAAGAATTTTTAAAAAAAGGTTAAAATGGTTTTATGTGGTTTTGAGAAGAATAAAACTTTTATTTTGGGTAAACCGAGTTAAAATCTAAAAGTGTTAGAGGGGTACTTACCAAAAAAAGAATGTAATGGTGAGAACTTTTAAATAGAAAATCCTTCTCTAGATGAGATTACAGAAGGCTCAGATTTGTGTGGTTTGGAGTTCGGGTGACACATGTGTCTGCCTTAGATGGGGCACACTTTTCTCCCGTGTCCGTGGGGAGGATCTTTCTGACATGGCCTCAGCTCCTTTGACCCTTGCGATCTGGGACGACTCCGAGTCATCCATGTGAGGTTCAGGTGTTACTCTGCTCTGTTTAGGGAGAAGGAAACCAAGACTCAGAGAGGGAAAGAGGCCCCAGGACGACCTCTGTGGTGCAGTTTCCTCCTTTTAAAATGTGCATGTTGCATGAAGATGATCCCCTGGAGGTCTGTCTAGTTCTGTATAGGCAGACCTGGGGCTGTCTGGGGCTGTTTAATTCTAGACTTTTGAAGTAAAACTCAGCATCTGTGAAGTATGCGTCAAGGTGTCTGAAAGTGTGGCTCTCAAACAGTGAGGCTGAAACTGGGCATGTTTAACTTTGTGCTTTTACTTAAGACCCGTTAATCAATCTGCCTCTCTTTACCTGAAGAGTGCTTCTTTGTCCTATCACATGGAAAAAGCATCATCAATTCTCGATGCCATACCTGAGATTCTCTCTCTCTCTCTTTTTAAAAGATTTTATTTATTATTCATGAGAGACACAAAGAGAGAGGCAGAGACATAGGCAGAGGGAGAAGCAGGCTTCCTGTGGGAGCCCAATACGGAACTCGATCCCAGGACCCTGGGATCACGACCTGAGCCAAAGGCAGACGCTCAACCACTGAACCACCCAGGTCCCCTCATACCTGAGATTCTCGTAAATAATCTCATACCCAAGATTCTCACAAACGTAATGGTTGGATACCAAAATGTTAACCTGAAAAGTAAAAGATGCACTCCATCACCTGAGGGCTTTGACCCCCTTAGATATTTGAGTTTGCAGACAGGTGGTCCTGCACAGAGCCAACACTTCAGATGACTGTTTTATCAAAGGGGAGCTATAGAGAAAAAGAGAGATCGATGTGGAGGCATCACAGAAGCACAGCTTAGGGTTTACCTGGCCTTTGGGTTTCACAAGTTATTAAACTAACCAGGTGCTGCTTTTAGAGAGCTGCATTTCAGGTGTCAAATAAATCACTTTCAGGGCTTTTGTTCTTAAAGCGCTGAAGTCACTTCTCCGATTTTGTTGGCATGTACGGTCGAATGTAGTCACAGATTAGATTAGTTCTGTGTTGTTTATTTATACTCCTAGGGGTATCGATAAGATTGTCGAGGCTTGTTTTATTTTGGCAGGTTTCAACTTAGTTAGCTAAAGGAGGAGTTTTGAGGTATTTAATGGGAAGAATTTTATATTTTGGTAGAAAAAACTTGTATAGACTTCAGATCATCAGCAGGTGATTCAGAATTAACTTTGAACTCCTAGACCATGTTGTGGTCACGCCTTTGGGGTGGAAGGTTCTATGGAAGGTCTGGGCATTGCAGGTTGTGCACAGTGGGCCCTGCAGGGATTTTTCCCTGGCCACATAGAATCAGCCTGGGGAAAGATGTATTTTTCACGAATTGAGGAGCATACTGTTTAGGAAATCAAACCAAACCCAAATGTGAATTCTTTCATAATACAAAAAACCATTCAGAGCACCAACTGCCTGCCATTTCAACAGCTGGATATGTGGGATTTTGTATGTCTGGCCCTCCTGAGACCATGCACTTCATGGAATGGCATACTGTTGACTTCATGGATCGAGGTTATTGGCCCTGTAGGTGGTCCCGACACACAGAGCAGGAGCACCAGCATTGTAGCAGTCCCTCAGACACATGGTTCCAGGCCACCCCGGGGGTTGGGAAAAACCTGCTGTCTTGGTCTCACACTCGACTTGCTATCATTCTGCCACCAACCTTGAGTCCCACTGTGCTGCTCCCAGACCCTTGGTCATTCATTTTCCCAGGAGTGAACTATGATTTGAAAGACAGTTCAGGTCTCCTTGGCTGAAAGACACCAGGGGTGTATATGATCCCATTAGGAAGTTGAACCTCAGTTCTTGGTATTAAAAAAACAAGAGCTTTTTCCATAGTGTATGTAGTTCTCATAAGGCAGAGCTGGATCCGGGAGAGTCTCTAAAGCTCATATCCACCAATACCCACATTTTACAGATGAGGAAGGCAAGGCCAGAGAATGTTCAATGCAGTGACAAGACCACATTTACTCTTCTTTTCACTTAAAAAACTTGATTTAGGAGCAGCCCGGGTGGCTCAGCAGTTTAGTGCTGACTTCAGTCCAGGGCGTGATCCTGGAGACTCAGGATCGAGTCCCACATCGGGCTCCCTGCATGGAACCTGCTTCTCCCTCTGCCTGTGTCTCTGCCTCTCTCTCTCCTCTCTGTGTATTCTTATGAATAAGTAAATAAAATATTAAAAAAACCCTCAGTTAGTATATAAGCTCCTTGCTTCTGTTGGGAGATCAACCTGGGCTTTAAATGTAGTGCATGTTTTCAAAAGATTTGTTAAAGGGAGGGAGGGAGGGATGGATGAGCTATGGTACCCTTGCAGCATTGTCTACCCATGAAGGAAAAGGTCGAATCATCTAGAAGGTGGAGAACAAAGGAGAAGAAAGAGGATGGAGGTGAACTCATTGCTTCCTCCTGTGACCTCACTGCCATAGAGTTAAGGGTGCCTGACCGGGGTTGGGGAGACTCGGTGACATCCCTGTCTGCACCTGGCCTGCTAGCCCCCAGGGAAGGTGGAGAGAACAGGTGTGATGTTGCGGGCCTCTGAGTGTCAAGGGAGGCACCGTTGTCCGCAGCAGCAGGTGCTAGTCGAGGTGGGCTTGGGAGACCTTCCCAGTGTCTGCTTGGGAAATCCGCTGGGCCCCTTGCCAGAAACGCTCTGTAGCAATGCTCAGATTTTGTTGTGCTTCCATTTTCATCCCAGTGCAATCCTGGGAAGTGACTCTGCCCCAGCCCAAAAGGCTGCAAGGCAATGAATTTCTCAAAGGCCGGTATTTCCAGGCCAGCTGTGAGTCCTCAGGCCGTGGACCAGGTGGGACACCGGGAACCAGGCTGGCTGCCTCTTCCGTCTCTAGTTCCTGGACTGGTTTCCTCGCGTCCAGTCTCAGAGATGGGAGTCCGTTAGGGCTGAGAATCTGGGGGACACACGGTGAAATAGGTCGCCTGTAGGAGTACATGCTGCGGGTCTGTGCTGGCACCTTTCACCCTGTGTTCACAGGGGAGACCCCTCTGAGGCTCTCCCTTGAAGGCCACACCTGGCGGGCCTCTGATGAAGCGTGACTTGTAAGAAGTCAACACACAGACTTTTGACTAACTGGTGTGTTTCTCGACCATTCCATTGAGAATTAGCTGTTAGAAATCAGATCTTTCCCCTCCGTTGAGCTTTACTTGGGCATTTTATTGGCTTGTTATCACTTCATGGAAGCCCATTCAGTGGAAGTGTCTTCTGCAGGCCTCTAGTCAATACGACATTTTTTATTTCCTGAAATGTTTACTTCTCTTTTGTATTAAACCAGCTAAGTTTTACAAGGAACCAGAAACTAGGAGCTACAGCCAGTAAGCAAGCAGAACCAGCCTCTGCAAGTAATCTCTGTGTATAATTTAATGAGGAAGGGGGGCTACGTTTTTACTCCCCACCCTGGAATAAGTTGGGAGACTTCTCACCCAGCCCAGGGTGGGGGTGAGGGGTGAAAAAGAGCCTCCCTCTCTGAGTTTGCTGTTAGACTGTTAATCTAGCTTTGTGTGTGTGTGTGTGTGTTTGTGTGTGTGTGTGTGTGTGGTGAAGTTCAGGTGGAAAGGGAAAATGAACTGATACAGCGTCTCAAACAGAGGCCTGGAGATTATTTCCATTGACCTGGTGACTAAGATTAGGGGTGGCACAGTTTAGAGGTGATAAGGTATATTACTGGTGTGGGGTGAGGCCCCGAGGAGCTCCTCCCTCAGGGGGCTCTCCCCTTGCCCACGTTTGTAAAGTTGTTATTAGTGCATCAGAGGGCAGGGGTTAGGGGACTTGTGCCTTTGGTTTTGGGGGCACCCACAACTATTTAGTTGTAAAGGGTCCTCAGCATGCTGCCCCCCTCACCACTTTCACCAAAATGAATAAACTGGTGTTTTCCAAGGAGAAGCTTTTTATCCGACCAGCACTCATGGCTTTCATACTCTGCAGGGAGGGTCTGGCCTGCCACAGGGATGGGGAAGGAGGTATCTGCTGGCTGGCCATCCCCCAGGGCCATCTGCAATCTCTGTTGGTATAATGCCAGCTGGTAGAGCCTGGGCAGGTCCAGGGGAGGTCACTGCACCCCCCAGGCAGTTTCCAGCAAGTGTTTTTCCAATTTCACTGACATTCTTTCCAGGCTCAGCTCAATTTGTTTTCGCCTTCTCTATGGCAATTGATGGCTGGGTCGTAAAGTGTGTGATTCTGCAGGATCTCCTGAGAAGGGCTTCCTCCATAGCTGTCCGGGAGCTGATGCTTGTCTGATCCTCTGCTCTGTGTGGGTGTGTACTGTTGTGTAGTGTTTTTACAAGTTAGCTACCCGAAGCGTGGATTTAATAAAGTGTACCTCTTAGCTATGGGGAGACGGCTCCAGCTGGGTTAGAGAGAGGAACTTGGAAGTATCACTTCTGTAATGCTTATCTAACCTGAATCTGGTAGCAGGAAACTGAAAAGGCCCGTGTACGACAATGACATAGACAGTTTGATCGCTTAACAATGTCAAGTGGAAAATCCAACCGCAGCCGGTAGCTTAAGAAATGGCTAGGACGTTTTGTGGGGACAGCAAATCCTGACACTCAGGTTGCTGAGCCGAGGGTAGGAAATGTGCTTGCTGCGTGGTGGAGCTGGGAGGCTGGGAAAACACTCTTGAGGTTTGGGAAACTACTGGAAGATAGTAGTATCTCAGGATGCAGAGATGGCTGCTGTGGGGGACATTTTGAATGCCTTGTAGTTGGTATTTTATTTTATTTGTTTTATTTTAAGGTTTTACTTATTTATTTGAGAGAAAGCACGAGAGCAGGGGGAGGGGCAAAAGGAGAGGGAGAGAGACAATCTTAAACAGACCCTCCACTGAGCAGGGAGCCTGATGCAGGACTTGATCCCAGGACCCAGAGATCATGACCCGAGCTGAAGTCAGACGCTTCACCGACTGAGCCACCCAGGTTCATAGTTGGTATTTTAGTCTAAGATGTTTTGAATGCCTCTTCCACCCTTCCCTGCCACCGTCACAGTGGCACGGCTCATTAGCATTGAGTATCTTATTCATTCCAAGTCACTGGGCAGGTGGCAGGTGCAGGGCCTCCTCTGGGAACTCTGCTGGGTGCATTCCTGGAATGCAGTGTGTTGGAAGGACCTGTGCTGCTCAGATTCGCACCTGGCCTCTTTGGGCTCTGGCTCCTCATCTGTGAAATGGGTATATGGATAAAACCTTTCTAGCTCACGTGGCCTTTGCAAGGCTCTAGTGAGGTCTCGTCTGTCATTTTCAGAGTGTGAGTCTTTCCTGACTAAACTAGTTTTAATTATGAGCACCAGGACGCTGCTTTGAAAGCTTTCCTGAAAGAGGATGGACAAAGGCAGGCTGCACTCATGCAAGATGGTCCCACGTCTGTGTCGCCAAACCAAAAGTTGCCAAGGGCTGTGTCGGAAGCAGTCCCCTCTTGCCCAACTGGGCCAGTCTTGATGGGGTTGTCGCCGTGAGGGCAGGGAGCAGCAGTGAGTAGGCATTCTGGGATCCATGTCCTACTTTACATGAGCCATCAGTACAGCTGCCTCCTGCCTGCACCACCATCTCAGCCAGAGTGGACTGCAGACGAAGCATCCTGCCTGGGCTTTGCGGTCTCGCACATAGGTGGGGAGCAAAAGTGATGGAAGTTCAAGAAGCCAGAGCAGGTGCCAAGGGGGCCCCAAGGTAGGGGTCAATGTTCCTGGCACAGGGCTGTGAGCTCCTGAATAATGGAGAGGAGACCATGCTCATCTAGAGTTTGAGGATACTTAATGGGGGCGTTGGTTTTCTCCAATATCACGCAGTGTTTTTCTCTTCTGCGTCCTAGAAAGCTAAAGGGAGGAATCCAGCGAAGCCTCCAGTTTTTAGAGCAGGTGTTACATTCGGCAGGTAATAGACTGGACATTCCCTAAGTATGGCTGGGCCCTGGGCTAGATCCAGAAACTTCTGTATATAGCTGGCTACCTGGGCTGACGAGCAAATGTTGTGCCCCAGTGGCTGCCCAGACATCAGGCACTTATGTGCCATGTCTGTGTCTGTCTGCAGACGCCTGTGCTGGAGAGAGAATGGCCTGATGCATGCTTTCTCTGTCCTTAGGGATCTGCCCTCAGAGGCAAAGCTGATGCCAGCAGATGGACTCAAGATTTGTGAAACTCAAGAGCAAGTCTTATGGCCATAAATACAAGCTCGTAGATGAAAGAGGAGCTAATAAATAATGAGTTGATGTTGGCAGGTGACACAGGCAGGCAGCTCCTGTGCGTGTTGTGCAGCCAGGGGAAGGGAGACGGAATTGGAGCACTGGCCCCCGGAAAGGGAGTCTGATGAGACCTTGAGGACGCTGCCACCTCTGTTAGAAGTGGCCAAGCAAAAGGACTCTTGTGGATCCAAAGGCTTTAGGAGGTTAGAAAGGAAGAGACAAGTTGCTCCCTGCACCCCCTCCTCAAGCCTTAATGCCCTGCACTGAACTCCATGCAGATTGACAGGCAGCTGCTAAAAGATGCAGTGTGTACACAGTGCATGTAAATGTGATGTGGAAGGATGGAAGGCCGCCTGTCCCCACCCCAGTTGACTGGTGTGGCCTCAGTGGGTTGAGTGCAAGCTGTGGGACTCTAGAGAAATGCCTTCCTTTCTGGCCCTCATTTCAACATCTGTAGGATGGGGCTGATGGTACCACCTTCGGGTTATAGGGAGGGCTGCTCTGATGGGTACAGGAGTAGGACAGGCGCAGGAAGCAGGGGCTCGGCCTGCAGACCCGAATTCACAGCCTCATTCTTTCCCTGAGTTTGTCCTTGGGGGGACTTCACTTCTCTCCACCTCAGTATCCCTGTCTGTCTCTCCTGGCTTGTTGAGAAGATGAAGTGAGCTGCGCAACCCGTGGACCCAGCGGGGGAAGGGCCTGAGTCGGAGTCGCCGTCGCTGAGTGGGGGGGCCCCCAGTCCTATCTCAAGTACAGCTCGTGCAGGATGACAAAACTGAAGGCAGGATTTACTCCCCAAAGAGGTTTCTCCATTGCAGGAGAGGTCAGGCTTTGTTACCAGGGCTCCGAACTTGGAGTCTAAAAAAACAATCCAACTCTATTCCACTGCTGGCAAGAGGTGTCAGGTTACTCCCCTGGGACCAGTCTCTTTTCCTTCTGTTTTTGAGGTGGAAACTGGCCGAGGTCATCCAGGCAGGGAGAGGGCCCAGCATTCATTCCGGAGTGTGGAAAGCCCCATCCCTTCTCTCCCTCCCCTTGCTCCTCTGTTCACCCATCACAGCTCCTAAGAGAGAGAATGGAATATATATGCATATATGAGATGCCACTACTTTGCATAGTTGAGGCTCTCAGGGCCTGGGGTCTCTGAACAAGTGTTTTAACTGGGCTTCCCCATGCCATACCTTCTGGCAGGCTGGGTGCATGCCCACTAGAGCAGGCTCTTTCTCAGATTAAGGAGATGCTTTCTTTCACGGCACGCACCCAACCGAGGCCCCTGAGGACCCAGCTGGCAGGTGTCTGCAGGCTGCTTTGCGCCGCCTGCACCTCCTCTGAGGGGAGCAGAGGAGAGCTTGCCCAGTATCCCCTGGGTTACACTGCTGCTCCTTAGGGCCGGGGTGGTGGACGGAGCCCCAGCCAGGCTCTGGCAGGACTGGGACTGTGTGGTGACAAGTCTCACCAGAGCAGCACGGGCCTGGGCCAGATGTGGCCACAGCCTGGGGCACCCCGCCTGCCAGACACGGGCTTCTGCTTCACTACACATGGAATACAGGATGTGCAAATCCTTCTTTCTTCCATGGCTGTGATGTGGAGCTGGCAGCCTGCCTGCCGTGTTAACCCTTGGGGTCCCTATCTTTCCTGCCTGCCGCTGGTCCCCACAAGCCTCTGGGCAGTGTCCAGGCCCTGAAGGGTCGGCTTCTTCCTGTGGCGTTTTGGAACCATACCCCCTTCCGGAGAGATGTGTCTCTGGCCTGGCCTCTGCTTACATCTTCCTCCAGCCCCAGACTCCTGCCCTTTGCTGGGATCTAGAGGCTGGCGTCTGGGAGGAACGAAACCACTAACAGAGCTTGTTAGTATGTGGCAGCCTTGACCTCAGAGGTGGTATGAGTGGCAGGGCTCTGGACAGAGGCTCTCTTATTGCCCCAACCTGGAAAAATACACAGTGCCCTAATTAATTTCCATCGCAGGATGAAGCCGTAGGGAGCAGTGTCTGGGACCCTGTTTGCCTTGCGGTATCACACTATACATTAAAAACGATCCTGCTCCCTCGGGAGGGCTGCCTTCCGCCTCGCTGCAGGCTGCTGATTCACAAATCCAGAGGCTGAACACAGTTCTACAGGCCTGGAGGCCCTTCATGGTGTCCCTTTTGGCCTAGCCTCGATGCTGCCGCTGACCCTAGATGCCACATAGCTGGCGGGGGAGGCAGGAGAGGCTCACCCAGAAGCTGCAGTTGGAGGGAGCCCCGGGTCCGTGTGGGTCAGCCCAGAGGGAAGTGCCCCAAGCATCCCAGTCTGGCTTCCCGCTGCCCTTTGGGAACACATGACACTGACTTTGGAAAGAGGATTCAAGAACCTCAAGAAATAGTTCACCATGACCTCACAACCAGGTATTCTAGAGGAGAATGCAAGTCCTGAATGGAGGTGCCCCTCCACGGGGTCACGAGGGTGGCTCAGTCTGTGGAGCATCTGACCCTTGATATCTGATCAGGTCGTGAGTTTGAGCCCCATGTTGGGCTCTGCGCTAGACGTGGAGTCTACTTTAAAAAAAAAATCAATCAAAAAATAAAAATAAAAAACATAAAAAATCAACTGCATGAAGGACAGGATGGAAGTAACTTGGCTTGTCAGTACTTCTTGTGAAAGTCACCGGGAGTAATGATGTTATTAAAGATTCATAAATTGGGCAGCCCTGGTGGCTCAGCGGTTTAGCGCCGCCTGTAGCCCAGGGCGTGATCCTGGAGACCCTGGATCAAGTCCCACGTCAGGCTCTCTGTATGATGCCTGCTTCTCCCTCTGCATGTGTCTCTGCCTCTCTCTCTCTCTCTGTCTCTATAAATAAATAAAAAATCTTTAGAAAAAATTAAAGATTCATAAATTAACTGTGTGGTACAGCTGTTAAAAGGGCTGAGCTGTCTTGGGGTGCACAATAGTCATAAAATAAGAGTATCTATTATGTGCAAGGCACTGTCTATAAATCACTTCATTTAATTTTTGCAAGCAAGCAGACTGCCAATCAGATGGACACAAGGCTGCTATCTGCATAGCACAGCCAGTAAATGGCAGGCCTGGGACCCCAGCCCTTCCTCCCTGCCACCCATGGGTCAGTTGGTCGGTCACCGGGAGGACAGAGGAGATGCTGCTCTGTGTGCAGGGAGGGCTTTGTTCAGTTCTGGGCCATGGGCTTCATGGGGATCAGGGACTGGCTGTCTTGTGTACAGAGGAGACGGAGGGTCATTGCAGAAGCCTTAGCGATGGATGGTTGAGAGCATTTGGGTTGCTTATGCCTTGGACACAATCCATCTGGGGGGCAAGAGAGTTGGCTTCACACAGTTGCCCTGGAGTCGTGCTTCAGTCTGGTTCAAGATCAATTTTCTATTCTCAGAGGTGAAACCAAGAGAGGATTCTTTTCCTTTTCAGTGAATGGGCCTTTGTACAAAAACACTCAATTGATAGAACTGCAACAAAGGGGAGCTTCTGGAGCTGCCTCGGAGCTCCCAGGCCTGGTGGGGAGGGAAGCAGAGAAGTTAGAGCTCCTCGCTGCTGCCCACGGAGCTGGGCAGTGAGCCCCTGACTGTGGAGAAGAGGAGGGCCCCCAGGCATTCCAGATCCTTCTGAGTGACACAAGCTGTGTGTCAGACATACCAGTGACACCTATACTGGAATTGAGGGCATCGTGCGGCAGTACCTGCCTGCGGACCTCAGTTAAATTAGGAGATGTGGTACCATCAAGAGAAGAAGGTTTATTCCAATGGGACTGGTAGACAGGAGGCCCAGGCTTGCACTACCTGGTTGTACTGAAGTTCCTTCCCTGCAGGAAGAGACTGGCTTGGCATGGCTTTGGTGGGCAGAGCTGAGTAGGGGGTTGGGAACTGCAAGATGCTGTGGTGCTTCCTTGCATGGGGGCACCACAGTGCCACCATGGGAAGGTGGCCCCCGTGAGCATGGAGGAGGTGCCCGAGGGGTGGTGAGCAGACACCGCAGACCAGGCGAGCCCCTGTGGGGTGAGCACCATGCCTTCCAGGGGACCTTAGTTGGAAGTGGGATTGCTCACCCTTGCTTTTCACTCATCTTGAGACTCTGATGAAGCCGTCACTCTGTGTTGTGTGTAATGTCTAGCCTCCACGAACAAAGCTGCCAGGAACACGCACATGCAGGTTTTTGTGCGAACTGTAAGCTTTCACTTCTTGGTGATGACGAATGCCCAAGAGTGCAATTGCTGGGTCATATGGTAGTCACATACTTAGCTTTTTAAGAATCAGCCAGAATGGGATGCCTGGGTGGCTCAGCGGTTGAGCATCTGCCTTCAGCTCAGGGCGTGATCCCGGGATCTGGGATCGAGTCCCATATCGGGCTCCCTGCATGGAGCCTGCTTCTCCCTCTGCCTGTGTCTCTGCCTCTGTGTGTGTGTGTGTGTGTGTGTGTGTGTGTGTGTGTGTCTCATGAATAAATAAATAAAATCTTAAAAAAAAAAAAAGAATAAGCCAGACTGCATCCGGAGTGACTGCACTCCTGTGTGTTCCCACCGGCAGCGTGTGACCGGCAGCGTGTGAGCAGTCCAGGTTTCCCAGATCCTTGCCAGCACGGGGTGGGGGAGAGGGTCGGGGTGGGGGGATGGTTACTGAACTTTATTCTAGCAGCTCCAGAGTTGCATGGGTCTCTTATCATGGTTTTAATTTGTTTCTCCCTATGGCTAACGGTGTTGAACATTTTCTCATGTGCTTATCATCTGTACGTCCTCTTCGGTGAAATGATCTGGCTTTAAAAAAAAAAATCCCCAGAGGTGCTGTAAAACACGGGCAGGATGTCAAAAGCCTTGTGCATTCGTCATACACACACACACACACACACACACACACACACCACCCCATTGAGGGTGCTGCCCTCTCTATGCCCTAGGGAGGTGCTTCATCACCCTTCAGGTCCCATCTTGCCCCCACCTCCTCTGATCCAGAATAGAGTGATGGCCCCCTGCAGCCTCCCCTCTGCCATGGACCCCACCCACCCACACCATCACCTGCCTGCCCCTGTGGCTGCAGGATCCCACCAAGGCTGACTCACAGGGCCGATATTTAAGAGAAGCTGTCTGTTAATCATTGGGCCTGGAATAAAAAGAAGAACAGGCAGGAGCATGGAGTGTCTCCTTGGCACCTGGCTGGGCCTCCTGTTGGGCCTCCCCAAGGACAGTGGCCGAGGAACAGCCTCCCCTTGGAGCTTCCCCTTGGGTCTGTTCAGCCCGGCCTGCACTTTGCATTTAGTTTTGCAACACTGTCCTGCTGAAGGTCCCAGAAATGCTTCCCCTTTTGTGTTCACAAAACAGAGAAGAAAAAGTATGTGTATCATTTAAAACTGCTCCAAACCGTGGTGACCCAAGTACTTTTTCTGCTTAGAACCAGCACTAAATCACCCCCTTCACCGTGGGCGGGTGGGCAGCAGGGTTGGTTTTCTGCCTTTTGCCTCCTGTCTTGGGAGAGGCTGCAGGAAGTGGCCTTGAGTGTTAATGGGGTGGCTGCCAGCTTGAGGGTCTGCTGGAGGGTCTGGTCTCCACCGGGAAGCAGGGTGGGGATGCCATCTGCTTAAGGATGCATTCACCTTTGCTTCTCTGCCTGGTGACAGGCCTGTGACTTCACAGCGTGTGAAATGCACATCTTCACTTGAGTGACTCATAAAAAAAAGGTGGGGCTGTTTGTTCCTCCGTCTAATGAAGTATAATATTTGCAAAATCTCCTTTGGTAAATTGGTACCAACAATCTGTCACAAAGGAGGAATTGTTTTCTACGTGGGCTTAGAGGATTTTTGGAGAACGAGTGGAGGATTTTTACATGAGGCTCTGAGTCTGGGTGGTGGAGATGGTCTCGTGCAGGGACATGAGCACAGGCTTTCCACTCAGTCCCTATGGCCTACTAGAATATTCCAGCACATCTTAGCAGTCATTTGATGGGGCCCAAGATCAAAAAAAGGAGCTGAATCACATGATAGTTTGGTTCAGAATCTTTTTCTGGTTTGGTACTTTCTGAAAGCCAAGTTTGACTCTGGTTTGAACTTATTCGATGCTCTTAAGGGAAGAAGGAGGAAAAAAAAAAACACAAACCCTTGTTACATTCCTGGTTCAAATTAAAATTTGATATTTATGCTTGTTTTGAGGTTGAAGAAATAAAATGTGCTATGGCTCTTGGTGAGTAGTTCATTTTGATTCAAGTCACTTCTCCAGATAGCATCACAGTTATAAAATTTATTTCCTGTGAACCTGCATTCTTCCAGGATAGTGTGTGTTAGTCTCATTTCTTAGATATTCTAGTTAACTGAGAGTTACTATGAATTGCATTCGTACTTTGCAGTGAACTGGAAGTCATAAGATACTCAACACTCAAACCAATAGAGGTTTTACCAGATGCACAGACTGTCTTTTGGGGACCTGGAGGAAGGTTTTAACCACTCCTTGCAATTGGGGTCAGCTCTTTCCTTACATGGTCCACAGACACGTATTGGGTGTTGGCCGGATCCAAGTTATGCTAGCAGGTGGAGATGTGTGTGTAAGTAAAGCATAGTTCCTACCTTCTTGGAATCATAGTTCAGGGTAGGAGGCAGATCACAAGAGCTCACACCTATTAGGCATCTATCATGGGTGGGCATTGAATGAAGAGTTAAGTGACACGCTTAAAATCACAGTAATGCAAGAATCATGACATGAACTCAGGCTTTCAAACTGTAGAAGAGGGTTTCTCAAATTTGGCACTGTTGACATTTGGGACCAGATAATTTTGTGTTTTGGGGAAGCTATTCTGTGCACCCTAGGATATTTAACAGCATCCCTGACCAGCAGCACCTCCCCTGATTGTGGCAACCCAAACTGTCTCCACACACTGACAGATGTGCCCCAAGAGGCAAATCGCCGCTGGTGGAAAGCTGGTGCTCTAGAACTTGTCCTGGTAACCATGGACACTCCATGCGGCCTTCCCAGTGGTGATGCTGCAGTACTGTGTCCAGGCTTGTGTGTGTGGGAAGGTGGGCAGGGGATAGGCCCATCCAGAGTCCTGCTGGAAGCAGAGGACCAAGGCCACTCTCTCTGGGGCTGCCAGGAAGAGAAATTGCAGATAGTGCTATTTGTATGGAGTTTTGATGGAGTTCACCTAGGCAGAGGAAGGGGAACTATATCCAGAGTAGAAGGACGCACACACAAGCACGAAAGTGAGACACAAGGTAGTTTTAAAGAATGACAATTAGTTTGCTGCAGAGCCTCCCCTTCCCTCCCTCTTGCTGTTGTCTTGCTGCCTCCTTTCAAGCAGCAAGCTGGTTCACATCCACCAGAGGATTTTTTCAATCACAGGTTTGCATTGGTCAGGACAGGTGAGACTCTGTTGCAGTAACAAACAGCCCCACAATCCGTGGTTTCAGACAGCAAAGGTTTACTTCTTGCCCATACTGCAGACCTGGGCTGGGTCAGCTGTGCACTCTGCCATGTGTTGTCTTCACGCTGCCACCCAGGCTGATGGGGCAGCCACTCTCGAGCATTGCTGGTCACCATGGCAGAGAGAATGAGAATATGGTGAATCCCATACTGTTTCAGAGAGCTTCAGCTCCAAGAAATAGCACGTTTCTCTTCTGTTCATATTTCTTTCTTTTATTTTTTTCAAAAGATTTTATTCATTATTTGAGAGGCAGAGAGAAAGAGAACATGAGCTGGGGGTAGGGAACAGAGAAGAGGGAGAGGGAGGAGCAGACTCCTTGCTGAGCAGGGAGCCTGACATGGGACTCGATCCCAGGACCCCAGGATCATAACCTGAGCCAAAGAGAGATGCTTAACTGATTGAGCCACCCCTCTTCAGCTCATATTTCATTGGCCAGGTGAGTGTTGTGTCCTCACCTAACTTGAAGGGGGCAGGGGCATTGAGTCCTACCATGTGTCTAGGAGAAGAACTGGAAATATCTGGGGACAGCACAATGTGTCGGGCCCTGTACCTGAGCCGTGTGAGGGTGGGCAACTTGTCATGGCTTTGAGGGCCTCCTAGCTTGGCCTCAAAGAATGGCCTGATGGCAAGTTCAGTGAGAAACTGCTGAGCGAAAAGAGAAAATTAGACCATCAGGATTTCAAAAAACTAATTCTCTGAACAAGTCAGGGGGGAGGTCCCTGTGGTTTGGGACTGGTCACAAGCCCTCATTTTGGAGTTATGATGTTGGGGTGGGAGAAGGTGTTCTAGTAAACATGGCTGGGACACGGTGGACTGTGTCTGCGAGGTGGGAGTAGTTGATCAGGACCCCAGGATGCTTTCTCTGGCTGTTATTGTAGGAAACAGAACAATTTTGAAGCCCGAGCCAAGTGTCGAGCAAGATGGTATTCTTTGTGAACCATGGATTTACGGGGTTGTTTGGAGAACTGCGCCAGGTGTGAGAAAATGTGACTGAGGCTCTTTGGGATGCTTTCAGAAGGCCGAGCAAATTCCTTATAAAACTGGGAGTGTGTTCCTTGTTAGAAACTCATTCAGACCACGACTCTGTCCCAGGCCCTGGAGCGGGGAGATAGAGACAGAGCCTGGCTGCGGTGGACCTAAAATGGGATAAAACCGGAAACCTGTGGGGAGGACACAGTCCTTGTCACCCCTCGACAGGGGGCACAGAGGACTTAGACACATAGAGCTAAAAATAGTGGCTGTTGGCCAGTGACGCGCTCTCTCCAGACCTGGTTCCCACTCTATTTCTGAACCGGTTTTCACCATGGTGTGCAGTGGGCCGGGGCAAGGCAGGTGGACAGAAGGGGGGCAGGGGGCCACAGGCATTGACTCCAGGGAGACAAGATTAGTAGCAGCCAACTGGGAACTGGGGAGGTAGGGGCATTCCAGAGATGGGGAGAGGCCGGAGCAGCCAGCTGGTCCAGAGTCTCCTCCCCAGCGGGGGCTTGCTGGAGCAGGCACATGTCTGTGTGTGTGTACAGGAGTGTGCATGTAAGAGTGCAACTGCACATGTGTGTGTGGTGTGGGTGGAAGTGTTCATGCATGCGCCCCCTCAGAGAAGGGCTGCCCTGGAAGGGTGTGCAGAGGACCAGCCTGTGGTTTGCTCCCTGTCCCCCATCTGGTAATCCAGGGCACCCATGACATGGTGGCTCCCCAGCATTTTTCACACCCACAGCCTGTACCGTTCTCTCACTCTGAGGGCAGCAAAGCGCTGTTGGCCTTCTAGAAGCTTTGGCAGGCTGTGCAGGACCAGGTAATATAAGACTGGAAGGAGCCTGAGCAGATAGGTGGCGGCTGAATGCAGGGCCAAGGCAGCCAGGGCCAGGACAGCTGCCCTTCCGCCCAGGCCAGTGCTTCCTCCACCCAGACCACCATCCTTTCAACACCTTGACTTTCTCAGCTGCAAAATGGGTATGCTTCATTCAGCTGAGCAGGAAGTGCTTGCAGATGTGCCTGCTCTGGGAATTTGTTTCAGTAAAGGGGCCCCAGCGGTGGCATTTGTGGCTTGGCTCTCTTCACCTTCTGTCTGCACTGCCCACTTAGCGTGGGGTGATGAGGAGGGCAGGGACCTGGGCTGCTGTGGACCTCACCAGGGCCTGACGGTGTTCAGCCAGGGGCCCGGGCTCTGAGAAGGGAGACCCCGGCCCCTTGGGGTGGTCGGAAGGTAGTTCACCAGGCACTTGCCCTGGGCTTCGAGGTCTCCGGAAGACACAGGTACTATATATAAAACCACGACGACTATCTCTCTCTTGCTACGTTTCCACCCTGGCGGCTTACTGTACACCACCACAGAAGTTTCCTGAAGCCCTTCTCCCGGGGCCCTGGGGCCAGGCTGGGGCACTTGCTGTGAGACACTGAATAACCCCCCACCCCCCCAGCCCAGGAAGGCTTGCTGCAGGGCTTTCTTAGGAAGAGGGAGGGGAGCTAACGGTTTCTAGAAAAACACCACCCGCACACGGGGTGCACCCATGGGGGGCAGGATCTGGGAGTACAGCACAGTCCCAGACTGTAGCAGGAGGGGGCGTGCAGGAGGACTGGCTATGTGGCAGACACCCTGGCAGGTGCAGCTCAGACCATGGACAGTGGTCCATGAACAGTGGTCCTGAGGGATTCTGTTGGTACTTGTTGCCTCTTCGATAAGCGAGAGGAGGTCCACATGGGCTCTGGTGACTTGGAACTTCCCTGTGCAGCTTTTCCAACTGGGGCATTAATGGGGAGCACTCTTTATTTGGGACTGCCCAGCCCCTGCAGGCCACTTAGCGTCTCCAGCCTTGGGGTACTGTTCCCCAGAAGATCCTCCCCCTCAGCCACCGTGCACCCCTCCCTGCACATCCAGACACCCTCTCGGGCCCGGGCAGGTGGTTTCTGGTTGGCAATCACTGCAGGGAATTACCTATTTTGGCATAATCTCAAGAAGATTTCAGGCAGTTAAGGGATTGGGGAGGAGGATTGGGGGAGCGGGAATGTCAGGCCAAGCAGTATCTTGTCACCTGGGACAGGGTGTTGGCCAAAGTTTTTTAAGTGATGAAGTTACGTTTTTTGTCCTCTTATGAGTACTGGGAACCACCAGTAAACTGAAGAATATTTTGTGCCCATTTCCTTTCTTTCCTTCTTCTGTCTTAAAGTACTGTCACTGCAGGGTTGCCTCTGGGTGTATGACCAGCACAGTGCAGGCCTCTCGTGCCCAGGGTCGAACCCTTGGGGTTTAATGCTGCGTAATCACTGTCTTGAAATAATTTTTTATTTTTTTTAAGGATTATTTATTTATTTATTTATTTGAAAGAGAGAGAGAGCAGGAGCAGGAGGAGAGGCAAAGGGAAAGGGAGAAGCAGACTCCCTGCTTAGCAGGGAGCCCAATGTGGGGCTCGATCCCAGGACCCTGAGATCATGACCTGAGCTGAAAGGCACTTCACTGACTGAGCCACCCAGGCTCCCCTTGAAATTCTTAATAATTCTGTCTTTGAGTGTGTGTTTTGTAAATGAAGCCCCCCGCACAGGCCCCACCCTCCCAGCAGCTGCTGACGCCTCAACCAGGACCTGGGTAAGGGCTCTGGAGGTCCGGTGTCCCCACTGCTGGTGTCCCCAGATGGGGTGAGCCGGTCAGCCCCACTGCAGGCTGGCAGAGCTGCACAATGAGCCCCATGGTCACTCTCCTGATCCAGGTTCCCAGTGGGAAAGAGGGTTCCCCTGAGGGTCTGCATTGGCCTAGAGATGTCAAAGAGTGGAGAAGTGGCAGTACCAGGGAGAGACTGCAGAAGAGGGGCTTCCATTTGTTTGTCCTTCGTGCCTGGAGCTCCTTCTTACCTGCACTTTCTGGTTGGTTTTCTCTATGTCTCTGTGAAGAGCCGAGGCAAGCTACTACCAGGGAGCTCCGCTGCCACAGGAGAGTCCCTTCTGCTCTGTTGAAGGCCTGGGGTGCCAGCTGCCCCAGCCCAGGCTTCTTTCCTGGCCATACCTGTTGGCACCATCTATAGTGGGCAGCAGGCCAGAGGCCAGAGAGGGGCAGGGCCGGGAGCTTGCTCTGGCTTTCACTGGGACCTGGCCACATCTCATGGCCAGCTGATCATGAATCTTCTGGAGTCAGTGAGCTGTGTCTTCACGGGTACTCGCTCAGGCCCAGCTCTGTGTTCGTGCTGGCCCGCAGTGGGACCCCACAGGGAGCATGGGCAGGACTTAGGGGCCAGTTTCATTAAAGGATTGTTTGTAAGCAGGTGGATAGTGCCACGGTGAGCAAATCACACAGACCTTATCCTGGGCCTGGGCGACTGTGGAAAAAAACAGCCAAGTGTGACCTCAGATAAGGTGAGTCTGTAGTGGGTGGGCAGGACAGGTGAGGCTGATGTGTCCCCACCCCCCGTGCCGCTTTTCCTGGCTTGTTGACAGTCTTGGTGGCTGCATGTTTAGATGGGGTAGGGCCAGGGAAAGATCATGTCTTCTGCTTCATCTAAGACGTTCTTGGGATGTTGGATGTCAGGGGCCCCACCATTCCCAAACCAGCCAGGGCCATACCGCAGGGATGCCCAACCCCTTTGTGTCACCCGAGCCTTGTGTATTGCTGTAAAATGCATACCGGACCTTCCCATGCATCAGAAACCCCGTGAGGCTGGATGCACCCAGGGCAGCCTGGAGGCTGAGGGGCAGAGAGGCCCTTGTCCCTACTCAGGTCCCTGGCAGAGAAGAGAGACCCCTGGAGCAGAGGCACAGAAGCCTCCCACGTGGGACACATTTGTACCAAAAAGTGACTCGTCGTTTATCTGCAATTCAAACTTACCCGGGTGTCCTGTGCTTTCTCTGGTAGCCCTCCCCAAAGGGCTGTTCTGAAATAGCCTTTGTGAAATGTGTGATTCTGGAAATGGGAGCGCTGGTGGCCAGGAGGTCCCCTATTAAGGGACCAGACATCTGGCACCCTGTTGCCCAGTGCTGTCACCAGCTTGCCATGTCATCAGGGGTCGTCCTTAGGTCTGTACAGTGGGCACAGGGCCTTTTCTTCTTCCGCTGCCACTTGGCTCATTCCCAGGGTGGGACACGATAGCAGGTCCTGGCTGGCACCTGCTGAGGACCCCCACCTCTCTAGTTACAAAGCACTTAGCTCACATAAGAGAAAATTGCAACTCTGCTGTCTTGAACAATAAAGAAAACGTGTAATTCCACCTTCATGAGTAAGTCCCAGCAGAGACAGCTCCAGCGCTGGGTAATTCGGTGGTGCACCAAGTGTTTCTGGGGCCTGGGTCCCTCTGCGTCAGCTGTCCTGAGCCCAGGGCATATTGACCTGCCTCCTTTCCTCTTGGGGCCACAGGACGGCTGCTGCGGGGCCAGGTGTCCTGTGTGGACACCAGAGCGTTCCCTGGAGGAAGCAGAGGGGACGGCCCTTCCTTGTGTCCCAGGTGTCTTTCTCAGAAGACCCCTCCCCCCCGCAGCAGACATCCATCTGTCTCAATGACTAGAACGGGTCACATGCCTGTGCCCATGTCAGCCTCAGGCAGAAGAGTGACTCAAGACCATTAGCATTTATCGCTGGAATATCTCCAGTGAGCACACATTTTGCTGAGGTTCCTTGCGGGGGGATGGAGGCACCCAAATAAAATCAGACTCCTCTCTCTGTGGCCCCCTTGTCCTAGAAAGGGTTTGAGGCACTGTTGATTTTTTTTCCTCCGTCCTTTTTAATTTTTAACATAAACTCAGATATTACTGAGAAAGAATCTAATGGTAACCACAACAAAATGAACGATTTTAACTCATTCCAAGTGTACTTGGGTTTTTTTTTTAATTTTTTATTTATTTATGATAGTCACAGATAGAGAGAGAGAGAGAGGCAGAGACACAGGCAGAGGGAGAAGCAGGCTCCATGCACTGGGAGCCCAATGTGGGATTCGATCCTGGGTCTTCAGGATCGCGCCCTAGGCCGAAGGCAGGCGCCAAACCGCTGCGCCACCTAGGGATCCCTGTACTTGAGTTTTTGATAAGCTGCATAACTGTTGTACATAATTATAATCTGATTGTACTCATTTTATCTTTTGATTTTATCATTTTAATGTTAACTCATATGTTCAGTGAGAATATCATATAATAGTAATACCAGCACCAAACTTTTATTTATTTTTAGGCAATTTATTTATTTATTTTTTGGAGAGAGGGAGCATGGGCACGTTGAGGAGGGCAAAGAGAGAAAGAGAGGATCTTAAGCAGGCTCCATGTTCAGCGTGAAGCCTGACTCGGGGCTCGATCCCACAACCCTGAGATCATGACCTGAGCTGGAATCAAGAGTCTGATGCTCTGGGATCCCTGGGTGGCTCAGCGATTTAGCAACTGCCTTCGACTCAGGGTGTGATCCTCGAGTCCCTGGATCCAGTCCTGCATTGGGCTCCCTGAATGGAGCCTGCTTCTCTCTCTCTGCCTGTGTCTCTGCCTCTCTCTGTGTGTGTCTCTCATGAATAAATAAATAAAACCTTTTTTTTTTAAGTGTCTGATGCTCAACCGACTGAGCCACCCAGGCGCCCCAGCACCCAACTTTTACCAAGTACTTCTATGCCAAGCACAGCTCTGAGTGTTTTATATAGATTATTTATCCTAAATCTCACAGCCACTCATTGTTTTCAGAGGAGGAAAACAGTATCCAGAAGTGTGGTGCCGCCTAGTTCCTGAGCCAGGGCTTTGAACTTCTGCAGGAGTACGTCCTCATGCTCCTCCCTAGGTACAGCTGTCACCGTGTGCAGCCATGGGCATTTTTGTGAAGGTTACCTTTCTCTTCTCCTCGTGGTTACTTCCTTGGGAAGTGTTCCTTTGGGGATGTCATCCTCAGTATCCGAGAAGAATGAGCAGCTGCCTCCTCGTGCCTCCTGTCTGCAGAGACTAAACCAATGACATAGCCGTCCACAAAGTCTAAGGGCTGCGGTTCCTCCACCACCACTGGCTTTTCTTTATATTTACTACTGTCTGACCGTCCCTTCAAGTTTTAATTTGTAATTCTTCAGTTTTCAAGTGGGACTCTCTATACTTCCGTGTGACAATGGCCCTAATTACTATGTAAACTCCTACTGATCTACACTGAGCAACTGTCTAGCTGTCCTGTGGCAGTGATGGCATGTGTTGATAGCATTTTTATATAGCGGGCTCTCAGTTGCTGTTTACAAATATTTTTCTGTTCTGTGGTTTGCTCTTAAAATCCTACTTTATTTGCGGCTGTGTTTTCATTCTGACTTATTTTAATAGTTTTTTTTTTTTTTTTTTTTTTTTGCCCCTTGTGAAATCATTCTTAATGGTGCTAGCCTGGAAGTAGGGACAAACTGGTTTTTGAGGGAGGTGTTTTTTACTAATTTTTCTTATGCAACCAACCTTTGGGATGGGTTCTTAGAGGACTAGACTATGTCTCACCATAAGAAAGGGTCTTTTAAAAACCTCTTTTTGAATTCCCAAGAAGCCCTGGGCTCAGAGCAGGTGCCTGGGTGTTAGCTAGCTGGCCTGTGGCCATATCCAGCCACCTCCAGTCTCCTGGGCATCGAGTGGCAACCGACACACCCAGGCCCAGAAAGCCAGACAGAGTGGCGGCTGGAAACTTCATGGAATCCTTGTAATTAGTAAGGGAAAAGGCCTGTTAGCTCATGTGGTGTCCTCCTCCTCCCACGGGCCCCAGCCAGCTTTAGAAGGTGACATATAATTTGCTCCATTGCCTGGAGCATTCAGTTGAATTTTTATGGGGCTCCTCTGTGAAACCCAAGAGCTGGACCAGATCAGTGATTTTTAACCCCTTTTGGGTCTTGTGTCATTTTGGAAAGTGGTTGAAAATGGTGCATCCTCCCCGCTGGAGAAATGCATACTTCACAAACCATTCTGTTCGCTCTTGCAGGACATCTGTGGCTGGAAGCCCATCTCAACTCCAGCTACAGTCTGTAGACTTAGAACCCAAAGACTTGATCTCTGAGCTCCCTTTCAGCAAGTTCTAGAAAGTTTCCAGTCAAGGAACCTGGAAGTGGGCAAAAGGGAGCTGCTGGCACTCACTTGGAACAACACCTGTCCAGCCCCCAAAAGAGTTTCACTATCACTATCATATTTGTTACTTGTTTGCTATTATTTGTTATTTTTCAGGGTTGAGTTCAACTTTGTGATACTATATCCTTTCCCTTCACCTGACTCTAAACATTCTGTACTGCCTATGACTGAAACTATTGAAATCCTCCAGGTTTGTGGGGTAGCAGCTTGTGAATGCTCTTTGACCTTTGAAGCACAGGGACGGGGAGCGGGGATATCTGCCCAGATGCTTCCCCCCTCCCCCCGCCCCGCGGCACGCAACTCCCAGCAGCTCTCAGCCTTAACCCTCAACAGCTAGGAACAAGGGAGAACAGGCTGGTAGGGGCATGTTTTGTGAGTAAATGGGTGCTTGGGAATTGGGAGAGAGGGCAGAAAATTTCTTCTGGTTGATCAGAGTGTTTTCCCAGAAAGTCTGGGCTTGGTTAAGAGGCTTTGCTTCAGTTCCAGGGACTTTTCAAATTCCTGAAATGACCTGTTTGAGAGGGAGCTGCAAGGTGTGGCTCAAAGACCTGTTCTCAGGGTCAAGAGAAAAGTCTCAGGGTAGTTTGGCAGTGGCTGGAGGGTTGATGCACACAGCCTCCAGCATCGCCAGCCCAGCCTCCTGGAATGAGGTGGAGGCGGTCACAGATACAAGTCTTTCTGGTTGGAGGCCGAAGGGGTGCGTGCACATACACGCACAGGCGCTTCTGAACATTTGGATTTGACTCAGGAAGTTGACAGGACAGGGGAGGCAGAGCTGAGAACCCCAACTTTACAGTTCTGAAGTCTCTTCCCTCCCTCTAGCCGCCAGGATGTTTCTGCGAAATGTGAGGCGAGTGATCAAGGCAATTAGCTCTTAAATCTTCTAGGAGATCTTGGGATGATGATGCTGTGTGGACGAGTGACCGGAGTGCAGGGAGCCTATGGATCTGCTTTGCTCCGAACCTTAAACACTTGGGACCAAGCAGGGGCAATGCTGTGAATCTTTTTAAAAGCGCTGCCGCACTGCAAGCTACCTTGCTGGTAGCTCTCCTCTCCAACTCGAAGTTTAACGAGGCGTCTGTTTTCTCAGTGGAGAAGGAGCTTGAAGAACTTCCAGGAAGTGTATTGCAGCTCTCGGGCTTCACATGGGCCAGAAACTGTGTGAAGTCGCTGACTGTGTCCCCTGTGGCCCTCACCCCGGCCTGGTTGCTGCTGCAGACCATCCATCACAGAATGTTTAACTTGCCAAAGATCTCTGGAGATTTAAAAAAAAAAAAAAAAAGGCTGGCGGTGGAGTTGCCAGAACGATGCACGGCTCTGGCTCAAGCCGCTGCACAGGCTTTCTCGGTTGCTGTGCGTCTCCAGGGCGTTGTCACAGCCTTTCTGTTGGTTTCTCCCGAGTGACAAAATGTTGCCTTTCCCCAGTCTCCCAGGAAGAGCTCACAAGGCCCGCGGGGGCGGGGCTGCCAACGGGGGGTGTTCTCCAGGCTCACACCCGGGCCCGGGGTGCAGCCGGCGGGGGCGGCAGGCCCAGAGGACACTGGTCGCCCCTAAGGCGCAACGTGCGAGGAGTCCGCGGTCGGCCGTGGGCGCCGTGGGGCGCGCCCAGCGCGTCTCTGAGGTCTCGGGCCGCGTGCGAACGTCTACCTGCCGTCGGCGGCAGAGACGGGGGACTGCTCCCCGGGCCGGGGCCGGGGCCGGGGTCGGGGTCGGGGTCGGGGTCTGCAGGCCGACGCCCCCGCGGGGCAGTGCCATGGCCAGGGGCCCGGGTCGGGCCCACGCGGGGTCCGCAGCGGGGACACGGCCCACGTGGCTTGCGCCTGGGCGGGGGAAGCACCAGCGGGAAAGCCCTCCCCGCGTGCCCTCCGCTGCCAGCCCCGAATGCAGCGCCCCCTCCACGGAGGCCGAGGAGCTGCGCACGCCCGGGGCTGCCGCCGGACCCCCGGAACCCCGAGGGGGCGGCGACTGGGCCCGTCACGTGAGCGCGCCGCCGCCGCCGCCGCCGCCGCCGCCGCCGCCCGTCACGTGACCGCGCAGGCGCGCGCCCCGCCGCGGAGCATGCCGGGAGGGGGCCGCGCGGGCCGGGGCTTCCGCGCGTGGGCGTCGGGGGGCGGGGCGGAGGCGCGGCGGGGAGGAGCCCCTGGGGCGCGGGCGGGTGTAGACCCTCGGGCCCCTGACCCCCGACCCGGGCCCTCGGAGCGCAGGGCCCCCCCCCGCGCGGCTCAGGCCAGGGGGAGAGCGGGGGGCGGGGGGGGGGGCTCTGCGCGCTGCCTGCCCCCCGGCGCCGACTGCACCTGCCCCGCGGCCCTGCACACGCGTCCCCCGGCGCCCGCTGCCGGCTCCTCCGTGCCCGCCGCCTGCTGCCCCTGCTCGCTGCCCGCCGCCTGCTGCCCAGTGCTCGGTGCCGCTGCCCAGTGCTCGGTGCTCGCTGCCCGCTGCCCAGTGCTCGGTGCCCGCCGCCCTCTGTCCAGTGCCCGCCGTCCGGTGCCCGGTGCTCGCTGCCTGCCGCAGCGCTGGGTCTCCTGGAGACCCCGCTAGACCTCAGGCTGTGCTCTCAGGGCGCGTGTGGCCAGCGCCAGGCGTCCTGCCTGTGTGACAGCGGGACCCAGCCTGGCCCTGAGAAGAGAGGGCAGCCAGCAGAAGGGGGTCCTGGGGGTGAGCCGGGGGGAGGTAGTTTCTCTGCTCCACAAATACCCAAAGCCATGTTCTTGTCTCTTTTTGCTGTACTTTCCCTGGTCTAACGGAGGCACTTGGGGCCTTTTCGGACCCTCTCTAGGCAGGCAGGGCTAGGGTAGGAGGCGAGAGGAAGACCTCTGATAAGGGAGCAGTTGGTGAGTGGACATGGCTATTTGGCTCTGACTCTTGAGCAGATTTAGGAAGTGTTTGGGTGCTGATGCTACGAGGCCAGTTAGCTGGGTTCAGTGGATGTGACATTGACCTGTCATCACAACCAGGTTGGGTAGTGAGGGCCCCTGCGCCTTGCTCATTCCAGGCCCAGCCAGCAGCAGGCCTTGGCCAGGCTCCCTCTTCCTCCGAATCCCCACCATGCCAACCATATATGGAGCAGGTCTCCCTACATCTGTGAAGCTTAAGGCCCAAGGTCCTTGGAGAAAATGGGAAAGTCAGCTTTTTGAAGAGCTCTTAGCAAGATGGCAGAGCCTGCAAGTTCCTGTGGGAATTCTGTTGGGTTGGTCCGTTCTGTTCTGCAGAAATGCAACTTCCTCAGAAGCAGGAGTTGGGTCTGACCGAGCAGACCCCGTGTGGCTGGCTTTGGTTTGGATTGGAGGGCCAAGAACGTGTGAAGTTCTTGGGGGTGTGTTCATGTGAAGAATCAGCTGGGGCTTCTTGAGAAGTCTTGTCCCCATCTATGTCCACAGAACTGGTTTCGGACTGCCTGTTGCTGTTTCTTCTCGAAGGTACTGTGTGCTACCACGTCATGCCCCATGTGATCTAAAAACCCAGAGGCAAAGGGAAAGCTGCAAGTGATAGTAGACCTAGATCCAGAGGAAGACACAGACCTTTCCAACATAATGCATTTCTTCTAACTGCCTTCAGCTTCTCATTTTGTATTCTCTTCCTTCCTTGCTTGATTTCTGTCTAGGCACCTTCTGGTTCTATGCAGAGGAGGTTGTGTTGAGCAGTCAGGCAGGGTAGCCCATGGGAAAGAGAAGCAGACTGAGGCTGAGTTTCCATCATGGCCTGGCCGATTACTAGTACCGTTTTATTTATTTATTTATTTTTTAATAATTTTTTTTTAATTTTTATTTATTTATGATAGTCACAGAGAGAGAGAGAGAGGCAGAGACACAGGCAGAGAGAGAAGCAGGCTCCATGCACCGGGAGCCCGACGTGGGATTCGATCCCGGGTCTCCAGGATCGCGCCCTGGGCCAAAGGCAGGCGCCAAACCGCTGCGCCACCCAGGGATCCCACTAGTACCGTTTTAGGCAAGATATTCTTCTGTGAAAATCCTTCTTGCATTGGGTTTCTGTGGAGACGGAGTGGCATGTGTAAAGTGGCTTGCAGACGTGGTGAGTGGTACCAATTGTTTTATTTTTGAATTAATGAGGCTGTGCCATCCTGGGTGCTGTGGGGAGTCTCCCAGCAAGGACTGCTCTTAGAGAGCCAGCAGAGGAGAAGGGTGAACTGTCGAGTGCTCATATGTGCCAGGCGTCCTGCTAAGTGCTTTGAATATTCTGGCTTCCTCAGTCCTCACAACAGCCCTGTTTGGTAAGCGTTGTTCCTAAAACCCTTCTACAGGTGAAAACACAGAGGTATGTGGCGAATGAGTAACTCCTTGAGTATAAGGGAAAATTCTAGTATGTGAACACAGGCAGCCTGGCGCCAGAGTCTGGGCACTTCATTGCCATGCCCTATTCTGCGTCTCAGGGCAGGCCATTAGCATCATGGGGAACGGGCATTGTCAGCAGCCTGCAAGGAGCCTAGCGATACTGAGACCCTCAGGCCCTACTCTGGTTGTCCTGCTGTGCCCTCCTCTTCTCTCTGTCATGGTGCTGCTCTGACCAGGATGCTGCTGTCTGCAGCTTTCCTGCTAAATGGATGGCCCACTGAGTACTTGCCTTGTGGCCAAGACCTTCCTGTTCTCCTGGCATGATGGGTCCTTAGTATCAATGTGTTAGAAAACTCAGGCTGGGGGCGCCTGGGTGGCTCCGTCGGTGAAGCATCAGCTCAGGTCATGATCTCAGGGTCCTGGAATCAAGCCCCGCGTCGGGCTCCCTGCTCCTCAGGGCATCTGCCCTCTTCCTCTGCCCCTGCTCATGCTTTCTCTCTTTCTCAAATAAATAAAATCTTAAAAAAAAAAAAAAAGGCTGAGGCTGTTCCTGGTGGGGGACAGTGAGAGCCAGAGGCTGTTGGAGGGCCTTGGAGAAGTCATGGAGCCTGAGGAGATCGTGAGGCAGTGCTCCTTGCTCTTATCCACCAGCTCTTCACTGGGCCCTCCCCAGCAGCTGACTCCAGACTCATGCTGGCTTTCCAGCTCTTCTCTGAGCTGCCAAACACAGACTTCTTAATTTGAAGCAAGTAAGCGCAACAGGTTGGACATGGCAGCAGCCTGGGCTGTGAGCAAAGGAGCAGAGCTGGTACCCCCAGGGCTCTCTTTGCAGACCTCCAGCAGGTGAGAGTGTCGAGTCAGCAGGACGGAGGAGAAGCCAGGTCTGGAGCTGAGCCATGAGAGGTTGCCTCCTCAGGGATGCTGCCTTTTGTCCTGCTCTGATCTCTGAAGGAGTCAACAGCTCCTTTGCCTTGGGCTTGGCCTCCTGGAGAAGAGTCTTTTCCATTCTTCTCCAGCTGCTGGTGAACCTGTAAGGTAATGAGCTACTCACGTGTGAGTGACCAACGCCTGTCCCCCAGGCCTCTGTCTTTTCTGGTGAGGTTTAGCTGGGCCTTGCTCTGAGGCCAGGAGAGGCAGAAGGATTGGAAAGGTACACACCTTCCTGCCTGGTGGTCTTGCAAGGGTGAGCCCCTTCTCATGGGCATCCATGCCCCATGCCCTGTGCCCTCAGGCCAGCTGTGTTCAGCTCAGAAAGGAACTCTAACTGCCGCTTGGGGGGCCTGAAGGAATCTGTGACCTTTCTCAGCTTTTGCAACAACGGAAATTTCCCAGACATCTGCCCTCTGCCAGGCACTGTGCTGGGTGCGGGGGAAACAGATCCTTCAGAGCTTCTGTCCTGAAGCAACTGTCCATTGTGGGTGATCCCTCCTGCTCCTTGACAGCTACACCCATGACATTTAGGGGACAGAATACACAATTTGAACCGGTTGGGCAGACAAACCCAAAGTCATTTTCAGCCCACGGCATTGGCCCGCCCCACAGTAGCGTCACATTTGCGCCATCTGGAGTGTTGTGCACGAGACTTGCCTCCCGGGCTGGTGGGAGTGACCAGAGGTGCCCCAAGAGGGTGTTGGCTTCTCTCTGAGACCCCTAACATCCAGATGTGAAGGCACATCTGTTTTGCTAACTGTTCTTGCTTACTCCAACAGAGAGTCAGAGAAACCTCCCTGGAGTGATCTCTGGGGAGATGCTTCAGCTCTCATGGGCGTGGATAAGGCACTTTTGGGGGGGAACATGTAGCAGGGGACTGGCCACAGTGGCAGATTCTGACTACCCTCCAGGACTTGGTTTTGACAGTTACTATCTCCCTTGGGTGCTTGCTCAGCATGGGGTGGGAAGGTTGGGGGCCCATAGCCCCTCCGTCCTAACCCCTCAGAGCTGTGTGAGGTGGCCTAGGAGACCCCACTGGCCCTCATTGGGTGACCTAGCATGGGGCCCAAAGTGCCAGGCAAGGTCAGAGAACCCGTTGTTCCTAGGGCAGCTCTGGGGAGGAGAGGTCTGGGTTCCGCACACAGGAACCTGAGGACTCTCACTCTTTGGCAGTGCCACCTGGGGCAGTGGCAGGGCCACCAGCCTCTTTCCTGCAGCTGCCACTACCTCCCCCCAACAGTGACCCCCACCTTGCCACCAGAAAGAGTGACCAGGGCGCCGATCCATATGCTGGCAACTGCAGAAAGCCGGGCTCTCCCTGGGGATGTTAATGGCAGCCTTGGTTTGCTGAGTTTGGGGAATCAGGTGCAGAGTGACCCCACCCCCCGACTTGACTTCAGGCAGGGGGGCGGCTAGACGAGGAAACTCTTCCCTCTGCTGCTCTCCTGAGCCCCATTCTTTACAGCACTCGCTTATCGGAAAGGAGGATGTTCTCTTTCTGGTGTTTTCTGCACTATGTCTTTGAGATATTTTCAGATTTGCTAATGGTGGGGAGGGGTGGGGAGAAGAAAGCTCACGTTTGTTGACTGTTCTCCAAACACTGCATGCATCACACCTTACGCTGATTTCCGTCATCTGTCAGACCAGGAAACAGATTCCAAAAGGTTAAGCAAGTTGTGACAGGCACGTAGCCTGAATCGGTGGATTTGTTCTTGGACCTACCGGCTTCTAGTTGCACTTGCCTGTGTTTTCTGGTTCGATGAGCCGTACTTTGTTGCTCTCAGACAATAACACCTCCAGCTTCCAGCGAACCAGTTGGTTTAGTGGTTGCTGGTATGGTTTGTTCCCAAGAGGCCTGGATGAATGAACATCAGGATATGTCTTCTCTGTAATTCGGGACATTGTCTCCGTCCTTCCTGTAGGAGACTGACACCATGGACTGTGATCTGTGCCCAGGATGTTTTTCTGGGAGTGGGCACAGGTGGTGTCTAGCCCCTCACGCCCAAAGCTGGTGGATACTCCAGCCTCCTGCAGAGGCCCGGGCCACATCACCCCCACAGTGTCTCAGCTCTGAGAATCCAGTACCTTCGTCAGTGTGACAAACACTTAGAAACTCGGCAGAGCCCTCACGGATGTTAAGATTTGCATTGTTGACTTATCTCATTGTTAATGCTGGCACTGAATTCTCTGGAATCTGTCACCGTTAAGGGTCACAAAGGGACCCTGAGAAATGGTAGCAGTGAATACTCCACTGAGGAAATGGTGTCCTCGGGAAATGGAAGAGACAGTCCAGGTGGTGGCTGGCATTTGGGGAGTAAAACATCGTTGCTATCAACCGGCCAGGGTCGCCTGTCATCACAGATGCTGGCTACCAGTGAACACTTGGCTCGCACAGATCGAATCCTCATTTAATTTCATGAGCAGAACTGGAAGGTGGATATTCTTATACTCTTTGCCTCCATACAGAAGCTGAGGCTTTGAGATTAAATAATGGGCCCCAGATCTCATTACCTGGGAGAGCCTGGATTTTCACTAAGTATGTTGGATTCCAAAGACTGCTGGGTGGGGAGGTGGGTGGGTGAGTATTGGGCTAAACAGGGGCCCTGGGTGAAGATGCAGCGGGGAGCAGTATGGGTGGGAGTGAGTATCAGGCTGGGCAGGAGGCCAGGGACATGCCAGCCCTCCCCTTCTCTGCTTCACCCTCACCCTCTCAGGGTACCTGCAGGCCTCACCCTGTGTGGTAAGCCCTGCCCAGGCTTCTTTTTTGTTTATTTAAAGATTTTATTTATTTTATTTATTTATTCATGACAGACACACAGAGAGAGAGGCAGAGACACATGCAAGGAGCCCAATGCGGAACTCAATCCGGGGACTCCAGGATTACAGCCTGGGCCAAAGGCAGGCGATAAAATGTTGAGCCACCCAGGGATCCCCTGCCCAGGCTTCTCCACTCTCCTCTGATGCTTCTCCCAGGCTCTGCTCTCCCTGTCCTCTCTCTTCCTTCCTGCCACCTGTCCTGTCCTGTCTGCCAGTGGTACTGCACAGTGGGCTCCTCAGAAGGGCAGGGCCAGGCTGGGGCAGGGGTTGGGGGTCTGCAGGTGAGGAGGGGAAAGCATGGCAGAATGATACCAGGGCAGCGGGGCTGGTGGGGGGCAGTGGGAGATGCCAGGACTGCTGCCCATGGGCCCCTTCCCCTGCAGTTGGCCACACCAGCACCAGCCTGACTGTGCATGATGGGTATCTTTAAAATCAAAATACGGACCTTCGGGCTCTTTTATTATTGATTTTGTTTGCCACTTCAATCAGGATACTTTTGATTCTTGGTTTCTATGATTTGTCATATTCACTGTCCCAGCTTTTTGAGAGCATAGGAGGAATTAACACTTGACTTCAGAAACTGGCCCCATACCTTTTTAACTGTGGACCTTGAAACGGTGGGTTTCTTTTCTTTTCTTTTCTTTTCTTTTCTTTTAATATTTTATTTATTCATTCATGAGAGACATAGAGAGGCAGAGACACAGGCAGAGGGAGAAGCAGGCTCCTTGCAGGGAGCCCAATGCAGGATTCAATCTCAGGACCCCGGGATCACGACCTGAGCTGAAGGCAGACGCTCAACTACTGAGCCCCTTGGATGCCCCAAACCCAGTGGGTTTCAACTGGGGTGATTCGAGAATGTCTAGAGACCTTTTTTTCATCACAGCTGTGAGGGGAGTGCTGCTGGTGGTGTGTGAGGTAAGGTCAGGGATGCTGCTAAACCTTTCACAGTGCACAGAGGAGCAGAGAATTCCTCTGTGCAAAACATCAGTGTAGCTGAGGCTGAGAAATCCTGAGTTTCTTCAACTGCAAAAAAAGAGCATCATGAGACCTGGCCCCCTGCCTTGGGGGGTGAGGAATATGAATGCACTTGGTGTAACCGTGAAGGGCTGTGTGTGTGTCCAGCTCGTGCCCTTATCAGTTATGATCAAGGCACTTCACACCAATCAGTATGTGGCTGTTCATTCATAAATCCAAGGAGCGTTGATAGAAAGGTTGACCAGGAGTAACTCGGGAAGGGCCCTTCTGGGATCCTCAAAGCAGCCATCCTCGAGGTTCCTAATGAACAGTCCATGATCAGTAGCCTCCAGAGTGTGGTTCAGATCTCTTCAAGATTGTTCGGCCACACTCAGATGCAGATTTATGTCTGTTTTTTTTTCATGCAACTCGAGGAGACCTAAACACATTCTCTGTGGCATTCTTTCTGGTTTTATAGCCTACGCCAGGAGAAGAAATGAGGTTGGTTTGTTGAGACTTTCTTGCTAAACCCATTTAGACTGTGAGCAATTTCTGCTTTTTCCCTGTAAGTATTCACAAATCACTCATTCTATAATCCAGCCAGGCAGAAGCTTCCAGAGTCCAATTTGGCAAAAATATGAGACAAATATTCACCGGTCTTTGGTCTTTTGACCCTTCTCTGTCTCCCATGCGGTCTTAAAGGTTGCTAGCAGTAGTTCTGTGAGCACAGCGTTGAGGTCTTTCAGGGCTGTCCTTGAAGACCAAGCAAGCATGTGAGGGGTGCCATGGGAACCCACTGGGGCAGGGCCATGGGATCATGTGAATTCTCTTCAGAGCATCAGTGTGGGGCTCTACAGGGAAATGTGAATTCTCCAGAAGAGGAATGAGCTAGAAACCAACCCCACTGATGCATAAGTTCTTCCTGACGCAGCCCACGATATCTACTGGCTGCAGAAACCCCAGCAGTTTTAAAACTGCAGACCATGACCCTCAAATAGGGGTCAGTATTTGGTGGTCACAGCCCATCAGTTTTAATGCAATGGAGTGGAATAGACCTCTCAGAGTGCATTGCACAAAGCAGTGGTAATACTGGTTTGCTAGGTTTCTGTTACCAGTTCTGGGGGGGTGGGGGGGCCTCATTGGCATGCCGTCACTGTGATTGCTTACGATGGGTCCCAGGTAACCAGGCTGGGTGAGAGCAGGCAGTGGTCTGTAGACCCACATAGGAAGTGGTTCTCAAGTCTAGAAATTAACTTCTGCCACCATGTCTCTCAGCTGTGTGTCATCTCTGAATGTGCAGGGCGCTCAGCATTGCCGGATAGGTGCTCGGCTGAGGCCAGCAGGGCAGGGGCGGGACGGGTGGTGGAGGGGCCCAGCTCCGCATCTCCCACCTCCATTCCCCGTGGCCATTCCATCCCCTTCCAAGCAAGCAGGGTTCGGTGCTATCTGCCCCCAGAAGGTCCCCGGAAGAGTCTGTTGTGGGGGTGCCACCTGGACGGAGCTCCGAGGTCCCTGCACAGAAGCAGCGCCCAAATCAGGACCAGGTGCTGTGACACTTGAGCCCAAAGCAGCCGGTCAGGGAATTTGGCTGTGGCAAGTGACTCTCCACCCCTCCCCGCCCCCCACCCTTCCCCAACCAGGCCAGGGTCACAGGTGTGGGCTCAGGAGCCAGCTGTTGGGATTTTACTGTCTGCTGGTCATTGGTGCTTGGTAGGAAAAGGAGAAATGAAAGACCATGTTGACACTGGTAAAAATGCACAAAACAGGGTTGTTGTGTGGGGACTATCTCCCTCCCTCCTTTCTTCCTGCTAAAGAAGTTAGCAAATTCCTCAAACCTAGAGATTTGTATGTATACTTTGGGCATTAATAACTCTACAGTCCTAGATAGATCTCTTGGCTCTCTTTCCTGACAGTCATCCAGGGGGCAGTTTGATGAGGATTTGCCCGACCCTGAGGCTCAGAGTCTCAGAGGTGCCACAGGTAGGGCCGAGTGCCAGACTCTCTGGACTAGGATGTGGGCCTTGGATTCCAGATCCAGCCTCAGCCACTCTGCCTAGGGTTGGGGGAGGATCAGCACTGGTTTATGTGAAGGGTTCCAGGGCTGCAAAGCCAGAGTGCTTTTTTTCGAAGCTTACCCCTTTAAAAGTGATTTCCACTTTCTTATTTATTTTAAGATGCTTTGGGACTTGTGTTTATGAGATCTCTTCCCACCATTTCATGTGACTTGGGACATAACGCAGAGATGATGTTCTTTTTACTCAGATGGAAAACTGGCCTGGGCCGGGGCCTACGGAAAACTTGGAAAACTTTGGAAGCCAGGCAAGCAGGATCCCTCCCCCCGCCAAAATAAAACCCCAAACACACAAAACAAAACAACAAAACAAACAAAAAAACCCCAAACAGTTTGTTCTGAGAGGCAGTCCAATGTAATAGAGTGTAAACTTTGGGGTCAGGTGACTCACGGGTGGTTCTAGCTCTGCTCCTTGGTATATTGCTGAATTTCTTCTTAAAAACGTGACAGCTGGGGCACCTGGGCCGCTCAGTGGTTGAGTGCCTGCCTTTGGCTCAGGGCGTGATCCTGGGGTCCTGGGATCAAGTCATGCATTGGGCTCCCTGTGAGGAGTCTGCTTCTCCCTCTGCCTGTGTCTCTGCCTCTCTCTGTGTGTCTCTCATAAATAAATAAAATCTTAAAAAAAAAAAAAAAGGAAGTGACAACCACAGGGGTTGTGAAGGCTCTGGGAGAAGTGAAGACACGACAGCTGCACACAGTAGGCCCTTTGATAAATGCTGGTCTCCTTGCAGACCTTTTATCCCTGTCCTACCAGGGCTGTTACTGTTCTTCCCTGGCTCCTGGTAAGTCACCCATTTGGGCTTCAATGGGTGCCTGGGAGCCCAGAACACCCAGGGAGGGCTTCCTTGGACTGGCCGTTGCCAGCCTTTGGAAGGAGGGCCTGTGAAAGCAAGTGCAGCTCCCAGCACTCCTTCATACCTGGGTTTTGCCTTGGAGTCATTTAAACCTGAGCTCATCCTGTACAATGACATGATGGGGGGAGAGGGAGGCAGTCTGTATAGGGCGCTGGCCTTTACAGCATTATTAGTGTTGGGGAAGAAGCTGAAATGGGTCATTCTTGAGAACAGAGTTTTCCTGAAGACACGGTCCTAGGACTAGCAGGTGTCTGTTCATTTTCCTCCATTAAAATTACTGGCTCTGCTCGGTATCAGGCCAAGTGTACTAGGCAAATGCTGCTTTGCAGATGATGGGAGGGGGTTCTGTTATTCTAGGTCCTCCACTTCCTGCCCAGGCTGAGGCACTCAGGAACACTCGGGGGTTTTCCTGGGGCTGGTTTTAGAATGCTGCACATGCCGAGTCCTCCCCAGACCTGCTTGGCCCTGCCTGCCATGGTCATCAGGGGTCTTATGGCCTGAGGTTGGGAAGAGAGTAGAAGAAATCAATCTTAAAAAAGTGTCTATGTTTATTTCAAGGGAAACAATGTGCATCCTTACCCACAAAGAGAACAAGCTAGTTTGTAAAAATTGGAGTAAAATACACATCACATAACACTTACCATCTCAATCATTTTATTTTATTTTTTAAAGATTTTATTTATTCATTCCTGAGAGACACAGGGAAAGAGGCAGAAACACAGGCAGAGACAGAAACAGGCTCCCTGCGGGGAGCCTGATGTGCAATTCCGTCCCAAGACCCCGGGATCATGACCTGAGCTAAAGGCAGATGCTCAACCACTGAGCCACCCAGGTGCCCCCATCTCAACCATTTAAAACTGTATTTCTGTGGCAGTGAGGACATTTGGACTATTGTGTAACTCTTACCACCGTCCATCTCTAGGGCTTTGCCATCTTTCCCAATTGAAACCCTGTCTCCATGAAACAGCTCCCCTCCCCATAACCACCATCCTCCTTCCTGTCCCTGTCACCAGCTCCTCCAGGTGCCACCTTGGGGTGGAATCACAGTGTCTGTTTTTACGACGGGCTTACTCCTTTTAGCACAAAGTCCTCAAGGTTCATCCAGGTCATCGTAGCAGATGTCTACACTTCCTTCCTCTTTAAGGCTGAGTAATATTCCGTCGTGTGTATCTGCCACCTTTGTGTGTCCATTTATCCATCTGTGGACACTCGGGCCGTTCCTACCTTTCAGCTCTTGTAAGAAGCCAGTTTTGGCAGATGGTCCTCTGTATGACTAAGTGAGATATGTGCGGATATCTTTGAGTGCCTGTCTGCTGGAGTTTATGTAAGTAGGGCAGAAGAGGCCTGGTTCCTATCTGGAGAAGCTCTCCCTGCCACCTGGCTTGTGAAAGGCTCTTGACGAAAGGGTAAACAGGGAGCGCTTAGAGGCCAGACTCCAAGTTGGACACACACGCAGCAAGCTCCTGCCTTGGGTCCTGGCTGCGGTGGAGCTTCCCTGCACCCAGTGGCCAGTGCATCCTGCATTGGGGGGATCTGCTCCCTGCAGGGCAACAGTGGTGGGAGGGCAGCCTGGAGGTGGTGGCCCGGGCCAGCACCAGCTCTGTCGTTTCCAGGTTGGGGGACTCTGGCTAAGTACTTAGCCCCTCTCAATCTCAGCCTTTGCATTGAAGAGGACTTTTATGTGTGTGTATCAAAGGCAAAACATCAGGGGTGCCTGAGTGGCTCAGTGGGTTCAGCATCTGCCTTCAGCTCAGATCATGACCTCAGGGTCCTGGGGTTGAGCCCCACATCAGGCTCCCTGCTTAGCTGGGAATCTACTTCTCCCTCTGCCCCTCCCCTGCTCACGTGCTCTCTCTTGCTCTCTGTCTCAAATAGATAAAATCCTAAAAAAAAAAAAAAGGTAACACATCAAAAGCTGTCAGCCCAGTTGGTGCATGCTCAGAAAATCTCGTGTTTCCCTCCTCCTCCCTTCTCTACCCCAAGTACCTTACTGGGAAAGACCTTGTTTGATTTACCTCCAGGAGCCCCCTGGCCTAAAAGGAATCTGACACACAGTAGGGCTGCTAGTTGAACACTTGGAACATTATGCTCAACACTCTGTGTCAACCAGTGGCTCTTCTACAGTTGGACTTTGCAAAAATGTTTTGAGCAAACACAGCACCATGGCCCGAGGACAGGACCTCCGAAGGGGACCACTTCGAGGGAAATATAATTTATTCAGATGGGTAGATTCTGGCTTGCCTGAAAAACAGAAACCTAATATTGGCACCAGGACTTTTTTGGTCATTATCTCCTTCGCTGTGTTTTTTAAAAGATTAGTGGTTGAAGCTATAAAAATATGTTGGTTGTCAGATGTCTTGGCAAGAAAACCTATCCCGATGGCTTTAGGAATTTTTGTAGAGCCAGACATCTCTTCTGGGAGAGGGCTGTTTTGGTCAAATCGCTGGACAGTACCTGGAGAAGGTCAGAGCACAAACTTGGGCAGCTTGGAGCTGGTAGCCTGAAATGTGCGTGTCTGTGAAGTAGAAAGGATTGGGTATGGGGGGGATTGAATAGTGGCTTGTGGTGAACTCTTCATGTTGGTCTGGGGATGATGTCTTTTGACTTCAGTCTGGGTGGCCTTGGGCAGAGGGCTGGACACAGGGGGCCCTTGAAGCTGAGGAGCAGCTGTCATGCCATCCGGCCCCACTGGTGTCTGGGTGGCCCCATCTCTGCACCAGGCTAGGCCCCCAGGTGAGTGGATCTGCTGGCAATCAGGGAACTCTGAGCTCGCTCATGCACCTATGGCTTCCATGCAGATGGCTGTTCCAGGCACACCAGCCAGTCTCCTTGCATCCTAGGCTGGTCCCCAAGCTGAAGATCAGAAACTGGGCAGCTGGGTGTGACATGGCTGGGCGGGGGGAGGGTCGGAGACCCAGCAGGCCGGACTGGCACCTCTTTCCAGCCCACTTTTGGCAGCCGGTGTGGGTGGTGGGTGAGACATCTGCTTTCATCCAAGGATGGGAGTCATTCACTCGTGGCTCCTAATGAGCGCTCTTCACAGGTAGCTTATAGTGCTGTGGCCCGTGGCCCAAATATTTGGCAGCATTCTGCCCTTTTTCTGCCTTCCCTTCTTGACCAGAGTGTGGCTTGCACCACGCCGAAGTGTAAATGACGCGATGGAGAATTTCATTTTTTAGTTCATTCCTTTTGGCTCACTGATGGCAATACTAGAAACCCAAGACATGACTTGTGTCCCACAGCAGTGAGGCAGGAGTGGTCCAAGCCTTCCTGCACCCTGCGGGTTCTGACTCCAGCACCCCAGCCCAAGGCTGGCTGCTCCAGGGGGGCTCTCATCGTGGCAGCAGCTCTGTACCCTAGGCGCCCCTCGGCATGCCACACTCTGCCCCAGCACCCCTGGCCCTGGTCACCATCCGTTCTCACCACCAGCAGCCCCCAGGACGCAGTGGCAGGTGCACGCTTACCACCCAGGACAACGCCTTAGCAGGGACTGGACACACACCCAGGCCCTCTGAGATATCCTCCCCCCGACATCGTGCATAGCTACTTATTACATTTCAAAAAGGAATGCTAGTTAGATAGGAGGTGCAGGCATGCCCTGGAGATAGCCTTTTAGTGCTGGTAGCTTTGGAGAGTACCCTGGCCTGCGAGTTTACTGAGGTTCAATGTCGGCGTGGGTCTGTGCTGTGGTGCGGGACCATCACGGCGCACCTGGAGGGTAAGTAAGGGCAGTGCAGAGTTTTCTGTGTCCCCTCCAAGCTTAAGGAGGCTTAGACAGTCTGATCCTTTAGAAGCTATCCCCAGTTCCCCAAAGCCCGAGGTGGATCCCAGCTCTGGCCTAGGAGATGCTGTAGGGGGCCTGAATCTAGTAACTGTACCTGTGTGAACCTGAAGCAACTTTCTGCTTCCTTTGGTAACTAACCATGACCTCCTTTCCAGTTAGTACCAGTTGTGCCCAGAGATGAAATGAGGCCCACCAGGTGTCTGGAGGATTGGAGACATTCAGCCAGCAGAGCCTTGCTGTTGATCTCCGGGGCAGAGGCTTCTGTGAGCTGGCCCCTGCCTGCCCGCCTCCACTGCCTCCCTGTCACAGCAGACAAACTGTCGGGAAGCGTGCTGGCCTGGCCTCCCCTTGGTTTCTCCCGAGGGTCCCTGGCGAGCCGTGTGCGTGGGCCTCCCCTAGCGTGCCAGTGGGTTGTTCTCTCATCCTGTGGCAGCAGCCTGGTGAATCTGGAGCTGGCATCTCCTCCACCCTCTTCCCACCCTTTACCTGCTGCCCACACAGTCCTCAGCTCCCCATCACCCCATGCTCACCTGCCCGGGGAGAACCTCTGCCCCCTGTGCTGCCTGCACTCAGAAGCCAGCCCCTCACTCCCTCAGATCTAGAGCCTCCGGACCAGAAGGGGATTTTTTTTTTCTTTTTAAGCTTCCACAGCGTGTTTGGACTTTTCATCAGTTCATTTTACAGATGCTGCACTCAATACTTTGTACGTGCTAAACATTCCAGCTGAGCGAGCCTCAGGACCTGCCACGGAGGAGCTGGAGGTGTAACTTGTCATGGAGATATGCAATCAGATTGTGGGGCTCAGGAGCGGCAGGGGCAGGGTGGTGTGGCATGGCTGGGGAGGGAGGACTTGTGCCCTGGGCGTGCTGGGAATCTCCCCAGCTGGCATCTTTAAAGGTGTCTCAGAAGCAGGGACAGTTGAGCCAGGTGTTGGGTGTCGACTTGGATGTTTGTGGCTAGACAGAGAGGGAAACAAGATTCCAAATTGAGAGATCCCACAGCCCAAACCTGTGACAATGTGGCGGGACCGGGAGATGGTGAGTGGTACCTAAGGGAGCTGGGGGTGAGGACCTGGGGTCTCTATACCAAGGGTGCTGAATGTGCAGCACGTGCCAGCTGGATTTTGGAATGCGCACTCTTGAGCAACTAAAATGTTCTGTGGGCGACAAGAGGACCTGTTGGGTTTTGAGAGTGGCATCAACAAATCTAGGTATCTAGAGAGGTGGTAACTCTGAAGAGAGGGACTTTGGGGTGCCTCCCTTACCATGTTGTTCCCGTAGAAGGACTGCTTTCCTCCTGGTGCCTGAAGACCATCTTCTTCATCCTCCACCTTGCCTTTGGAGTCTCCCCAGGCTTTAAAAGGGAAGCAGAAATCAGTAGTTTCTCATGACCCTGTTCTGCCGTCCCTGGGGAGGACCAGCGGATGAACCCGATGCCAAGTCCCACCTTGCAGCCCCGCACCAATGCCACCTCTGTGTGGAGGGAGGGGGCGGAGGGTGGGAGGCAGGAGCCCTGATGGGCAGCACAGTGGCCCTGGTGCCTGTGGACTCTGATCCCACTGGTGTGCCTCCGGGCAATCCCATAGGCCCCCTGTGCCTGGCTCTTTGTTTCTCTGCCTCCACATGAATGACTGCCTGCCTTCTGGAGGCTCCGTGAAGAGCCCAACAAATGCCCTCTGAGAATGTCCTTGTAAGAGCATGAGGCCTGGCATCCTCTGCATTCACTTGTGTCCTTCCCGAGGGCTTGCTCACCAGCTTCCTCTGTGGCAGAAAGGACTCTCCGCCCCAGGTGGGCTCTTAGAGATGATTCTGGGACAGGAATGATTTGGGGTTTGTATGGACTGAATCTGTGGGTTCCCCTCTCAGGAAACTAGCTCCCTTTTGTCCCCCTCCCCTGGCTCCCTGGCTGGGGTGGGCTGCTTTGTGGATCCAAATGTAGGCAGTCCATGCAGACTTTGGAGAGGGGACAGTGGGGTGTCCTGGTTGGGCTCATCCCCTCCTGGAAGCCTTGTACCAGGCAGGCCACCTGCAGAGCACCTGGCAACCAATGAGCATGTTTCTCTTACAATGAATTCTTCGGGTGGGGGGCAGGGGGGACAGGAGTGCTGTCCTTCCACATCTCCTTACTGGGAAACACTTAACACTGGTTCCACTCCCTTTTCCTTGGTTCTGTTCCTAAGAGCCCTGGCGTCAGAACCTCGTGCCAAGGGTGAGAACTGGCTGCCGTATGGGCTACCTTTCTACTGCTACATTGATTCTCTGTGTTGAAACTTCCCCTGAGACCCAGAAAGCCAGACGGTTTGTCAGTTTGGGGCATGCCCCAGGGTATTAGCAGGACACCCATGCCTTCTGTAGCTGGAATTGAAGTTTCCACTTTGGACCAACAGCTTATAAACCCTCCAGCATTAGTGTTGCTAAGATGAAAGCTGCTTCTTGGGGCACAGACTTCTGTAAGGTGCTTGGTGGTTGGATTTTAGTCCTCTTTCACCCTGGCCTTGGGCAGGTGGCTCTGCCTTTTCTCAGATGGGGATACAGGAGAGGCAAAGCAAAGAGGTGCACAGTTTTAGGATCAAGACTCAAAGGAGTCACCTCCCCCTCCATTGCCCCATTTCCCAATTGGATACCACCCAGCAAGCAAGGGGGAAATGGGCAGGGGGCACGGGGACATGGCATGGTGGACGGCAATGAGTTCTTGGCATGCAGACACGGATTCAGGTCCCAGGTTTGCTTCTAAGGAATTCTGTGACCTCGAGCGAGTCCGGGGATCTGCTGAGCCTCTGTGTTCTTACTGGGGAGTCGGGGCATCTTAGCAGCCATCACCTGCTTCACAGGGCTGTTTTGAGCATCATGAGAACAATATATGTAAAAGAGAGCTCCATTGAGTGGACGGATGTGAAAGGAGAACAGAGAGAAAGGAAAAGGAGAAACAGCCCCATTGGCAGCAGGGTGTTTTGTGCTGGGCTGCTCTGGGCACGAACGGGAAACTGTTGTTCTGGAGCTGGGATTCCCCGATCCTCTCTGTCTTGGGACACCTGTCAAGATTCCCAGGGTTTAGCTCTTCCACCGGGTTTGCCCATGTTTGTAGAGAACAGGTGACAGGTTGCTGGGCAGTGGCTGCCCCTCTGGGGCCTGGCTGCCCGCAGAGCGTCACCGGGTAAAGTAGGAGGGTGAGAGTGGGTGTGGGTTCCCCAGGTGGACAGACCCGTCTTGGGCAGAGCTGCTTGGGGTGACACAATCCAGTCTAATTGCCACCCACTTTGGGAGGTGGAGCTGTGGCCAAATGCGCTGACTCTCTCTAAACCTACGCCTCCTCTGAGGCTGAACTTGGACATAAAGAGAGGCCTGGAGGTGGGGATGCTGGAGCGCCAAGCAGGCTGAGTCCCACCCTGCCTGTCTCCCTCAGCCACGTTTAGTTTCTTGTGGTTGGCACTGCTCCTCCCCAAGGAAGTGTGATTCTCGCTCCTTCCTGGGGTCCCCTTCTGAGGGGCACTGTCAGCCCACAGCCCCTCTTCTCTTCATACCAAACACAGGCTAAGCCCCAGTGCATTTGGTTGTTCACAGCTCTTGGCATCATCCACCCAGTACCTAATATGTGCCAGGCAGTGTCCTGGTACAGTTAGTTCTTAAAACAGCCCTGCGGGTGGTGTGTTATCACCCCTATTTTACAGGTGAGGAAAGTAAGGCTCAGGACCTGTAAGTGGCTTGGCATCAGTCACATGCTGGGCAAAGTGCTAGAGCCCGGATTCAGACTTCTGCTTCCTTGGCTCTAAAACTTTGGCTCTCCCTTGCCACCTTGCCTGTCACTCCTGACAGGAGAAGCAACAGAAGTCCCTCTGGGATTTCTTTGTTCTCAAGAACCCTCGCGTGGCTTGCTAAGTGTTACTCACTGTTTCCAAGTTCTTTTGGGGCCAATGTGACAAAACACCAGCCCAGTGGTTCTCCCCTAGGAAACATGGGGGAACTTTGGAAGGTTGGAAACGTGGGGGCCTTCACCAGTCCTCTGTGCCAGACTGCAGTCCACACCAATTAAGTCAGAATCTCTTGAGAGCGGGACTCCGGAACAGTGGTCAGAAAGTTTGCAGGTGACACTCATGTGTTGCCAGGGTCACAGACCGCTGCACTCACCTGCCAGCCTCTAGCTGTTGGTGTTCCTGTGCTCCTTTGAATAATGAAGGTTGAAATGATAGCACCTGCCTGGGATCCTTTAAGGGGCCGAAATATCCTCCAGCCCAGCCTTCTGGGTGGCCTGCCTATCTGGCTACAAACTTTCCAGATAGCTCTGCCATGACTTCTTATTTAATGGCATCATTCTTCCTGGGAGCTTCCACGCAGCATCTGAACTCCCAGCCCGGGGCCTGGGAGACAAATGTTAGAACACAGTCGTTTTGAAGGGGGAAGTGAGGTATGGTCAGGCGAGTTGTATTCTACAGGGTTGCCAAATGATGGTTCGCTAACAGCCCTGCACTCCCTTTCTCAGTGCCTCTGTTAAAGCATTTAAATATTGCTCCCATGGGAAAGAACAAAGCTCCGATCCAAATCTGAATGATGCAAAAATATGCAAATTGGTTTGTAAAAAAAAAAAAAAACATGTAATTTTTAAATGTAATCTTTCACCTTGATATAGGAGTTCCTCTGCAAGGCAGTTGAGGGGAGGCTGCCTGACATCTGGCAGGCCTCGGTTGGATCTACGCTTTAGATTTTATCAGCTTCTCCACCTCAGCTCCATGCTCTTGCCAGCACCACTGTGAAGACATCAGGATGGATGCAAGCTTTGGCACGGTGCCACGCACATGTGTCCGTGCCACACATGTGAATTCCTTCCCCTTCCATCTCTGCCCCATTTTAAAGATGCTCTGCAGTAGTAAATTTGCTAGCCAACCCTCTGGTGAATGAAGGAACGCTCCTAAGAGCAGAAGCACTAGTCTAGGCCAAAGTGTGATGTGATCCTCAGGGTGGAAAGAAAGCCATCGGGCTTCTCCCAAGGAAGGCGTAGCAGCCCACGGGGCTGAGAAGTGCCCGATGATGGACCTTCTCACTAGACCACTGGGTCTGACATGGTGAGGGGTGGCAGACGGTCAGTTTTCTGACCAGGGTGCTCAGCTGAAAGGCCGCCAGTGGTGGCATGAATCATCCTACAATCCTGGGCGAATTCTGTTTTCAGAGGACACTGTCAGGTGGAAACACTTCGTTCCTAAGCAGACCACTTTCTATTTGGGGACTCTTTCATGGGGCTCTGAAGGAACACGCCCACTTAGCCTACTCACAAGGGGTGTGTGTGTGTGTGTGTTGGGGGTATGATGAGGTCTTGCATTCATCAGCATGAGTTTCAACATTCTCCGGTTCTCCCAGGGACAGGTTAGCTCTGGTGGCCAGTGGGTTTCAAGGTAAGGGGGCAGCATGAATCCTCAGGTGAGAGCAGGTGTTAAAAATGCCTCTTGGACGGTAGTTCCCTGCCTCTGCCTTTCCTCAGGCTTGACTGCATCTCAAGCAAGCTGAGCTTTTTCCCTGAGAAGTCCCTAGATTGGATGCTGGCCTCTTTGCCAACGTCCTGGCTCAAGGGCCTGGGCCCTTTTTTTCTCTCCTTCCCCAAAGTGTGAGATATTGCTTCCTTAATAATGCCAAGGTATCATGGGTAACTGCACAGCAGGTGGTGGTAAAGTCCAGGCTGCAGTCACGGTTTCTGCACAAGGACCCAAACACCAGCATTTGTCTCATCCGGGACTGTGTCTGTGCCTGCTGCCAGGACTCAGCTGCCCTCAAGCTTTCCCACCTTCCACCTCTGCCAAAAGGGATTTAGAACATCGATGCTGCCTCTCAAATCTCAAGAAATGCCATAGAACTGGAGGTTATTATGCTGAGTGAAGTCAATTGGGAGAAGGACAAACACATGGTTTCATTCATATGGGGAATATAAAAATTAGTGAAAGGGATTATAGGGGAAAGGAGAGAAAAATGAGTGGGAAATATCATGAGAGGGTGACAAAACATGAGAGATTCCTAACTCTGGGAAACGAACAAGGGGTAGTAGAAGGGGAGGCGGGCGGGGGGATGGGGTGACGGGGTGACCCGGTGATGGGCACTGAGGGGGGCACTTGACGGATGAGCACTGGGTGCTATACTCTGTGTTAACAAATCGAACCCAATAGGGATCCCTGGGTGGCGCAGCGGTTTGGCGCCTGCCTCTGGCCCAGGGCGCGATCCTGGAGACCCGGGATCGAATCCCACGTCGGGCTCCCGGTGCATGGAGCCTGCTTCTCCCTCTGCCTGTGTCTCTGCCTCTCTCTCTCTCTGTGTGACTATCATAAATAAAAAAAAAAAAAAAACAAATCGAACCCAATAAAAAAAATACAAAAAAAAAAGAAAGAAAGAAAGAAAGAAAGAAATGCCATTCGGATTTCAAGAAGGGGGGAGCGCTCTGTCCAGGGTCCGGCTGATGCTGATGCTGATGCTGATGCTGATGCTGATGCTGATGCTGATGCTGATGCTGATGCGGGCCTCCCCAGCCGGCGGCCCCGCCCTCCGCCACGCCCACCGCGCATCGCCACGCCTCCCCAGCTTGCCGCCTTCCCGGCTCTCCGCTTCGCCCCGCCCTCCTGCGCTCGGCCCGCCCCCTCGGCTTCGCCCTGCCGCGCTCCGGGGCAGGCTCCCCGCCTTCACTATTGAAGTGCGCCCCGGGGCGGGTCGCCAGGAGGTGGTTGGTGCCCTTCAGCAGGTGCAAGCGCAGACGCGGGGCGCGGGTGTCCATCTCAGTGGGAAGCACCAGGTCTGGGGTCTTCCTGCATGTCCCCCTCTCTCCCTCCAGCATTGCTTCAGTGAAGTTGAGACATGGGAGACACAGAGAGAGACAGAGAGGCAGAGACACAGGCAGAGGGAGAAGCAGGCTCCATGCAGGGAGCCCGACGTGGGACTCAATCCCGGGTCTCCAGGATCACGCCCTGGACTGAAGCCGGCGCTAAACCGCTGAGCCACTGGGGCTGCCCCCAAAGTATACTACTCTTTTGTGTCATTCTGATAAGGAAGAAAATCTGCATTTTTCTGATCCACTTTCTCCCTAAAAAACACTTCAGAAGGGAAGCAGGATCTGAACGTGGGTCAGTCCCCACAATTCAGCTTTTTTTGAGACTATCCCAAACCACAGAATTTAAAGGCCAGCCATTATTAGTGAGCTTATGTGATTAATCCTTCGATTTTGTGGACTGACAGAAGTGGATGACTTGCTAGGGGGTACAGAGTCAGCTGCAGATGCGGGATGCAGAAGAACCCAGGGCTCTTCCCCAAACTCCAGGAGCACTGAGGAAGACAGCCCTTTTTGATTGGAGATCTATCATAAGGCATAGAAGCGGAGAATTATATGACAAAGGAATAGTTTTCCCTGGAATTCTGGTACATCCTCATCTCTTCTTACAAATGGAAACAGTGACATTTTACAAGATGTAAAATGGATTTTGCCCCTGCCCCCACTATTGGAAGGAAACACCAGCAAGTGGATGGAGAGGCAGAGGGCTCTGGCTTGGAGAGGCACCCAGTTCTTTGGGACACATGGAGTGATCTCTGAAGAAGTTGACCTGGAGACTCAGCTAGCCCATGTCCCTTCTCCGGGGCAGTCACCTTTGCCTCTCAATAGCACCTCCCCTGGGACCTGCCCCCTGAGATGCCCCCCTCTTTCTGGCATCCACTCTGAACCTGCCGTTTGTTTCTTGCTGGGAATATTGACTCCTCTGTTGTCACTTCCTGGGAGACCTCACTGGTCACACGGGGAAACCCCTTCCCGGAGAGCAGCTATGAGCCTGGTTGTCAAGACTATGTGAAAACCTGACCAAAGCCTTAGCCCAGCCTGGCTCCTTTTGGAATATATAATTCATCTTTTTTTCTCTCTGAGACAAGTACTGTTTTAAAAATAGGAACACCTAGAGAGTATCTAATGTGATCTCACTGTGCCCCAAACTCATTTTATAGATGGGGGAATGGATGGGACACAGACAAGCCCACCTGAGGACACTGTGTTTCTAACCAGGAGACCAGGTTAAGCTGGTTTCCCACAGGGGCTCAGCCCCTTCCTTGTGGCAGGGCACTCTCTGCAAGTGTCCACCCAGGCCTTGTACCTCCTTCCCTCTTGGATGAGAGTCTGAGGCCTTGCAACACTGGGTGGGTGTCTATGCGCAGTCCTAAGTCTGCATGGGGGCAGGTGTTCATTCTATGTCATGCAGTTTTGTTTTCCAAAGGCCATTTTTGTCATGCTTAGTAACTGTGATTGGGTGGTTGGTTCTTCTTCAAGATTCTTCATGTGAAGAATGTTAGTTAAATAATCTTTGTCAGCTTCCATGCACTGTGTTGGGTTTGGACTAGTGTCGAGGTGTGGCCAGAGAGCACATTCTGGAATTCAACCAATCTGTTTATTTTTATTAAGTGTATTTTCATTTATTTATTCATGAGAGGCAGAGACACAGGCAAAGGGAGGAGCAGGCCCCATGCAGAGAGCCCAATGTGGGACTCGATCCCGGGTCCCCAGGATCACACCCTGGGCTGAAGGCAGCGCTAAACCGCTGAGCCACCCAGGCTGCCCTGACCAATCTGTTTAAATAGACACCACCACCTGACTAGCAGCACTTTTTTTTTTTCTTTTTTTAATCCCTTCACTTGATGTTATTGGAAGTATTCAAGTAATGCCTCTACAAGCCTGGTCTAGCAGGTGCACACATGGGATAGATAATGCATTCGGAGACGTAGGCAGGTGACGCTAATCATCCTCTCCTTAACCCCGTCCCTCTCAATCACTTTAGCTGCATTCTTCTCCTGGGCAGCTGAGTTCTTCAAGATTGTTTTGGCATCAGTAATGCGAGGGCGATTGCTCCCTTCAATGAAGGAGGGAGGGTTGTGCACATATTAGGTGTTATGTAAACGGCAAAAGTAATGTGGAGGCAACATATGTGCATTAAGGCTGCAGATTTTGCCATGGATGGAGGCAGGGGGTTCTCCAACTTTCCACCCTTTCTCTGGGTTCCTCCATCTTGCAGGCTCAGGCACAGCGCAGAGCCCAGTGGGGTGGGCAGGCATGCTGCTGCATGACGAGCCAGGTCCAGAAGGCACGTTGGGAGCACGGCTCGGCCACCTCCATCCACAGCCAGGGTGTGTCTGAGTCCCAGAGCTTCTGATCCTGGGGCTGGGCTTGTGCGATGTTCAGATGAGGTTAGAGGAGGAAGGAGAGGACTATTTGAGAACCCCCCTTTCTCTATCTCTCTCTCTCTCTCTTTCTCTCTCTTTTTTCTCCTTCTCCCCCCCCTTCCTCCCTCTCTGGAGGAAACCTCAAACAGCTCCTCCTGCTTCTCTCTTGTACATACACCTCTTCCTGCCTTCTCTACCTTGACATAAAGGTCTCTCCCCAGCCCGGTGGCATCTTGCCTGGGTGCTATTAATAGATGAGGGTGGCTCTGCCAGGCCATGAATCAGAAGGCCGTCCCAGTTCTGCTCTCTCGCGGGGATCCTGGCAAACTCTGGCGGGGCTGACTGGGTAAATATCCTTTGTGAGCAGAATAAGCCTTTGTGTGTCCTAGAAACTCCTGCTCTCCTCCCCGAGGGCAACACCCTCCTGGAAGGATGATGGGGATGCCTTTGGCCTCGAGACCTTAGGGAACAGAGCTCTAGGTTTCCAAACCAGCCCGGGGTGGGGGGGGGGGCGGCGGGAAGGGAGGGCTGGCAGGTTGGGCCAGGGAGCTGCGAGGTGCTCCAGGGGAAGAAGTGGGAACAGGGAGGAATTGTGAGACCGTATTTAGCTCTGCCTGAAAGGCAAAACAATACGGTTAGATCTGTCCTTGCCAAGGTTCTAAAGCAGAAATGAGTGAAAGAAGAAAAATGGAAGAATTATAGTTTCCCTATTTAAAAAAGAAAAGGTCTGGGGCACCTGGGTGGCTCAGCGGTTGAGCATCTGCTTTTAGCTCAGGTCGTGATCCCGGGGTCCTGGGATCAAGTCCCGCATTCGGCTTCCCGCAAGGAGCCTGCTTCTTCCTCTGCCTATGGCTCTGCCTCTCTGTGTCTTTCATGAATAAATAAATAAAATCTTTAAAAAGCAAAATAAAATAGAAGTCTATAAGTACTTACCACTTCAGGGACTTGTTTTTGTAACTCACTTGGATAAACTTAAGAATGCCTCTGGGTGGCTAAACTTAAATTCTTTTTAAGTCAAGGTGGGACCTACACCCATTAATGGGTGAAAACAAAACACCTGCAGGTTCAGGGGTGATTCTCATGGCACTTTTGCTAGGTACCTGGCTCCTGGACCATGCCTGGGGTTCACAAAGGATTTTCAGAGTTATGGCCACCTCGCATGGTTGTCACAACAACGTTGGGAGTGGGGCAGGGCCTGACTTGTCCTTATCCCTGTTTTACAGATGAGGAAGCCAGGGTCTGGGAAGGGTGAGCTGCCTGCCCAAGGTCACGTGGGACCAGGGACAGAGAGGGTGCTGTGTTTCCTTAATGGTCCTGCCTCCTGCTGAGCAGAAATCAGCACGTGGCTCCCAAGACCCAAGATACCCTGGAACTCTTGCATCAAGCTACTTTGCCAGCTCTCCCGTGAGTGTGTGTGGACCTGCCGCCTGTGGCTTTTCTTCCTTAGAAATTACCTGTAGGATTGAAACCAAGGTGGCCAGAAAGCTGTCCTACCTGGCTGGAGCAGCAAGGATTGGCATGGGGTGGCCACGATTATTCTGTCCCTGCTGCCCTTAGACATCAGGTTGCCTTGCAGGTGAGCATGAGTTAGAGGCCTGTGTACAGAAGGCACCAGGGCAGCAGCCAGATGTTCATTTTAATAAATGGAAACTATGACTCAGAACTGGAGCCAGCCTGACCCTCCAAGCAGGCAAATTAGTCATTTGAGGGTGAAGGCTTGGTCTTTGGATTGGAGAGCATGTGGGAGCGGGGGCCTGTTTCCTTAATTTCTCCCCGCTTCTTGCTGGTTGTGCTTGCATTCCACTGATCACGCTCTATAGGATGTTGGACAGCCATTCTGCAGAACCGTGGGCAGAATTATAAGGGAGGCTCAGCAGGGTGAGGTGGGGCAGTAGGCCCTCAGAGATGCAGCTGAGGGATGAGCTCCAGAAAGCTTTCTGAAGATCTGAGTGGTAGTAGCACCCTGCACTCACATGAGCCGTTGGGTTTCCAGGGAACCTCTGACTGTGTGCCTTATTCCTCCGTATGAGTCTCACAACAACAGAGGATGTGAGCAGAGCAGTTAATAATATCACCGGTTCATACAGAGGAAGTAGAAACTGAGAAGCAGGAAGGTTGAGTAATTTCCACAGCGAGTACATGGCCCGGCTGGGACTGCAGCCTGGGTCTTCTGACCCTTCCTTCCTCCTCCCCTGAGCTGCCAGGGGCTCCCAGCCTCCATGGGCTCAGGTAAGGAAAGCAATACTGAGACTTTTTCCAGTGCCAAGATGTCTCTGGAAAAGAGCAGACCTGCATCTAGGCCCTGATCTGTGCTTTAAGGTTTGGGGTAATAATAGCACAGAGTCTCCGCCACTCAGCTCTGGGGAGTGTTTGTGCAAACGTTTCCAAGTGTGGTGGCTTCTTACACGCTGCTAGTGGAAAATTGTAAGAGTTCTATTTTCCTGTTTCAAGCGAGCATTTCCCCCCTGGGGTTATAGTAACCACTTCCTCCTCAGCACCCAGTGGAACGTGGTAAACACCACTTACAGCAGAGTATTCCCTTCTGAGAGCTTCACTGGGTTCCTTTTTTTCCTCTTGTCTTTAAGGGTGCGCAGACACACACACACGCACACACGATTCTGAAGGACCAGGCCCCTTTCCCTCCGGTTTAGAATTTTCAGGGTAACTTGCATTGCCCCCTGGAAACAGAAAACCTGCACATGGATCAGATGAAGTTTTCACCGAGGTGCTTTGTCATCCTGCTTCATCTTCGCGGGGCAGGGTGGGGGCGAGGGGCACTGGGTTGGATGGAGTCAGTTGAGTCTGGACTACAGAGTCGTTGAGCATGGGTGGGGGGGGACCATGGGGTCAGCCAGAGGCATGGGGGCGACCAGGAGTGATCAGCAGGAGACACGGTGGTGAGTTTCCTGGATGTGGCAGAGGGAGGCGAGCAGCCCTGCTCGGTGGTCAGGTGATAAGGAAAAGGAAGCAAATAAGAGATTCTCAAGAAACGGAAAGCAAAGGTGGGGGTAGTAAAAAAGTTCAAAGAGGGGCTGTTAATTTTAGATATTTTTTTAAATACCTTAATGCTTTTTTTCTTCTTTAAAGATTTTATATATTTGAGAGAGAGAGTGAGGACAGAAGGAGCAGGGGGAGAGGGAGAGCGAGAAGCAGGCTCCCTGCTGAGCACGGAGCGCCATGTGGAACTCCATCCCAGGACCCTGAGATCATGACCTGGGCGCAAGGCAGATGCTCCACCCACTGAGCCACCCAGGCGCCCTCCCTTCAAGAAACCTTAACACTTTAGAAACATTTGCAATCGCTGGTCTGGGTCAGAACTTCTGAATCCACCTGTGTCGCCCAGAGCCTCTGAAACTATGGAATTCCTTCAGTACAGACTTACAGTGACATGCAGCTAATGGCCCTTGAGTTTGGGGGGTGGCAGCCGAGCTGGGGGAGGCGCACAGGACAAAACCTCCGACTGTCCCCTGGCCAGGCTGTGACTGAGCTGAGGCAAGTGAGTGCTCTGAGTCTGTGCCGAACCTCGGAACCTGTACGCGTTGTTCAACAGAAAGCAGAAGAGCAGGTCTCTGCACACGAGCCGGAGCTTCCTGCATCGCTGGTCCATCTGTCTAGTGGGAGGGCCATCTCTGGACGACTCTAGCCGTTTGTTATCCCACCGCCCTCCACTGATGTTTCTGGGCTCCTACAAGTCTGCGGGGTCCCATTCAGGGAACAGTGTCCAGGCCTGACCTCATGAGACCCGTACACAGGGGAAGAAAGCCCTGCTTCTCCCTCAGACGAAGGGACATTCTGGAGGCGCTGTGCCCTCAGATCAGATGCTGCGGGGAGGGTGTCCTGGCTGGGGGTGGCAGCAATTTATTCATGTTACCTGATTATATGGTGATCTGCACATTCTGTAAATTGTATAAAACAAACTAACCATATTATAGACGTTTTGGAGATAAAGGTGTGACGGAAGGTGTATATCCTCATAACTAAACATAGCGATTCTATCAATTATTTTTTTTTATTATTTTTTTTACTTTATTTATGATAGTCACACACACAGAGAGAGAGAGAGAGAGAGAGGCAGAGACACGGGCAGAGGGAGAAGCAGGCTCCATGCACCGGGACCCCGATGTGGGATTCGATCCCGGGTCTCCAGGATCGCGCCCTGGGCCAAAGGCAGGCGCTAAACCGCTGCGCCACCCTGGGATCCCTATCAATTATTAATTAATCGGTCATCGTATATTCCATCTTAATTCGAGAAGGATTTGAAGGTGCTTACCAACATACATGCAGCATAGCACAAGATAATCAATAGCTAAAAAGTCAGAGTAAGAGGCCAAATAGTTTTGTCACATTCAGTATAAACATAACATGCAGAAACACATAACGATTGTGCTATTCTTATAAATTGGTGTATTTCCTCCCAGCCTTTTAACATATGTACGTGTCGGGGCACTTGGCGGGCTCTGTCGGTGGAGTGTGCCTGACTCTTGGTGTCAGGGTTGTGAGTTCGAGTGCCGTGTTGGGTGTCAACATGACTTAAAAATAAGATCTTATAAAAGAAAGTATGTAAGTATGTATGTGTTTTATAGTTTATCCTGCTTCCTCCCCTCTCCCCACCCCCCCCAACTGAATATCATACAAAATTTTCCATGTGTCTTTCTAAGGCTCAGGATTTAATGATAAGTCCCAAGGATGTGCCCCTTACTGACTTGATGGTTCCCCTATTGTTGGACCTTAGGCTATTTTCAATGCCATTGTGAAGATAAACAATAGCATCATTAACATCTTTGTGCTTGTAACTTTTTCCATAGTTCCTTAAGTAGATTTCCAGACTAATGGGAGGTTCGAACATTTTGATGGCCTTTGACACAGATCCCTGGGCTGCTTCTCCCAGTGTAGTGTGCACTTGGGGGGCTTCCAGCACAGTCTTGGTGCCTTCCTCTGTGTCCTCCTCCCCCTGAGGCTTGTGTTGCTATTTTTCTGGTTTCTTGCTAATTTCATAGGGAAATAGCACATTGTCATTTTCACTATGGGTACGTTGCCAAGTTTAGCTCTTGGCGTCTGAGGGGTTTTTTTTCACCCATCTGAGTTTTTTATGTACAAAATATATTAACCCTTCTACAGTAATATTTTGTAAAATACTTTCTCCAGTTTATGTGACTTTTACTTTGGTTCAGGGGAATCTCTTTGCCTTTGATCCCTAGAAGTTTTACATTTTAGATAGTCCAAGAAAGCTCTGGTAACTGTCCTCTCTGGTTTCTGCCCATTTACCTAGAGACTGTGGCCCCAGGTCATTAGCCTGGCAGTTGCCTGGTGGGGGGATTGGCTGGGTTTTCCTTTCTTGAAGCCTCACTTGTGCTCCACCTAAAACCACTTCAGGAAGCTGAACCAGTAGTATTATCCAGCATACCTGGCACTTAGAGTGGACTAACACTCTTCTTTCCTGTACAACAAAATTAGTTTCAGTAATAATCAGGAAATAAAACAAATAATGAAAATGGCCAGTAAAGGATGGTAGACAGTGAAATCTTCTACTCTTGAACTTTGTATATATGATTGCACTGGTAAAAACAAAAACAAAACTGTGTTGGGGGGGAGGTAACAGATTTAATAATTGTTATTTTTTTAATCGAATGTTATGTAATTCCAGTATAGCTAACAGTGTTATATTATTTTCAAGCATATGATATAGTGATTCTACACTTCGTATAGCACGCAGTGTAATACTTGTTAAATACGTTAATGCATGTTTAGGAAAAAGGGAGAGAAATCACACTTCTCTATGAGTCTGTGGTGGTAATAAATAAGTATGCTGTAGTTTCTATATTGAGTCTTACATTTGTCAGACCTCGTAAGACCTGATCTCCTCTGCCAGTTTACGTTCAGTGGACAGAGCCGGGTTTGTCCATGTTTTCCTCTATAATTGGCTGTGGTGCACTTCTTATTAATTTTTAATTTTGAATAGTTTCTTCCAGCTGAAGCAGGAGAAATATAAATAGAAAAAAATCTTAAACATGAAGACAAATTTGGCAGAAATTCACAAATTTCCCCTTTCACGGTAAATCCAGAAATTGTAATGCTGTCCTTTATTTCTCCAGGATTTATTAAACATCTCTGCTGCTGAGAAATTTTAAACTTCAGTAACGCTTCAAGGGGCCCCCTAGAACAGCAGGATGGAAAGGGGGAGTAGCCCGGTCGTGCTTCTCTCGGTTTTCTGAGCTCCCATCGTTTCTTTCTGGCCTGCTCTGGAGGTTCAGGGCGGGACGTGAGGACACAAATCTGGTGCCAGGTGGAGCCCGGATGGATTCTGCATCCTGTGAACTTGTCCTGAAGCATGGAGTCCCTTTGTGCATCTGGTCCGGGGGTGCTGACTTTACTCCAGATAGTTTTTGAAGGCTCTTCTGTGTGCGGTTGAGTGTGTATTAAGGATAGCTAACGCCTCTGGGAATTTGAAACTTACATATGTTATTAAAATAAAACAGTTCACACAGCAGGTGTATAGAATAAGATGGAGGCTCAGAGGACTGGAACGAAGGCAAGTGTGCATGTGTTCATCCACGGTGCCAATCCCTCGTGATAGCAGAAAGCCAATCCATTTCATTATTGTTTTGTTTGTTTTGTGGGTTTTTTAGATTTTATTTATTTATTCATGAGAGACAGAGAGAGGCAGAGACTTAGGCAGAGGGAGAAGCAGGGTCCTTGTGGGGAGCCTGATGTGGGACTCGATCCCAGGACCTTGGGATCACGGCCTGAGCCAAAGCCAGACACTCAACCACTGAGCCACCCAGGAGTCCCTTATTATTGTTTTAAATTCCCTTCAATTTGCCTCCTTAATTGCTTGCCTCTGAGATCAACTGCCCAGCTTGGTGCTGAGCTAAGCAGTTCTTATGGGCCTTTTTTGTGTCTCTGCTTTCGCTCATGCTTTTTTCCCAGGCCCCAAATCCTGCCCCACTTCACACACACACACACACACACACACACGCACACACACGCACACACACACACACACACACACGATCATCTTCCTCATCTTTCATTCTGTAGCTTAAATGCCACCTTTTCCATGAAGCTTCCTTAATTTATTTCCCATCTCCCAAAGAAACGAACTCCCTGTGGCCCCGTGTCTGTGCCTCTATAAAGTCACCAATACTTCTGACCCTCTCATAGTTATTCAGCTCCGTGTTTATCCTCGTAATGGGCTGTGGGCTCCCCAGGACACAGCAGTGAGCCCCATACAGCACATGTTGTTGGGTTTAGGTACATATCATCCCAGCCAGCAGAGTACAAGAGGAGGGAGAAGTAGGCAGCAGAGCCCCCCAGATTTTGGGTTTCTGGAGAGCCCTGGGGGGTGTTTGTGGGACCAGCATGAGCCTGGTGTGAGGAGACCCATCCTTGTCTGCTGAGCTGTGGTCTGGGTAGTCGGGGGTGTGAACTCCAGCTGCATCTTGCTCTGATGTCGAGTATCCCCCCAGGTGCCTTTAGGGGCTCTGTCTTCCTCATGTGCCCAAGTCCCCCCACCTCCGGGCAGCCCTACCCTAAGTCTATAGGAGAAAGCCACTACGACAAGTGTCATGTGTGGCCAGGGCTGGCCTTGCTATCAGAGGGTGTGGGTGTCCCGAGGGAGGCAGGCCAGGGCTGCCCACTGGGTCCTGGTTCAGAGCTCTCCCTGCTTGTCTCTTCCCCTGGGGGTGCTGGGACCTCACACGAGCATCTGTTCTTGATCTCCGGGCGCATGTATGGCTTCCTTCCCTGATTCAGGACCCACCCTGCGGCCCCCAGTCTTAAGTCAGATGCCATGGTTGGGGCTCGGGGTTTAGGCCAGTCTCCTCTTCTGCCTTCCCAACTAGGCTGAGTCTTGGGGGACTCCCAGCCATTCAGTTACCAGGCACTGGTTGATTCTTGACCCCGAGAAAGCTTGGGGGGCCTAAGGACTAAGGGTGGATGAGCTGTTTGCTGCTCTGAAGGAAGGCTCATTCCACTGCTGGTGACCCTGTGGTATAACCAAGTCATGTGAATGCGCTCAGAACTGGGTGGGAAATGGACATGCAAGGTCTGGAGCAGAGGGGCCTTGGGGGGTGGGGGGTACAGGGTCCCTTTGCTCATGCATTGGGCTAAGGGACACGGGGTCTGAGGAAAGTGCAAGGTGGCAGTGATGCCTGAGCAGGGTTTTGAAGGATGAAGAAGAGTTCTCTGGGCAGGTTAGGTAAGGCATCTCTGCCAGAGCCAACAGCACAGATGGCTCAGAAGTGCCAAGCTGCATGATATGTCTCGGCAAACAGGCCGGTTTTCCTTCAGCATGGGGGTGCCTGAGTGGGGGCAGGTGAGAGCCCTCAGGGATTGTCTGACACAGAGAGTCTGGTCCTCTCTGTGTCAACACCCAAGGTGTAGTTGGCCACCACACTATGAAATACTCAGAGGCATGGGACTCTTTGGTTTTCCCCTGACCTTGAGTGTTGAGTTTTATAGCCAGGATGTCACGTCTCGATGCCATCATGTCTCTGTCCCAGACTGGGCTGAGGCTGGCAGTCCCTTATGGCAGGTGCCCTGGTTCTAAATTCTGCTCTAACTGATGTGGGGCAGAGGCAGTCAAGGCCCATGCTGTTCAGCTGTGACTGAGCATTGTTGCACATATCTGGGTGAGCAGACAAGGGAGTGCCAGCCATGGCGGCACGGGTGGGTGGTTCAGAAGTCCTGGGTTCTATTTCAGCTCCCTTAGGTGGCTGCTGAGCCATGTCTTGGGCTTCCGCTCCTCTCTCCCCAGCTACTCTTCTAACCAGAGAGGCCAGCTCTCCTTGGGTTTTTTTTTTTAATCCTTTGCCCTGAATGGCCAGGGCCTTACCTTGCATATGGTATAGTCAAGTATTCAAAGCATCCCCTGGTTTTTCTGCATAATCCTCCCTACAGTCTAGGGCATGGGCAGTGCTGTAAATTTTCCTCTTTACCTGCAGATGAAGAAGCAGAGGCTCAGCGAAGTCAGTGATGAGTCTGTCCACATCCACTTGGCCAGTGAGCAGACTGCTTGGGTCCAGTAGAGGTCCTAAGACCATCCTGGCCTCTTCTTCCTATTTGTCTTTAAATCCAGGGGTTCAGGGACTCCTGGGTGGCTCAGTGGATGAGTGTCTGTCTTCAGCTCAGGTCATGATCCCGGGGTCCTGGGATTGAGTCCTGCATCGGGCTCCCTGCTTCTCCCTCTGCCTATGTGTCTGCCTCTCTCTTTGTGTCTCTCATGAATACATAAATAAAATTTTTAAAAAGAAAAAAACCAGGGGTTCAACTCACATGCTGTCAGGCGCTGGGCAGATGATGATCATGTAGGAACAGGGCCTGGTGACAGGGTACGGGGAGACCCATCCCATGGTGTGCTGCTCAGCTCCCGCCCGCCGATGGACCCCACCCAGCAGGCTGGGCCAGGCATCTCAAAGACAGTTGGAGATCTGGGTTTTTGAGTGAAATGTCCCGATTTTACATGTCAGCAACTAATTTGGAAAAAAAAAAATCTTAGCCAAAGAAACTAAATCGGCTGCCCACTGGCTGGAATCTGCCCCATGTGATCTGGTCACTTATCACTAAGTGGCTGTACTCTGGGTCTGATTTAGGGTTGAGGGGGAATGTGAGCAGACTTCCCTGTGAAGGGGAAGGAGAGGAGCTAGTGTGGGGAAAGGAGGAGGAAAGAGTCTGGGAAGCTGCGGGTCTGGTCCATTCACGTCCTGCTGGCCAAGAGCTATGTAAATAGCTCAGCCGCCTGCATTCCCAGGGCACATACTTTCCATTTCCCTCCTGGGTCACCCTGAATCCTGGGGTTCTTTGGTGGTTTGTTGCCTTGCTTCCTTTTCCAAAAATTGAAATGACGATGGCTTGAAAATATTTTCTTCAGTTGGGTTTTTCCTTGGTGACTTCACTCAGAGGCAGATGTGCTCTAATAATAGCATTGAAAGTTAGGGGGAATAAGTCAGCCAGCTGGTTCTGTTCCCCAGAAGTGATGTTACAGTTCCTAAATGTGGGCCGTCCCCGGGGGCTGAGCCTGCCAGAGGGCTGTGGCCACCGTGAGACTCCAGAGTCCCTCACTCTGCGGGACAGAGTCCTGACGGCTCTCAGTCGCCGGAGAGGATGGCTCTCTCTCACTTCATCCCTCGTGGCAGCCACCGTCTGCCTTCCTCCAGGACACGTGTACCACCGGGCATGAGGCAGGTGCAGGTCTCATAGGGCGCTGCCGTCTGCACCCACTCAGCTCCCACCTCTTGCCGGTGCCCGGAGCCTGGGGAGACCCCATCTCCCTGGAGCAGCCCTGACCTCCAAGTGCCTCTGCAGGTCCTCGGCCCCAGGGCCAAAGTCCTTGGCGGGAAGGCCTTCCCGAGCTCGTGAAGCCTGGTCCCCCGCCTCTGGCGTTCCAGAAGACATTTTTCAGATAACCCACTCACCTCTCTGGAATAGTGTTTTATTTCCTGTAAGACAGTAGGAAGGAGGCGAGCTGAGTTGGAGAGTCCAGAAGCTTTCTGTGGGCCATGGGGGCGACAGGGGACTTGGGTGTGGGTCAGGCTTGGAGGCACACAGGCCATCCTGTACTGTGTTCATGGGCCACTGTCCTGGGACTCAGGGAGAAGACAGGAAGGCCGGCAGAGAGCCCATGCTGCTGCTCTGTGAAACCCTTCCTGTCTGCAGTCATCCCAAGAGCTGCTGGCAGATGTCTCCAGATATGATAAATGCCACTTCACTGCAGCCTAAAGCCCAGAGTGAAGCGGGCAGTCCGGGTGTTCCTGCTTTTGGGGCACGAGAGTTCCCCGCCGCGGCTGGCCGTGCAGGCGGGAACCCCAGGTCTGTGCTCTGACTGGGCCTCCAGCTTCTCTGGGCATGGGAGGCCCGTGGTCTGGCTGCCTCTCAGCAGGCCCGGGCTGCTAGGGAAAGTGCTAAGTAAGCACTCAGGGCCTGGTTGACAGCGATGCACGGGGAAGGGCGATGAGTCAGTGTGTTTATGAAAATCACACGTACCAGCATAGACATCAAGATGACCCGGGGGACAGCCGTGCTCAGAGAGCTGACGAGTCTTGCTCGTACTTGGGGGTTCACTGCTGTGTTTTCTTGACAACCCATTTCCTGTGCCTGCAGTGGTCGACGCATGAACAGATGCATGGCTGCTTAACTGAGACAGCCTCTGTCCTGACGGCCTCCGGTTGGGAGAGGGAAAGCTGGTGATGCACGGTAGAATCCAGAGCCATATGCCAGCCTTCCCTGAGTACCAGCTCCCTCAGGCACCAGCCTCCACTGGGTACCAGCTTCCACTGGGCACCAGCCTCCCCCACGCACCAGCCTCCCCCACGCACCAGCCTTCCCCGGGCACCAGCCTCCACTGGGCACCAGCCTCCCCCACGCACCAGCCTCCCCCAGGCAGCAGCCTTCCCCGGGCACCAGCCTTCCCCGGGCACCAGCTTCTCCTGGTACACCAGCCTCCCCTGGGCATCAGCCTCCCCTGTGCTTACCCTCCCCCCGGGCATCAGCCTCTCCTGGGCATCAGCCTCCCCCAGGCACCAGCCTTCCTGGGCACCAGCCTCCACTGGGCACCAGCTTCCCCTGGCGCACCAGCCTCCCCTGGGCATCACCCTCCCCCGGGCTTCAGCCTCCCCTGGGCTCACCCTCCCCCAGGCATCAGCCTCCCCTGGGCATCAGCCTCCCCCAGGCACCAGCCTCCCCTGGGCAGGGCTGCAGGTGCTTCTTTGGAAATGAGCTCAGGGTTTCTGACTGTCTCTGCAGGTCTGTATCCGTTTGCTTGCCGCCACTTAGCCACAGGCAAATCAGTGTGATCTGTCAGAAATATGAATTGCACTACCACATCTTGCCTGGAAATACTTCCTAAATATAGTTCAATATTTGATACTGCATGTAAGTTCTGGTGTGGCATTCACGCTCCTCCTGAAAAGTTTCCATGTTAGAAATTCCTTACGTGGGAGTTCCCAAAAATCTGGCTTTGGAGTTAGCCCAGAGTAACCCCCTAAGCAAATCTCTTACAAGTACTTTATGGGTTCTCAGAAGCTACTTAGAAGGCTGTATTGTGTCCATGAACATTCTTGGCCCAGAGAGGTCAGCTTTTAAAGATTTTATGTATTTATTTGAAATGGAGCGAGAGAGAGCACAAGCATGAGGAGGGGCAGAGGTGGAGGGAGCAGCAGACTCCCCACTGAGCAAGGAGCCTGACTTGGCATGATCCCAGGACTCTGAGATCATGACCTGAGCCCAAGGCAGGTGCTTCACTGACTCAGCCACCCAGGCACCCCCTCCCGGGTATTTCTTTGGAGATACCCTGAGATTGAAATTACGAGTTGTAAATCAGAAAGCCTGAGAACACCACTGGACAGAGCAGAAGTCTTCTTCAACCTCTAGCTTGCTAAAAGTTGACCTCTCTGGAGGCACCTGGGCAGCTCAGTTGGTTAAGCAGCTGCTTTCCAGCTCAGGTCATGATCTCAGGGTCAAGTCCCGAGTTGGACTCCCTGCCTGGCGGGGAGCCTGCCTTGTACTCTCTTGCACGTTCTCTCTCCCAAATAAATAAATAAAATCTTAAAAAAAAGAAAAAGAAACACCCAGGAGTGTGAAAGAGCCACTAAACCAGGACAGTTCTGTGTTGGTAGTGGTGTTGTGCTTCTGAGAGCTACAGGGATGGGCAGCGATATTTTAGATTCCTCAAAATTTTGCAGATGCCTTCTTTACATTTTCCTGGTGGCCTCAATATCATACTCCTGTGTGGGAGAAAGACGGGCGGCCTGGCCCTGCTGCCAGGGGAGCCTCTGGGAGTGAGCAGAGGGACTTCTTTCAAACCATAGGTCCCTGGGTGACAGTCTGCAGGCAGCAGAAGAGCCGCTGGTGGCACAGGTTGGTGGCTCACGGGCCAGGCCTCCTCTCACCTGCTGTCTCGAGCACCAAGCTTTGTAAAGTAGTTCCTGGGGCTTCTAGAACCTCCAGAAAGATGATTAAGGCAAGCCCCTAGCTCCTCCAGGGTTCATTCTGTGGAAGGAATGGGACCACTGTGGGGACACACTTCCTGCCAGCTGTGACCTTCACTCTCTGCATGTCCCTCAGGGGGTGGCAGGGTCTGAAGGCCAGTGCTGGGGGATAGAGGGGGACATGAGCAGACTGTGCACCACAAGTCTGCGGAGCCAGCATAGACAGAGCCCCTGCCACTGTTTTATCCCCAGACGAGGCACCCCCTCTGGGGCTCAGGGACCAGACATGACCCACGGGAGGTGTGCAGCACTCACTCTCCTGGTTGCTCGTGTCTGCCAACCCGTATTGCACGCAGAGAATTTAATCCTGAAAACAGTCCTGCAGGCCAGGTGGTAAGCTGGAAGCTGGAGCCCAGAGGGGCTGCTAACTTGCCTAATACTGCCAGCTGGCCGGAAGCAACAGGTTTTAACCCTGGAACTCTCCGGCTGTGGCTCACATGCCACCAGTGACAACAGAGCAGCCCAGCGGCTGATGATGCGCTCGCACCCTGGAGCCAAGCTGCCTGGGTTTGAATCCCGCCTTGGCCCCGTACTGGCTCTCAAACCTGGGGCAAACTGTCTAAGCTTGCTGTATCCCCATCTATAACCCTGGAGAACAAGAGTCCCCATGTAGCAGGTCGAGGTGCTGGTGTCTTGCATACACTATGCTCACCAAGCACTGCATCTGGCCCTACTACTCACTACTAATCAGCTACTTGGTACATTAGTGGGAGCCACGTGCTGTCTGCACCACCGTGCCACCCACCTGGGCTTGGCCTCGGCCTTGGGCTTGGTCTCGGGGAGCTGGGAGGGAGGAGTCGGGGCCTCCAGCACCCCAGGCCAGTGGGACAGGAGGTGGTGGGGGGGATGCTGTGTAGCCCCGCCCTTCCTGCCAGCGTCTGCTGACCAATGAGGACCTTCGGTAAATTTCCACCCTCTGTAACTGGGCTTTGTTTCTTTGCATTTTACCAAAGTGAAAATAAGTTCCTTGGGGACAGGCCAGCTGAGGCAGGGGAAGGGAGGGAGGGACCTGGTGTGGGTCGCAGGGGTGGGCTCCCCCACCCCCACCGCCACCGCCACCCCTAGCTGGGCAGGGCCCTGTGTACCCTTTCCCAGAGGAAAAGCTGAGCCCTTCTGTCCTGTGAGCTTTGTCCGCTGGGAGGTCAGCTGCTGGAGGCCACCCTCCCCACCCCACGGCTCTTCCCGGCCAGGCCTCTCCCGGCTTCCTCCCATTGTTGGTTCCCGGCCCCTGGTCTTGCAGCCTGGAGACCCCCTGGCTCCTGGTGCGAGAGGTACACTAGGCCTCTGTCCATGCAGGGCGCTTCCCTCTGTCTTACCCTCCCTCCCTCTGTGTGTCCTCCTCTCTCCCTCCCCTACCTCCCCCACCCCTCCTGTTTCCTCTAGCTCTCCATTATTTTTAGTTCTTAAGAGGATGAAGCCCAGGCGGGAGGAGGAAGGAGGAGCCAAGTTAGTGACCTTCTAGACCAGAGATGGAGCATTCCTGGGCCTCGCCTGGTAGGGAGTGTTAGGAACATTTCCATTTTGAGTGAAGGATACCTCCATTCCTGGCTTGCCAAACAAAGGCTGAGTTGGCAGGATTGCAGGTCTCCTGGATGCCAGCTCCTGTAAAGCTAGGAATTGGGGGTACCTGAGTGGCTCAGTGGTTGAGCTCAGGACTTGATCCCAGGCCCTGGGATCCCCACAGGGAGCCTGCTTCTCCCTCTGCTTGTGTCTTCACCTCTCTGTGTGTCTCTCATGAAAAAATAAATCTTTTTTTAAAAAATTAAAAAGCTGGAAATTGGGGAGGCAGGAGGTCTGGAGGATGCACTACTAAGAAGACCTTTCCGTGCTGAGTTGATGACCTGAGTGAAGGAGAGGGGGTCCTCTGAACCCTCATGCATGCCTGTGAAGAGATCCCTGGTGCCCAGGGCCAGCCAGGCTGCCAGCTGCCTATTGGAGCCATGGTGGGTACAGAGAACCCTAGGCGGATTGAGCAGGAAGTTCCTGCACATATGCCCCTCCTGCTCCCTGCACTTGTCTCTAGAAAAATCCAGGCCCTGGCAGGTGAGTCTAAGGAAATGTGAGCCAGCTTAGGTGTATCTGGTCTTGTAGGAGGTGGGATATGGCAAGGCCTGGGCCCTGGCTGTGTGCTGGGCCTGTGAGATGTCCTCATTGCTCACACAGCTGGTGGTGCTGTCGTCCACTGTGTGTGGACAAGTGCTAGGACAAGCGCCCAGTCCTCCAGAAGCTTACCCTCTGCTGGCAGACACAGGATGGTACACAGAATCCTGAGGCACTCATATGTACCCCTGGGGTTCCAGAACAGGCATGTGGCTGGAGTGACCTAAGAAGCTCTGTGGAGAAGTAGGGCCAGCTCAGAGATTCCAGTGGGATAGGCTGCAGGGACAGGTAGGATGCCGATCAGTGGGGGTGAGGAAGGAGGGCACTGCAGGCGGAGCGTCTGCACCTGCATGAGCAGAGACGCGGGGTGAAGCAGGTGTGCGGCAGGTGTGCGGCAGGTGTGGAGCAAGGAGGGGGCTGGCTGAATAGGAGAGGATGGGAGAGGCCGAGAGAGAGAGAGAGAGAGAGAGAGAGAGAGAGAGAGAGAGACTGTGTGTGGGAGTGAGGGCGGAAAGGCATCTGGGACTGGCCTGTGTCCCTAGGGGGCAGTGAGCACTCACCAGCTGGGCCAGGACAGCCGCCCTGGCAGAGATCCGGGTGATGGCAGAGGGGGAGTAGCTCTGATTGAGGACCCCTGGGTACCAGTCTGGGTCTGGGAAGGCAGCTCACCAGGAAAGCAGAGCTGGGCAGCCGTTCAGGGGTTTCCTGGCTTTGGCCAGAAAGTGCCGCTAGGCATCGACCGGCCAGAGTGATTCCCTCAGACAGGATCAGCGGGGCTGGGCTTGCATCGGGAGCACCCACTTCAGGCAGGAGCTGTAGGTCCTGACCAGGTCTACACCCCTGAGCTGGAGCATAGAAGCCCTCATGGGAGTGGAGAGGACGGAGCCCTCACCCCGAGAACCCTGGGCCAGTTTCCGCCTCCCACGCCTGTAGCGGCCAAGGCAGCCAGGCCTGGTGGGGTGGAGAGGGCTGCCCACCCCTGCTCTCCTGCCCCAGCCCAGCCACATGTCCAGTGCAGGGGACGTCAGCCACCCCACCCTCCATCGGTGGCTGCTCCAAAGGGCAGGTGGGAGAAGGTGTGCGCAGCCATGACCTCTGTGGTCGGTGGTCTATGCCCCCCTGCCGGGAACCCCCCCATCCGGCCTGGGGAGCATCACGTGAGGAGGCAGAAATAAAAGAAAACATTCCTTGGGTCCTTTTCGAAACGTGTTTTTGCATTTGGTTTTTAAGAGAATTGTCTTGTTTGTTAAAGGGGGGAAAGACGGTTAGTCTTAAAGCCCAGACTCTTTATTTTTAGCCGGAGCTACCTGCCCTGCCAAGTCCTTGGGCTTAATTTTTCCGATCCTCGGGGTCCTGGTTTTGAAAGGCCTTCCCTCCCCCTTGCCCTCGCCCTCCCCCGCCCGCCCCCAAGTGCACAGCTCAGGCTGGCAGGGGCAGGTCTCACTCTGGGCCCCAGCCAGGTTCCTGAGCAGGGCTCCAGGAGGGGAGCCGTTGGGCCAGGGGCCCCTACCTGCCCAGGCATGCCCAGCTGCCCAGCTGCCCGCTCGGGAGGCTTTGCCAGGCTGAATACAATGAACAAAGTTGGCTGGCCTTGGCATGGGAGAAGCGCAGGCTTTCCCCCAGCGAAGGAGGGAGGGATCACCAGGGAAACCCTAACTGCTGTTTCAGAGAGACCAAAAGAAGGAAGAAAAAAGCATTTTTCCAAACATGGACAACTCCGTGACTTTCGCTCAGACTTTTGCAAGAGCAGAACAAAGGACACTGACGAGGGGCAGGCCTTCCCTGAGCAGGGGCCTCCCGCATCCACTTTCAGCGCTTGGTTACATGCGGCCTTGACTAAGTGTGTGTCAGGGAGGCGGCTCTGGGAACAGACTCTGAAGGGGGCAGAGCAGGCCTTCAAGGAGGCCCCCCCACATCAGAAGAGCCACTCTTGGGGGAGTGGCTGATAGCCCCAGAACAGGGGGAGAAGATTGGGGGAGGTGGGGGCTGGTTGTCCTGTTGGCTGAAACAAAACAAAATGCTCGGAATTAAATTAAACCAGGAAGCTGTGTGACCTGGAGCACATTACTTATCCTCTCTGAACATGTGTCCTTGCTTGCGGAGCAGACATAGCTCTATCAGTGTGGGGAGGAAGGAGGTCATGGGAAATTACAAGTATGCCTGACAGTACATCAGACATGTAACATGCAGTATCTTGGCCTCTTTCTCCCACAAGCCAGGTCATTAGCTCTCACTAACACACATGTGCACACACGTATGCCACAAAGCCAAGTCTCTTGGCAGTTTTGGAAAGTCCCAGGGTCCAGAAAAGATTCTCCTTTTCTGACATCTTAAGAGATTTCTCCTCATCTATTTTACTCTTAAAAAACAAAACAAAACAAAAACAAACAGATTCTGTATAATTATCTAAAAAGAAAAGTTAGGGGCACCTGGGTGGCTCAGTGGTTGAGCGTCTGTCTTAGGCTCAGGTTGATCCCCGGGTCCTGGGTTCGAGTTCCACATCGGGCTCCCCTTGAGGAGCCTGCTTCTCCCTCTGCCTGTGTCTCTGCCTCTCTGTGTCTCTCATGAATAAATAAATAAAATCTTTAAAAAATAATAAGATAAATTTAAAAAAGAAAAAGTTAGCCAACTGGTCAAACTATTTCAATAAAAAGGGAAGTGCTGGAAGACAAGCAGAAAATTGAGGGAAGAAGTTAGATGGGAAAAGGTTAAGAAAAGCCCCACTCATTATAAAGAGGAATGTGCTCAGCCATCTCACTGTTTACCCCGCAAATACTGTTCTCTGGTGGTGCCTGGCCCACTTCCACCTAGTGGGGTTATTTGGGAAGATTCTTCTGCTTTGGGCAATTTTACTGATTTTCTGAACCAGAAACTGCTGTCAGCGCCCGGGCCTGGGTGGCTCCAACTGTCCCTGGGTCGCTGTGGGGCGGGGGGCGGGGGGGTGGTTGGGAACTGCTCCCGTGGGCTCCCGGCTGCCAGGAGCACCCAGAGGGGAGCATTGCAAGCAGTTAATCACACCGTTAGCTCATCTTCTTGCCACCTAGCGAGGTTTGATGTTCTGGAAGCTCCCAGCTGGATTCTCGCCAGTCTGCTGTGCCTTAGAGGCAAAAACTATTTCAATTAAAAAAAAAAAAAAGACACAAATAAAAGCAAAATGAACACCTGAGGTTCTGTTGCCCCGGGACAGTATACAGAGCACAAGCATTGGTATTCTCACCTCGGTTCTCCCCTGAGCCCTGTGGGGCAGGCAGGACACATGACATGTCCTGGAACCTGGTTGACAGATGAGAACACCGCAGGGGACAGGGGGTGCTGGGTTTGAAGGCTTGCGCAGTGCTGCAGCTTGGAGATGGCTAAGCAAAGCACCATCCTAACTCCAAACCCTGGACTGTGCTCTGCTTCATCATATGCCTTCTAGAAAGGAAATCCTGCATGAAGCCTGCCGTCCCGGCCCCAGAGGCAGAGCCATGTGGGATCACCTGGCACCATCAGTGGGAAGGGAGGCTGGAGGAAAGGCCAGCTGTGCTGGGCCGAACGAGGGGCTGTGCAGAACTGTGTTCAGGAGCCTGCTTCTCCAAACAGCCCCGGCATTGCTGCGGCCCACGGGAGAGGAATGTGGCTCCCGAGCAGCCTGTAGCTGCCTGGAACCCTCAGCTTGCTTCAGGGTGGGGGTGGGGCTCAGACCAGTTCCCGATGGGCTTCCAAGGGAAAGGGGGGTCAGAGCTGCATAGGGTCAGCTAAGTCTTTTGCAGGCATTCTTGGGAAGAGTTCCCAAAGGTAGAGATGAGCACCCTGGCAGGTGTCTGTGGGAGGGTGGGGAGAGGTATGAGGGACCCATGGCCATTGGCGGAGGGCGAGCAGGTCGGGATCCAGATGGCCCTGCAGGCCCAGGGTCACCTGCTCCCGCTGACCAGTTGGGCAGTTTTCCCCCTCAGGAGGCAGGGCCAGCTGCCGAGTCCCCAGTGCCCCCAAAGGGGCCCACGCTCGGTTCAGGCTCTGCCGTCCCCATATTGACAATCCCACTGAGTTTTGGAGGAGGAATCCTGTGTGTCATGTCTCTGGTCCTGTGTGGGTGGACCAGCTCCTCCTCCTCCCCCAGCCCAGCTCTGGATCCCTGCCTCCCTCCTCCTCCCCCTTCTCCTCCTCCTCCTGCTCTATCCTTGTGGATTTTGTGGGAGACAAAGGCCAGACCCCGAGGTGATCCCAGTTAGACCTTCCGTTTGTTGGAGACTGTTTCCCTGCAGTGTGAGTAGGATGTCTAGGGGCACAGCCGGACGATGGTGTTTTCTCAGGAGCCACGGGCATCACAGGGAGGCTTGGAATCTGGTTTAGAAAAACACACAGGATCAGACACTAGCCAGGCTTCCTCCCTTGGGTTCAGCCTGGGCCCTGCCTCCTGCTGGCCAGTGGGTAGTTTCCACCCTGGGCTCTCTGAGGCTCTGGGCAGCTCTGAGACTGGGGCCAGAGGTGGCCTGGAGAACCGTAGGCCCAGAAGGCTCCCCAGCATAGAAACCTGTGAGCTCTGAGGTCCCACGTGTTGAAGCAAGGTGTTTGCCCCACGTGGATGCTGGTCTCCAGGGAGTAGGTCTCACATCTGCTGTGCGGTCACACATGCTGTGCCCCCAGCCTCTGGCTCCTGCTGGCAGGTTATGTAGGGTGGATGAAGTCTGAGCTGCTGGGACAGGCTGGCTGGCTGTGGCTGGGGAAGGCTCATCTGGGGTTGGCCAGATTCACTGAGACTCCTGTCGCCTCCTGCATGAAGAGGGTAGGGGTTTGTTGTCAGGTTTTTTCCTCCCACTACAAATCTCTCCACGTTCTCTGATGGTTTCAGCTCAGGTCAAGTCAGGTGCAAGGGGATGGAGCTGCCTGGAGCAGTTTCCATACATAATGCATCTCCAGGTTGCTCCATCTTAAAGGATCCCCTCCGGCGTCCTGTCGGTTTCTGGTCCTTTCCTTCTAAATCACCCCCATGTAGCTGGGGTACTGCATGAGACCCCACCTTCAGAGAGCGAGGTCAGGCATGCAGCAGGTCAGCAGAGAGCGGGGCCCCACACTCACATAGAAAACAGCAAAACCCAAACTATTTAACCCTGGGATGTGGTCCTCTAGGCATTTGTGTAGCTGGGTCTCATCCAAGTCCACGAACCTGCACCTGTTAACCCTGACAATGTCACTTTGGTTGGCCTTACCCCGAAGCACAGAATCAAGGTGAAAGCCTGGCCTTTGGCGCCAGACCTGCTTGGCCAGGCGGCAGTTTTGTGGCTCTCTCCTTTCTCCCAAACCGCTCCCAATATATCCCAAGTGCACCACTCCAGCCACGGTCAGATCTGACTGATGGGAGAGGCTTGCGTTATCTGGTAGCTAAGCTGGAAGTGGCACCTGCCCAGCACCCCCCTCCCAAGTGGGACATACCTGGGGGTTTGATGGCCAGCTACAGAGCATCTCCCAAAGGCTCTGGACTCTAATGCCAAATGAGCACTCAGAAGACTCCCCCAGAGCAGAGCGGCTGGATGCCCAGGGGACCTGCCGTGAAGAAACCTCCTTGTTGCCCTTCCTGTTCAGTCTTGTCTGCTGGTACCTTGTCCAGCGTCCACAGGGCTGGAAGGAACAGGGCCCTCCCCAGATGTTTGGCACAGCAACTGTTGAATTGGTTTGAGGTTCCCAGGGTAAGCTGGCCCTGCTGGCAGGGGCAGAGAATGGATTGACTTTGGGGAAGCAACCCAACTTGGTGAGCCTAGGATTCTTCCGCTTACAAAGAAAATGCTTCTGTCTATTGTCAGGTTGTTGTGAAGATCAGACATGAGTCTGTGAGATGCCTGGTCTAGCATCTGTCTGGCACCTGGTCCAACACCTGTCATATAGCAAAAGCTCCCTGAGTGGTGAGCTGTGAATGCGGGTGCCTGGCCCAGTGCTGGTGGGCAGGCATACAGGGCTCTGCATGTCCAGGGCTCTGCTAGAGCTGCCAGCTTGCAGCGAGCTGGGAGCCCTCCCCTCCTCACCGCGATGCTCAGCAGACCCAGGAAGAACACCCCCACTTCTGCATTAGAGAAGCCAAGCCCCAGGTGTGCGTGTGAGGAAGTCCTGAGTCAGAGTTGAACGTGCCGCAGTTGGCTAGCCCAGCTCCTCAGATTGACCTGTGTGCACCTGCAGCCCAGAGAGGCCAGCAGGGACCCGTCAGGTGTACAGACCTCTGGGGACATTCTAGGATGCATCTGCTCCTGGGGGCTGGCAAGCAACAGCGCTGCAACCTCCTTTTCTAGGCCCAGCTGTGACCTGGAGATGCTTTCTCGGGTTGGCGTTGGTGGCCACATTCGGTACCACTTGGGTGCCCCTAGTGTACCAACCCACAGGATAGGAACATTCTACCGCCTGGGGTCACCTTGGTGTGGGAGAGGATTCTCGTGGCCTTGGCCTGATTCATGCTGAAGGCATGCTTCCTTATGTTGGGAAGGGAAACTGAGTACCCAGTTTGTTTACTTAGAGCGTAGTATGAACTGTCTGAGGGCCCCCGCCCGAGCACCCCCTCCCTTCTGGCTCAGACTCTCCCACACATACCCCATTCTCATGGGAGTGGCTTTCCCACCTGCAATCAGGGGAATCCGTGTGTTGCCCTCTCTTACAGGTAAGGCAGTCGGGCCACCGGGAAGGTCAGAAGCCCGTCCAATGGCAGTCAGTGAGCAGGGGATGGAGAGTCAGGACTCAGGCCCAGGTTGACCTGCCTCCCTGCACCATCACGCTGCCCAGCTCCAGGCTTCCTGGCCCAGGGTCCAGAGCTGGCCTGGCCTGCTCACCCTCGGCTGCTACTGGACCAGTGGTTCCAGACCTGGGCCGAGGCTCTGTCCCATGGGCCCCTGCCTGCCATGGTCTGCTCCCCCCAGTCTGTCCCCACAGTGCCTCTGTCGGGCACAGCCTCCACGAAGGCCTTCCTTCCCAGCACTCCCCCATCTTCACATATACCTCCCTGGCCGTGGGACCAGTCCTTTCCGGGTACTCTGTTGCCCCCGAGTCTACAGATACAATGTGAGGTGATACACTGCAGCCAGTGACACTGCCCTGGAGGGTTCAGCCATCCACAGGATCTGGGGGACCAGCTGTCATTACCCTCCCCTCGCCCCCCACTCACTAGGCAGAGGAGGAAACTGAGGCCCTAGAAGGGCATGAGGGTGGAGGTGTGGGCTTCGGTGTTCCCTGATGGGGAAGTGGATGGGGTGGGGTCCACCCTGGCCTGGGAACATGTGCTCTCCTGCTCCCATGCTGCACCTGTCATACCCTTGTCCTTTGTGAGCTCTGCTGCAGGGAAGGGACTGGCACATGGTGGCCAACCGTGCACATTGCCTCTGTGCCTACCTTAACGTCTTCCGCACGAATCTAGGAGGCCACTGCCCGCCTCATCTTGTGTTATGAGGTTTTTTCTCATCGTTTATGGGGACTTCTGGGTGCTCAGATAAGTAACGCCTTGGCCTTCCTTAGCCTTCTTTGGTGATCTCCATCAGAAGGATCTAGAAAAACAACCTTGCCAGTAGAGGCCCAGCCCTTCTGTCACATGGCCTCGTGTAAGAATAGACTCGGTCTTGATGGTGGGGTGAGGGTTTCTGGCACCAGGAGAGATTGCCAGGTTCAGTAGGGAGCAATTCTTCTCCTTAAACAGATTTTAATTTGAAAGCCTGCTGACAGGAGCAGCTGAGTCTCAGCAAAGGGGGAGAAAACCCTGGCAGCTGATTTAACCTTGAATCCACCTTGGGCACCACCAGCCCCTGTAGGGATGTGGCGTGTGTCCTTTGCAGCGGTTGGAGGGCAGGGGAGGAGCTGTGTCTTCGGGGGTGCCCACCAGGGAAGGCAGGACCCCTCCTCCTTGCCCCCTGCCGCAGAGCTCCTAGCTTCTGCCTCTCCGAGCACAGAGCCCTGGAGCCCCCATGGGTTCACTCTGTAGTTTTCCAGGCTGGGGACCCGCTTTCTTGGGAGCTCGGGGTGCTGCCCAGTGTGGGCTCCCATGCCTTTCTGGGGCTCCTGTGTTTGGGACATGCAGTCTTCCCTTGATTGTCTCTGACTTTGTCTTAAAGTTAACTCAGGGATGCATGGTCCTGCTCATCCTGGGGCCACAGGCAGCAGCGAGTCACCTTGCTCTGAATTCTTCACCCTAACCAGAAAGTACTATGTTTCCCTTTCTAATGGAGTTTTTTTTAATTTGCTTATTTCTAGAGCAAATCATGGAGGAAAATAAAAAACATGGTGCACTGGTCTCCCTTTGTCATGTCCTTCAAGAAGAAGTACCCCTGGATCCAGCTGGCAGGACACGCAGGTAGCTGCTGGCCTCTGGCCTTCCCTGCCTGATGATTAGTTCTGTGGGGAGGCACCCAGTGCATGAGGGAGGGGGTGCCTGGCCCTGGATGCTCTAGAGATGGAAGCATCTGGAATAGGTTGTCTCTTAGACTTTGTGGTCTACAGTCTCAGCCAGGCTGGCCGCACGTGGCCTTCAGGCTGGCCGCACGTGGCCTTCAGGCTCCTCCCCAGGGCCCATGCCGCCCCTTCCCCAAACACTCACATGTCTTCCCCTTCCTCTGTCCCTCTGACTCTCCATCTCTCTCTCCCCCTCCGCCTCTCTTCCCCCCAAGCTCAATAAAAATGTGAAATCATCACTCACAGCTCGCCCACCATTTGTCATGCTGGATAAAGTGGCCACGTTGAGTGTTTCATTGAGCGCCCACTGTATCCCACATCACCACGGCCTTGGGGGTCATGACATCCATGGAAGTAGGCTATCTGCCCCAGAGGAGCTTAGAGGTGGTGGAAGATGCAGGCCGGTCACCCCACAAGCAAAGGACAGTGTATAGAGTCTGAGGTCCAGGTGGCTGGGGTGCCCATCAACTACAGGGGAGGAGGGACATGTGTCCTCAGAGCCCGAGAACTGGCTAGTCTACATGTGGGGAGGTTTCGGTGGCTGCCCTGGACTTGACCTTTGTGACCGCAGACCAGCACAGGGTCTGACATTTCCTTTATATCCCCAAGGCACTGGGGCAACACCCTTCCTGAGTAAAGACTTGCCTGACAGCGTGGCTAGGAAGGAGCACTGCACGGGTGGAGCACTGCACGGGTGGGCTGGGCCATGGACCTCCCGCTTCTCAGCTGCTTTCCCTGTCCTGGAACTGAACCCAGCCCTATCAGGACCTCTTCACTGCCTGAGCAACAGGACTGAGGGTGGGGTGGGGGTCCCGATGGTAGCACACAGAGGCGTGCGTGGGCCTCACTACCCGAGCTGGGCCTCCAGCAGTGAGGGCCCGTGTCCTTGCATCTTCAGACCAGGAGCCTGGGGTTCTTGGGAAAGCTGGAGGCCCAGCCCAACTGTGCAGCCTGGGGGGGCGGGCGCTGGGACTCGCTCCCCTCCCAAAGTGCTTGCTCCGCAGGCGGGGAGCTGGGGGGCACCCTCAGCCCTGTGCTGCCGAGGGGGCCTTGGGGAGGGCCTGGGACAGGGACCAAGGTCCTCCCCCCACCTGCTCTGCAGGGAGTTTCAAGGCAGCGGCCAACGGCCGGATCCTGAAGAAGCATTGTGAGTCCGAGCAGCGCTGCCTGGACCGGCTGATGGCCGATGTGCTGAAGCCCTTCGTGCCCGCCTACCATGGGGACGTGGTGAAGGACGGGGAGCGCTACAACCAGATGGACGACCTGCTGGCTGCCTTTGACTCGCCCTGCGTGATGGACTGCAAGATGGGCATCAGGTGAGCCAGGCCCCCGAGCACACTTCAGCCGCCGCCGTGCCCCTGCCCTGCCCTGCCCACAGAGGTACCTGATGGGCCTCTGGGGAAGCTGGGCATTCCCAGCCTGCCCCGAAGTCTGGTGTGCGCCAGAGCAGGCTAGTGGTCTGATGGGACCACTGGAACCCCATCCCACCCCAGTCGTATCACATTATAAGCATAAGGGGACAGGACCCTAGCTTTGCCCCTGACGGCCTCCTCCGTTGTCCAGAGCCAGTGGCTATGGGGCTGGATAATGGGGCCCGGCTTGGTGCTGAGCTTCCCTGGGAAGGGCAGGTGGGCTTGCTTGGGGTAGCAATGTGGAGGCTCTACAGAGAACCTGGGCTAGCGGCTCTTCTCAGCACCCCTGTACCCTCACCCGTGGAAAGGGGGAGCCAGTTAGTGGAATATGCTGGTTTGCTGACAAAGATTTGCACCTGCCATCCGAGTGCTGTGGAGCAGGAGGCTGGGAGCCTGCCATCTTGGTGGGCGTGGAGTGCTCTGCCCCCCGCAAGGCAGACCACAAGGGGGTGCTAGGGCCTGTGCATGGAATCGGGCCCCACCCCTGGCATCTGCCCAGGGAGATAAGCCAGGAGAGGCTTCAGGAGGGAAGGAGACAGGAAGAGTGGCTAGGAGAAGAAAGGGTGGTGCAGAGCCAAGAGGGTCCCAGACCCGGCCACCAGCACTGTGGGCCCCATTTTGGCGGCATGGTGTTCTCATCCCTCTTGCACATGGAACATTCTGACCCAGGAGTCATGGAGCGGCTCTTCTGTTTGCAGGTAGGGCAGTCAGCCACATGGTGTCAGGGTGCCATGCTCACCTGGGGGACGTCCGGCTACAAGTGCCCAGACTGGGCAGCCAGATGCTGGGCTCCTCCATCCGGCCAGTGGCTCACTAGGGAGATTGACGTGGTGGGGGGGGCGGTTCTGGGAAGCAGCTCCAAGCCGGGGGCCTGTGTTTGCTTGGGATGGTGGAAGCGGTTTTAGTTCTTACAAGAGGAGAACAAGGAAGAAGGGTGTGTGTGTGTCCATGTGTCTGTGTGTGCACAGGAGAGAGGAGGGCCAGACAGCCAGTTCCCTTTCCCTCCTCCCTTCTCCGAGGACTGTCATCAAGTCAGGCCCTGCAGGCAGGGACTAAGGGACGGTGAAGACATCCCACTGTTTGCTCATGCGTGTCCCTGATCTCCCTCCCTCCCTCCCTCCATCCAAGGCCCTCACTGCTCCAGCCCACAGGGAAGAAACAGAATGTCCCTCCAGCTACCAGTCGGCCACTGCTCTTCCCAAGAGTCTTATTTCTGTCCCCGGAAGGCCCTCCCACGGTACAGCAGGATGAACCCTCTTGAGGGAAGACACATAAATATTCTGATTAGTATTCACTCCAACCAGGACCCCAAAAAATACACCCTTGGGGATGAATGTGTGGCAGGTGGGTCCTGACAGTTGTCCAGTGTACCTGTCTATTCCCTGGGAAGCTGCCAGGGATGGGCACCCCCTCCACCCACAGCTGCCTCCCGTCCCCTGTGTCCTGCAGCTTCTGTCTCTCAGCACCCCAGTGCTCTTGGGAGAGACCCAGGATGACCAGGCAAGACAGCATTGGCCCAATTGTGGGCCGGGCCTGGAGGCAGTGGGGCAGGAGGGGGATGGTAGGTCTCCCCAGAAGCCTTCTCCTCCCTGCTGCGCCCTCACCGCCACCCAAAGGCATGGGTCATGGTCCAGTCCAAGCAGGGTCCACGCAGCCAGGGAGAAGCACAGCCCATGTCTGTACCAGGCCCTGCAGACCAAGCCCTGAGGGGGCTCTCTGTGACCCTGTGTCCCTGCAGGGACTGCAGTGCTTTCCCAGCTGTGTCTATCCGGGATCCTTGACCTCACAGCCTCTCCTAAGACCAGCAGCCCGTGACCATACACAGTGGGGGCCTGTGCTTGCCAGAGGGATGAGGCCGGTAGCTGCCACCGACACCAAGTCCCGGGCGTGAGGGGTAGAGACTAGTCAAAAGGAACTGGTGGGCAGGCTGATCAGCAAACCCAGCCTCAACCATTTTGGAGGCCTGAGGAAGAGGGGACACAGGCACCTGTCAGTGTCCTAAACCAGGAGCATTGTGGGAGCGGGGATCCACACGGACATACGCTCACGTTGGTCTGGCGGGTTTTCTTAGATGTGACTTGCTAGGCAGAATCAGAAGTGTTTTCCTGACATCGGAGTCAGGGCCAGTGGGTGGAGACCAGGACTGTCGGCAGCTTTTGAGGCATAGGCATGTAAGCTGTGGGCCCCCCACGGGCCTGCTGCCTTTCCTTCATGGTGAGTGGCTGGTCCCCATGGCAGGCCCTGCTCCCTCATGTGAGACAGAGGGGCCACCTCCCTCCTGGGGCGGTGGGGCCGGTGTCAGGGAGCTCAGGCCCCACCATCCGGCTGCTGACCATTTCCTCTGCCAGACGGAACTCAGATGGACCGGCGGGGGGTGGGGGTGCTTTTTAGAGAAAAGCCCACTCAGAAAGGACTGGAAGCCAAGGTCTGCTTCCTGTTTAAGGAGCTAGTAAATGCTCTTTGCAGAAGTAGAGCCACCCACCCACTCCAGAGGCCCCCACAGTGTGCTCAGGAGCATTCAGGATGGCCAGCTGCTCCCGGCCACACGGCATACACACACCAGCGTGACGGGCCTCCATGCAGAAGCGTCCTGCCCTGCAGCCTCTGCCTTCAAGCTCCTGTCGTCACTGACCTGGCTCTGGAGGCACAGTGGTGTGTGCATGTGCATGCACATATGTGTGTGAGAGCATGGGTGTGTGTATGCGCATGTGTGGGTGTGTGTGCACATGCTTGTGGGTGTGTGTGCATGCGTGGAGGTATGTGTGGTGGGTGTGCAAATGTGGGGGTGGAGGTGGGGGTGGGGTGTGTGTACACATGCAAGGGGGTGTGCACAAGTACAGCCAAGGGCTGACAAAAGGTTCTAGATGACCAGGCCCACGTTCACATTGGAGGATTTGGCTTTTATATTTAATACAGTGGTTTCTGGAAACTTGTTCTTCAAAGACATCATGAGTTGACCTGTAGTCTGTTCTGGGTCCCAAACCAGCAGCTTGGAGCAGGTGTGATGGAAAGTGGTGGAGCAAGGCCCTGGGATGGCGGGGAGGAAGGGGCTGGGCTACAGTCCACAGCTGTTCACCGTGGGCAGCTCCCACCCGCAAAGGTGGGAGGGAGGGATCCCTGGGTGGCGCAGCGGTTTGGCGCCTGCCTTTGGCCCAGGGTGCGATCCTGGAGACCCGGGATCGAATCCCACATCGGGCTCCCGGTGCATGGAGCCTGCTTCTCCCTCTGCCTGTGTCTCTGCCTCTCTCTCTCTCTCTGTGACTGTCATGAATAAATAAATAAAATCTTAAAAAAAAAAAAAAAAAGGTGGGAGGGAAACCTCTCCACTGCGGCTGCAGCTTAGTACTGTGATCTTGTTTCAGGAGGGTCACGGGCAGCAGAGGAGCCCAGGACCGGGGACGGGGGGTTTGATTGGGGAGCAGGGATGTGTCTGACGTGCAGGAAGCCGATGTGTGCACAGGGGTGGCTTCCCACCTTAGTTTGGTGAGGGGGGTGAGGGAGGCATTGCGGGGCCAGGGATTTGGCCTGTGCTGCCACTGTCTCCCCGGGGGGGTTCCCGAGGGACTCCTGCCAGTTGAGCCAGCATGTAAGGAGGGCAGGGCACTGAGCCACTGCATTGGTTGCATTTCTTCGGGTCTTTAGGGGGCTCAGGGGTTCAGGTGTGAGGAGGCAGCTGCTGCGCCAGGCAGGCTGAGCCGGCACATCTACAATAGGACAGTGGCCTTGGGGCCCCCGGGCGCCCCTTCCCAGTCCTGGGCCCACACACACACACACACTGTGGCCCCTTCAGGGGCTGCCTTCTGACCTGGCCTTTGTACTGGAGATGTCCCCTCTGGAGACAGCCAGTGGCATCTAAGGCCTTCCCACCCCGGAGGACTGGGGAGGGAGTGGGGCCAGAGGGACAGAACTAGCTCTGCCATTGCTCAGGTGCTGGCTTTGGGGATGCCTGCTTTATGGAAAGGTTGCAGGAGCCAAGCGGGGTCCTCTGGGGCCCTGGGCAGACTCTGCCCTCAGCCCCTCTCCCGACCTCACCCCAGCAGGACGAGCTGCTGAGCTGCCCTGCCTCCTTGCACCCTGCCCTGCTGGCTTCCGTGGGGAGCCCTGGAAGGGAGAGCCCCTCAGCTCTGCCAGGCCCCCTCAGAGATGCTGGCAGGGACACCCCATCTGCAGGGCTGCCCGTTCTCTCCCCAGCCTGAGCAGAGTGCATGACCATCCCTCCCAGTGAGCATGCCCCGGCCAAGCTGAATGCAGCCCCTCGGGCAAGGCTGGAACTGTGGTCCAGTCAACAGCCCCCGTTACCCCCTCCCTGCACAGGACCTACTTGGAGGAGGAGCTCACCAAAGCCCGCAAGAAGCCCAGCCTCCGTAAGGACATGTACCAGAAGATGATCGAGGTAGACCCTGATGCCCCAACTGAGGAGGAGAAGGCCCAGCGCGCTGTGACCAAGCCCCGGTACATGCAGTGGAGAGAGACCATCAGCTCCACCGCCACTCTGGGCTTCAGGATCGAGGGCATCAAGGTGAGGCTGGCGGAGGCCTGGGCCACCGGCTCCCAGCTGAGGAGGGCACGGAGGCGCCCACCTCCACCTGCAGGGCCGTGGATGGGCGAGCCATAGTCCCTGCAGCCTCGCTGGGTTTCTGTCCATGGCCCGCTCTGGGCCCCGCTGCCTGGACCGGTGTCAGGGTAGGACGGCTGGGAGCTAGCCAGCGGGCTGAAGGCTGGGCGCCTCTGCAAATGGTCCCCTGGGGACCCAGGCTCCCGCCAGCTCCAACCTGAGAAAGCCATTCGCTGTTTCCTTGTCCTCTTTCTTTTTTTGCACTTGGCCCTCAGACTGGCTGCAGATTTCATGTGTGCCCCCGCATAATGCTCATTTTCCTTACCTTACCTATTTGAAACAATCCACTGTTCCCTAAACTCTCCCTCACAAGCTGGACATCCTGGCCTCATTCATTGTCTGACCAGCCCTGGGAGAAGCCAGCTGTCTCCACCAGCTCTTTGCCTGCCTCTCTTCTCCCCTCCCCTGCCTCTCACCTCCCTTGCTCCAGGAGATGCCCCACAAAGAGCTCCAGTGGGGAAGACTCCCCCAAGATTTGCCAGCCACCTGGCTGTCCCTCTGCCCCAGCGTCTCGCCTAATCTTTTTTTTTTTTTTAAAGATTTATTTATTTATTCATGAGAGACACACACAGAGAGAGGCAGAGACACAGGCAGTGGGAGAAACAGGCTCCATGCAGGGAGCCCGATGTGGGACTCGATCCCAGGACCCTGGGATCACGCCCTGAGCCAAAGGCAGACGTTCAACCACTGAACCACCCAGGTGTCCCAGCGTCCCGCCTAATCTTTCAGAGGCAACCGCATTGCATTAACTAGCCTCCAGCCTGGTGGCACACAGACCCAGGTTTGGCTCCTAATGGAGCCATCCTCACTCACCTTTTGTCCCCAAGAACAGAGTTCCTCCCAGGAGAGCTAAGCTCCATGTGCTTTCCTGGAAGAGCCTGGAACAGACATGGTGCCAGACTAAGAAGACAGAGCAATCTCTGGCACTGGGTGGACCAGGGAGCAGGGATGGGCAGGCAGTATTATATCTGAGCTTCCAGGGAACCCACGATAAAAGATCTTACATTACAAAGGGATCCTCATTGACTTTGGGGTGGGGAGCCCCTCTCTTCTGTCTGGTGAGGGAGGGCACCTCTGGACAGCAGGGACCCCTAGGCACTCGGGTTCCCAGGGCCAGACCCTGGGTGAATCTGAGACCCATCTGTCTCGCTCCTCCATCCCTGGTGTCCACACTCCCAGGCCTTCCCTGACTGTCCACACTCTGCCAGAGACACTGCCACCACCACCCTCCCTTGTGGGGCTCAGGACTGGTCCCCTCTGCACTGCTGCCCAACTAGCCGCTCTGTGTTCTTGGATTGCCAGGTGGGCAGGTGCCACACCTGCCCATGGGCCCTCTGCTGACCCCCCTGGGCGGGTGTCCTTCTCCTTCTCAGAAAGAAGACGGCTCTGTGAACCGAGACTTTAAGAAGACCAAAACGAGGGAACAAGTCACCCAGGCCTTCAAAGAATTCACTAAGGGGAACCGCAACATCCTGGTGAGTCAGGGCCCCCCACTCCCGTGCCCTCTGAGGCTCTTGGCCAGCCCTAGACTGAGCCAGGCCACCACAGAACACGCCGGCCCCAGGCTTCCGCTGGGCAGGTGAAGAGGAGGGCGACTCGGTTGCCAGCAGCATTCGAGGGTAGATGGGGGCCCTCAGGGGGCCGGGTCTCTGCCTGCCGTCCACCTCATGGCTCCAGGGTTGGTTCCCTCCTGTATGGGGATTGTCTGCTGTGCGCTTGTGTGCTCACCACATCCGCAGGGTGGCCCTCTGGGGTGGGGACATTCTTGTCCTCACGTCACAGGTGAGGAGCTGAGAGGTCAAGGCACAGCTAGCTAGGAAAGGACAGAGCTGGACCTTGCATGTGGGTCGGCCGCCTGCAGCCTGCTGGCCCCCGCGCTCCCCAACACTTCCTGGGCCGGCCAGGGCTCCCCCAGGCCCTGAGCCTCCCCCAGGTCCTATGAAGCCACAAGAGGGAAGTGTGTCTGGGGCGGGGTCACCCTATCTTCCCCAGCAAGAACTGACCGGTTCTCCCTGAGCTCCAGGTGCAAGTGGCACAGGTTTGGGACAAAGTGGTATCACGTTTGCCACTGCAATAGTAGACAGGCTGGATGGAGGCCTTGCCCTCTGGGGTCGGGAACTTGGCCCTCCAGACGGAGGTAGGGTGTGCTGAGCCTCTGCACCCTGAGGGAAAGGCACCCCGGGATGGACCCAGGCACACTAGGGACAGGGGCCCCAGAGCCCCTGGGGACAGGCACTTTCTGAACGGGGGTGGACCAGGACAGCCTTTCCTACGAGCAGACTCCTCGCTGGCCAGACCCAAGGATCTCCCTCCCTCCTTTTCAGGCGGGGGAGGCCCTCCTTAGCTCCTGGCAAGGAGGCTTTGATCACGGGGTATGCACCCAAACTCTTCCACAGCCCAAACCCTCTTTTTTCCGGGTCACCTGCTCCTCAGCAGTGGCTGCCACAGAGCACAGCCCCACACCTCTGCTGAGGGCTTATTTGCGGGGCCAAGCCCCAGGCCGCAGCGCTGCTGCAGAAGGGCATCCGGGTACCGTGGGAGCCTGCATGTGATGGGCTTCCCCGTGGCCCCTGGGGACGGCAGGCACCCCCAGAGCCAGCACAGCTCAATCCCCAACGGAGGGCTCTGCAGAGAGGCCACCATTAGAGGTATTTGTGGCTCTCCCACTTGCTCTGTCCTTTGGAAGGTCAGGGGCATGGAAGTTTGTATTCTGGAAGACACCATGGCAACCAGGCTGTTGGGATGCGGCCTCCACTCTGCTGGCGTTCCAGAATAAACTTTGCCCTTGTGTGCAAGCTCACAGGGGCTGCAGGGCTGTGTGGAGGCTGTCCCTCCTACACCTCCCGCTCACGAGGGAGCACGGGAGGCCCCCGCACTCCCTGACACTGACAAAGCGTGGCTGCCTACCTCGCCTGGGCCTCAGTCTCTGGCCCTTCTAGATGAGGGAGACTGGAAGAAATCAGGGAGTAAAGTCCCTTCCATTCTGACACCAGCAAGTCTAATGGGCCACATGGGGCTTAAAAGATACCCAGCCCCCAGGTGTCCAAAACTCTGGCCATTTCTGTTCCCAGATCGCCTACCGGGACCGGCTGAAGGACATCCGGGCCACCCTCGAAGTATCTCCTTTCTTCAAGTGCCACGAGGTAGATACTGGGCTTTCATCCTCCTGGGTAGAGAGCTGTGCTCTGTGTGGTCAGCCAGGGCCCTTGGGCCTGCCCACCTGAGTTGTGAGCGTGCCTCCCACGTTAATAGATCTGCTGTTCTAGAAGCTGGAGTGGCATTTTTAGGACCATGCAGCCAGAGGCAGGCCACCTGGGATCAGGCCCCTTGCTACCTGCAGGAGCCTCATCATCATGCATCTGCCTCCTGGACGGAGAACGCAGGGCCATCCTGCCTGAGCGCTGTGTTCACCATCCTCTCACGTCTCCCTCTCCCTCCCAGCTTCTGAGGTTTGCCCATTCCAGGTGGCTGTGGCAGGACTTCTGTCCCACATGCCCCAGGGTCTTAGGGCAGAGCTCCTAGAGCTGCTGAAGCAACCACCCATCACCACCCGAGATCTTCTGAAGGGGGCTGGCTGGTGTTCAGGCACCACTTTTGAAGCAGAGCTAGAACTTTCCACCTTCTCCTGCTTTTGCACCTGTTGGTCTGCAGGGGCAGCAGGCAGCAGACAGGGAACCCAGACACCCAAGAGAGGTTTGGAAGTTGTCAGCAGGTCTCCTGGAGGGTCTGTAAGACCTGAGGTCAGAGTCCAGGGCCCCCGGCCCCTAGAGCGTACATGTACATTCACATACCCATGCACGCTGCTCCCCCAGAAACAGTTGCTGCCATGCCTGGGTGTGTGTGAAAGCAGGGAAGCCACGCTCCCTGAAGGCTTGTGGCTCCTTCCAGAAAGCAGCCTCTCTCAGGGTCATGTTTGGAAGGAGCCTCCACCTCAGCCCTGCCCAGAGAGAGGGCTGTGGGTACAGCAAGAGAAACAGGAGACAGGAGATCCCAGGACTCCGGGCATAGGGAGCAGCCCCAGAAGGAGGTGGGCCAGTCCCAGCTTGGCCTCATGACATCTTTGTGCAAGTGACACAGCTGGTCCTTGGATATTATCCCTGTCTGGCCCCGTGGTCAGGGTGCACCTGTCCCACGTGGTGGCTCTTGGCGGGTGCCTGGGTAGGACTGCCCATGAGGAGAGACTGGGGTGCCCAGAGGGCAGACGGGGCGGCTCCTGGCCTAGCCATTCTCGGGCTGCCCCTCCCTCCCCTCGTCTTCATGGAGATCCAGGTGTCCAAGCCCTCTGCTCCTCCCAGGGCCTCTGGATTCCCTGCTGGAGCCTTCCTCCCCACCTCCCCACTGCAGCCTGCCTGCCTGCTCCAGGGAACAGGGGCTGTGGGCCTCTGAGCCCCAGGACCCACCCCACTGGCCAAAGGACCCCACTCCCCCCCGGTAGCCCCATCTTCCACTCCTCTCCTCTCTTCTGCACCTTTGCTGTGATTTCTGGAAAATTGTTTTTGCTGCACTCTCTCTGGAGTCTCATTTGGAAGCTTCAGGTCTAGAAAGAGGCCAGATTAGCTGAGGCTTCTGCATTTTCCGTCTGGGAAGAAGCAAGCCCCCTCTGGGCTCAGCATTTCCAGGGGCTCTTCCCTATCCTTCCCAGGGCCCCCGGCAGGACCCCACACCCTCTCCCCACACCCCATATCTTCCCCAGCCCCACACAGTGACCTGGGGGAGGGTTTAGGGGATGTGTTTGTATTGGGGAAAGCACTTTATTCCATGCAGTTGCTCTGACCTGGTCTGGAATGTGGGGGCAGGTGAGGGGGCTCATTAGTGCCCCAGGTCCCCAGAGAAGGGTCCTAGGCCTGTCTGTGCAGGTTTTGCTGGCGTTGTGCTGCTGGAATCTGGGCCTCACTGACACCCCTTCGGGGGCTATGTGCCCCTGTGGGCAGCCTTTCCTCTGCCCTTGGGTACAGAGTGTGCAATCTCCTCAGCGCCTCCCTTCTACCCACACAGTCCGGGGGTAGGAAGGGCATGATGAGGTCCCGAGGTTTAGCCGTGGCCTGCAATAGTGGAGAGTGTGCAGGCCAGGGCTGCGGGGTGGGGGTCTGTCATCCCATATGTCCTCACGGAAGGTGGAGGCTGTCCTGGTAGCTGGTGGCCTCTGCCCCCTGTGGGGGCGGGAGGGGGAGCTGTCCCAGGTGCACCCTGGCTGCAGTGTGGCAGGCCCTGCTCAGCTCCCCGCTCCTGGCTCCCCTGCAGGTCATCGGCAGCTCGCTCCTCTTCATCCATGACCAGAAGGAGCAGGCCAAGGTGTGGATGATCGACTTTGGGAAGACCACGCCCCTGCCCGAGGGCCAGACCCTGCAGCACAACGTACCCTGGCAAGAGGGGAACCGGGAGGACGGCTACCTCTCCGGCCTGAACAACCTCATCGACATCCTGGCAGAAATGTGCCAGGGCGCCCCACTCACCTGAGCCCCCCTCCCACCTCCCTACCCCACGCCCGCCTCACTGCACCCTCCCTCCTCCCCTTCTGCTTCCTCTCTCCTCAATTTCACCTTCGTGTCCACCTGGGTGCAAGCCCCAGAACTGACCCTCCCGATCTGCACTACAGGATACATTGTAGAGAGGAGACTCAGGTTTCCAAGAGGAGATGAGAGATTTTTCTGGTGACTTTGCTCTTGGAGCTGGGGCTTCAGCTTCTCTCTATAAGTAGGATCGCCAAGCAGAAGCGGAATGCCCAGACCCAGGCTCCACCGCCTGCAGGGAGGCTCCGTGGGGTTTAGATCTGGAGGAAGGCTCAGGTGCAGTGGGGTGGGTCCCTAACGCCAGAGCCTGCCGCAGCCGGGGCCTCGCGTCCTACGGGGGCCTGCTGCCCCCTGGTGGCCGGTGCAGTTCGTGCCACTGCCAGGCTCAGCCTGTGCATGTTCCATCCTCCGAGGCTGGGGGCCCGGGTGAGGGGCCTTGTAATAACCCTGCTTCAGCAGGCGCCTGGCTGCAGGCTTCTGGTAGTTGGGGCACAAAAACCACTGGGAACTGCATGTGGGCCGTGAGTAAAGCACTCGCTGCTTAGCGGCCTGGGGCGCCCACAGACGCGTGGTGATTTGCTCAAGCAGGGACCCACCCAGCTGGTAGTGCCAACCCTCCAGCTTTGGGCCAGACCCCAAGAGCCAGGAGAATGCTGCTGTTGATCAGCTATGCTCTCTGACCTAGGCCTTCCTAGGAGGGGGCGGGAGCTGTGTTCTTCCATCTGATTATCGCCCTCTGCATTCAGAGGACACTGCAAACCTGAGCTTCCAGGAATGTCACCCAACCCTCAGAGTCACTTGTGCCTCCAGCTCCCTACCTTGCTATGGCAAGGTCTGGGGCTCTGGGTGGGGTGGCCCAGGGCACGCCAGCCCCCAGAGGAAAAAGGACAGGACCTTTAGAGCACACTCCCCTTATATCCCTTCAACTCCTCACCACCACCACCTCCCCCGGTGCGTAGCTGGGTTTCATGAGTTGAAATCCCCAGCAGATTGGGGGCAGGGCTTGCAGGCAGTGCTGGGCAGGTCAGAACAAGGTTTCTGGCTTACTGGCCTCATTCCCCCCAAAAGTAACTCCTAAGGCCTGAAAGGCTCAGACCCACATTTCCCACAGGTGGTGTGGGCAGCTCCCAGGATGGGTGGTGGGTGCCAGGGGCAGGGAGGGGGTGCTCCAGGCATCTCCTCCTGGTGCTTCTAGGTTGCTTGAAGATTACTGGGGAGCTAATTAAGTCGTATTTTAATTTTCGAGCAAGCCTATTATTGAGAAGAATGTAAAATTGGCATGACTTTTGAAGAACAAAGACCTCAGTTTTGTGTCCATTTGGCGATGTGCCCCTAGGTGCACCCCCCTTGCCATTGGAGGCGCAGGAGTGCCCAGAATTGTGCTCTGACCTGTCAGCAGGCCCTGGGGCCAGTTGCTCTGCTGGGAGCTGTGTCAGGACATGGTGGAGACATGTGTACCCGGATATGTGAGCCTGGAGGGACCGATCCAGAGGCAGGACTTCCTGGGCTGCCCCCCTGTCGCTCCAGGGTCTCTAGGGGGGGGGGACCTGTGACTTCCCCAGGCCATGCCAGCGTTTCCCCTTTCCTGCTGGGTGAGTGACAGTTGGTGGGGGCGGAGGGTAAGACACATGAGGATGTGTAAGTACAGATTTTAAAAAAGGAAATCGCTCTGAAGCTTCCTGGCTCTTGTTCAAAACCGTGGTGAGCTCCCGCGTGGGGTTTTGCTAAAAGTCACACATACCCCCCCCCCCCACCAGCGGGCTGAGCACGAGAGGCCTCGTGACAGCATGTGACCCGGTGAAGGCAGGAGCACCAAAGCCAGCTCTGGACCTCTGGGGCCGGAGTCACTCGCCACCGCACAGAAGGGGCCTGGTGGTCCGCGCACCTGAGGTCTGCGGGGAAGGGACATTGCTCATTCAGACATTGAGATTCGTGATTCCACCGCACTGGGCTGGCCAAAAGCCACCTCTCTCTATTGATGAAGAAAGTTTGCTGAAGCAAATTAATGCTCTGAACAAAAAGTGCAGGGGACCAGCTCAATATACTTAAGAGAACAAATTTTCCAAGCACTTTAAACAGGCGCCAATTGTTGGCCAACAAAGCGCTAAAATGCAAATGATTTGTTTGTTAGAGGAGGTCCATGGTGGCCCTCACTGGTAATAGGTTGCTTTAGGTCACATTCTAGCTGTGAAAGTGGTATGAAGTGGCATCTTCTAGGATTATGCTCTTCCTTAGGGGTTGGGGTTTTGTATTACTTGCCAGCTCTCCTCTCGCACCTCTTCTCTCCAACTTCCTGCCACCCTGCCTCCCCGTTGTCCTAGAGGGTTAGATGGATCTGGAGTGGAGTTTCCTAGAACCCTTCCCAGCCTAGCCTTGGGTCCTGGCAGCTCAGGTGCCAGGAGGGCGGGACAAGCCATGTGCACCTGTGTCCAGGTGAGCGCCACCCTCCCCCCCCCACGGGCATTCTCAGTGTTCAGCATGCTTAGCGTATTCGAGGAAGGTTTCTCAACTGCTCGTCCCCAGACTTGCCTTTAGTGTCATGTAAGAAGTTTTTAAGTTATATTTATTTTTTTTCCGGTTTTTTAATTGCACAAAACACTAAGACTGGGAGGCTGGATTCTGTTTGTTTGAAAGCTGTGCCTTCTTTCTGAACTCCCTTTCCTGCTTGGTGGAAAGAGCCCAGACACAGCACTGCCCCCCCCAGATGGACTCTTTCCCCTGTGGGCTGTATCTAGCTGTGAGATTTCCCCGCATCTAGGCCACCCTCCGTGTGTATATAACCCAGGCCGCTGGTTTGGGAAGAGGCAGGGTGTTCGCCCCCTGCCAGGGCCTTTCTTCTGAAGGAGACGACTCCCCAGAGGGTTCTCCTTCCCTCTGCACCCCTTTTGCCAAGACACCTGGACAAAACAACTGTTACAGACCCCCCTCCCCCATACAGTGCCTGTTGAATAGATCGCATTGCTCTGTACCTTCCCGAATAAAGGCCCAAGAGACCGCAGTGCTGTCTGCTGTGCAGTCCTTTTGACCCTAAACCCCGGAGAAGCACCTTGAGGTGGGTGGGTGGCAGTGGCACTCTTTGGAAACCAGAGGATTTCACTGGGGCTCTGAGGACCCCCCAGAAATGGGAGCCCAGATTGAGTAACATTTTTATCTGCAAAGGATTTAAGACAGTCTTCAAATTTAATCTTTCTAGCCTTGTCCACACAACCTTTATACAGTAATTCAGGGCGTGGAACAGCCACAAAGAAGTCCTTGTCCCCCACCCCCCACTCTCACCCCCACCATCAGCCAGGGAGGGGAGTCACCAGGAGGCCATTGCACATGTAGCCTAGCTCTGCAAGGTGAAGGGCTGGTGGCTTGCCTCTGGCCCACTTGGGGCCCTGATCACCTCCAGGAACAGGGCTCTGTAGTCTGCGTGTTGCAGATGGGGAAACAGGCCAAACCGTGTGACCCGGTATTAAACGGGCAGCAGAGATTCGGATCCAGACTTTGCCTGGTTGCAGACCTGATTCTGTCTTTCTCCTTCCTGGGGAGCATCTGCAGGTAGAAAGCCTGTCCCGTCCTGGGTCCCAGGCTCAAAGCACAGGGCTCTGCTCTCCTTGTCCACCACTTCTGATTGCTGGGGCTGCTCGCTCTCACCTCGCTCACCCCTTGCAGAGGTGTGGATGCTGGGCAAAAGCAAGATGCCCCAGCCACCGTCTCCCACAGTGATGGTCCTACCCGCATCTTCTTGGGGTTTGCAGCCAGTCTGTCCACGCCATTGGGATGTCACCCCGAAGGCCAGGTCTTGCCCCTGATGAATGGTGTTTGTTCAGCGTCTAGCAGAGCCAAGCCCAGGACAGGTGCCTAGCCGTGTGCGCTGGTGAGCGCCCTGAGCACCGTTGGTGACTAAGGCTGTTGGGTGTGTGGATGCCCTTCCTTCAGCAGGAGGACGACTCACTGTTGGCGTGGGCTCCCTGGCCCCTGGGACCTGCACCCCCCTGCAGCTGTCCCTCCTTTTATACTCTAGACCTTGTCATTGCCCGAGACCAGCTGGCAGAGCACCAGCAAATACTACCTGGAATGCATGAGTGCCAATCCTCCTTCCACTCACAACTCTGTCCTCTGTGGCCCCACAGGGCTTGGTGATCACCCACCAGAGATGGGGCCTCCCCGCCTTCAGACCAGCAGGCAATCCAAGTTCAAACTCCCACTCCAAGGTTCTGCCTCCGTATGGTTACTGGCTGTGCCAGGACTGGTCTGGGGCCAGGGAAACCTATTGCTTTCCAGGTCACTTCTGGCACCAGCCTGGCGTGGCCTGGGTTGCCTAGAAACCAGGTAAAAGCTGGCATTTATCAGGGAGAACTATCCTGAGGGGCCAGACACTGAGGGGGTGTGGAGCAAGGCTGGGACAAGCCAATGGGCAGCATCAGCAGGCGTGAGCCACTCTTCTGTCTCAGGACGTCTTCAAAGAGGCCCACAAACTAGTCTCGGGTCAGTCCCAGGAGAGTCAGGGATAGGAGTGGACATGCCCGTGCCCCTGCTCTGCCTCCCACTGGTCATCCCGTTCATAGGGCATCATCTCGGGTGGCACTGCTAGCCTCCTCAGTTGCCATGTGGGTCAGTGCGGTGACGGCAACAGGAGCCGACTGGGCCCTGACCGTGTTGGCAACATGGGCCATTGCTGCACTGCTCCGATCTAGAGTGCTCTGTGCACCGAGATGGACCAGACTTTTCCAGTAAACACCAGAGGGTAGTGCCCATCCTGCCCCCACCCTCTGGCCATTCCTCCATTCTGTCCCTTGCATTTCTTTGACTGAGGGTCTCACCCCCTTACCTAGTTGGTCAGGAAGCTGGAGTCCCATCAAACGGCCAAGTCTGGGGAGGAGAGAGAGACAGAGGAAAGAAGCTTCCTGAAGGTAGGCAGTGGGTTGGGGGAGTGCTGGGCTGTCTCCAGATGGGGGAGCAGCAGGAAATCTTCCTCAAACCAGTTTGAGAACCAGAAGTTGGTAGGAAGCCTGTCTCTAAGCAGTGGCAGGCCTGGCGACCCTGGCTCCTCTTCTCACATCAGCCGGGACCCCAAGGTCACTGAGGGTCCTCACTGAAGTCTGGAGACTCACTTGGCTTAACAGAGTGGTTTCTCACCTTTTGGGGAATCACAGATGCTTTAGATAATTTAAAGGAAACAACAAACACTTTTCCCGGAAAAATGCCCATAAGCATATACACAGTTTTATATACAAATTCAGGGACTCCTGGACAACCCTCTGTCCCCACCAAAGCCTCTGGAGAAATCCCCAGGTGGTCGATGGGCCCTGGCTTAAGAATCTTTGGTTTGTAATACCCTTCCCGGGATGGCAAGGTGCACCACCCCCCTCGCTGCAAGGGTGTGTCTGCCATTGGAGGCCGTCTGGCCACGGGCCCCCCTTCCCCTCTCTGAACAATCCAGCCTTCTGAAAGGCATCACCTTAGAACTACCTATTTTTGTAAATAAATCTATTGGAAACAACCATGCTCATGTATTTACGTGCTGTCTACGGCTGCCTTCACACTGTAACGCTGGAACTGATAGGTGTCCCAGTTATTCCGTGGCCACAAGGCCTGAAATATTCACTATCTGTCCCTTTATGGGACAGTCCCCCAATCTTTGTCTCACACTGACAGCGGCCACAGGCAAAAAACGACTCCAAGCCTGGCACCACACTAGGTGACTCATGACCCTTAGTACAACCTTTACAAAAATGCTGTAAGAGGAGCTTCCTTAACCACATTTTGTGCATGAGGAAGCAGAGGCACAGAGAGGGTGAGTCACTTATTTCACGTCACATAGCTGATAAGCCAAGAGACTCAAGCTTTTCCCATAACCCCACACAACTGACTACTGACGAAGCGGCAGGGTTTTTCCAGGCACGGAGCTGCATCACAGAATTTTAGGGGTGGCCTGTGGTCAAGCCAGGAGTCCTGGTGGTGGTGACTGTAAACCTGATGAGGCCCTGGAGATGATGACCTCAAGCATGGCCCTCTCCGAGGGGTGAGGCTGAGCTGCAGGACCCAGGCTTTGGCTCCGGCCCCCATGGCCAGCAGGCAAGACCTGGAATCTGCCAGAGTTGGGCAGGGGGGTGCAGCCTCCAAGGAGCTCCTGGGAGGCCCTGTTTGCTCTAGAATCCATATGACCCTGCACGTAAGCACAGCCCACGCAGCCTGCCTTCCCCCAGAGACCCCCAGCGCACAGACACACAGAGTCATTCCTGCCCCCACCCCCCCACCCCCCCACCCCCTGGAGCCTGGGCAGAACCAAGTTCACCTGCCGCTTCAGGGGCCGGCTCACATGCCTCCCACAGAAACACAGAAGCTGCATTGTGTTCTCTCAAACGCCAGGACACAGTGTGCAGGTCATCTCCCTCTCTCCCTCGACAGCGACGGCGGTGGCCTGCCCCTGGCATTTAGCGCACCCAGCACAGACAGCCCTGAGGAGTGAGGCCAGGGCAGAAAATTCAGTGAGAAAAAAGATTTCGCACCTCAGTCATGTGTGAGCGCTTGCAGCTTGGGTTTTTTTCCAGCAGAAAGAAAACCAGTCTGATACAATCCTAACAATAAAAAGAAGTTTATCGGGATCCCTGGGTGGCGCAGCGGTTTGGCGCCTGCCTTTGGCCCAGGGCGCGATCCTGGAGACCCCGGATCGAATCCCACATCAGGCTCCCGGTGCATGGAGCCTGCTTCTCCCTCTGCCTGTGTCTCTGCCTCTCTCTCTCTCTCTCTCTCTGTGACTATCATAAATAAATAAAAATTAAAAAAAAAAAAAAAAAAAAAAAAGAAGTTTATCTTCTCATGGCTCCAGAGGCTGGACGTCCAAGATCAAGGACTGGTTGGTTGGTTTCTGGAGAGCCCCTTCCTGGCTTCCCATAGACCTCACGTGGCCAAGGGTGAGCTCCACTGGGTCTGGCTCAGGGAGGGGCACCCAGCCGCCCAGGCAGGGCCCACCGCTCCGCCCTCCCCCGGGCTCTGCTCCAAACACGGTGCCCCTGGGGTGGGGCTCCAGCGTGGGAGCCCGGGGGAGCACTGGGCAGCCCCCCACCCTGCGGCGAACTAACAGGCAGTCGGCTCCCTGCTCCACCTCCCATCCCCTACCTCCCAAACTTGTGAATGAGTAAAGCGGTTTTGGGGGGTGGCGGTGGGGTCAGAACATCCCTAAGTTCTGTGGTTTTCAATGCGGCGCCATGGATTTGGGTTATTTTAAAAATAGTTTCTGCAAATCATGGGCAAATGGTATCACACTGGGACAATTTGCCATCGGCAGTGGCCCTGTTTTACTTCAATGGAAGTCATGCTTTCTGAGCACACCTGCCTGAGTGAAGTGGAGCCTGCCACCCACAGAGGTGGTCACAGCAGGCTGCAGGGCACAGGGCCCCCTTCCGGATGGTCGTGGGCAGGACAGCCTTCCAGAAGAAGGAAGAGGGGGGAGCTCATGCACTCGCTGGTTGCTCACGGCCCACCAAAGTGCCCTGGGGCAAAGTTTCCCTGTTTCCTGGCTTCCCCCAGCCTGGCTGCACCTTTGTCCTGCTGGGCCACAGCGGCCACAGCAATGACGTCGGAAGCTCTGACAGCTAGGGGGGATGGTGAGCAGCGCACATACCAAACCTCCTAAAGGGCGCCACAACAGTGGACGTGTGTACCCTTGGTGTCTTTACCTGTGTTGTATAAATTAGGAAACGTGAGCAAGGTGCGCTGCTAGCAGGACCAGAGCCGGGATCAGAGCCCAGGCGTGCATGGAAACGGACAGGTGAGCAGGCTCGTGCACTCGCTGGGAAGAGTGTTGTGCTGGGGGTCTGCGGGGGCACAGGCAGGGTGCCCGTCCCAGGAGAGGGACAAAGCCACTTCACAGAGGCTTTGCAGAGGAGGTGCCACCCAAGGTCAGTTTATCCAGAATTATCCAGAAGGGCTGGGCGGTGGAGGGAAATCACATGCGAAGCCACTGAGGCACCAAGAGGATGTGAGGTCTGCAGCAGCTGCAGGTGGCCAGAGGGGGCTCCGTGTAGGGCCCAGGTGGGGGTGAGGTGTGCAGCTGTTCTCAACAGTTCTCCTGCCATGGCACAAGGAGGTAGCATGTGACGGGATCCCCCTGGGGGCTGGGGGCTTGGGGGAGAGGAAGCACAAGCGAGGAGGCTGGGCCAGAGGAACACTGAGGTCAGGCCGTGGGCTGCAGAGGTGTGAGAAGGGTTTGTGGGCACCCCTCTGCGGCAGCTGTGGCTGTGTGGGGGCGGGGGGACACCTGGGGACACCTGGTCTGAGCAGCTGGAGGCTGGGGTGGAGGGAGGGGTGGCAGAAGGAGCGTAGTTCCCCCTGCCACCCAGTTAGAGGGGACACCCCCATGGGGGCGTCGGGGACAGCCAGACACTTAACCTGGAGAGTGCCAGAGCAAGTCCCCGGGAGCCTAAGGGGGGGTGCGGCACTCACAGGATCCCATTCAGTGACAGAGTAACCTCGGAGACCTGTGAGCTGCTATTTTCCCCCTTCCTTAGTGTGTTCTGTTTGTTCACAGCGTTCTCCACGGGCATGCTCTCAGAACCAGAAATCCACGCATGTGGAAGGAATGGGGTCCTGGCCACTCTAGTGTCCCCCCTGTTTCCTGTCCTCCCACGCTTCTGCCCAGCCAGCTCGGGGTGGGGGGCCCTACTCATCCTGAGCATGGTCTGCTCATCTGGCTTCCAGAAACCTTCCCGCCTGTTATAGCAGGGTGCTCCAGGGAGGAGCGGGCCTCTCAGCTGGGGTGCCGTCCTGCTCCTCCCCACTCACTCCCTGCCCTGCCTCTGGCCTGCTGGCTGCTCAGGGGGCCTCACACAGGGTCTGCTGCCTGCCCTCTGCCCGCAGCAGTCCAGGGTGCAGGGGGTGTGGGGCCCCGGGCCTGGTCGGAGCAGGGGCCGCAATGACAGGGGGCAGAGGTGGGTGCCCAGTGCCACGTGCTCTATCCCTGTGTCTAGATCTCAGCGGGGCGACCAGCGACCATCCAAGGACACAGCTGTGGTGACCTGGCTCTACCCCATCCCGCTGCTCATGCTAGGGCCCTGGCCCTCCGCACCACACCCCTCCACACACACACACACACACACACACACACACACACAGCCCTTGACAACTAAAACATGTGAGCTGGGATTCCTCCATCAGAACAGGGTGTGTCTGGAAGCCAGGTCACCTGAGCAGTGGTCCGAGGGGCCACAGGTTGTCCACTGTGCAGATAAGAAGGGGAGGTAGATGCAAGACAGAGCTGGTGGTCCTGCAGAGACAGAGGATGTCCTGCACCCTCCTCTTATCCTGGGTTCTGGGGAGATCTGCAGAGCTTGACGGCGGGGGTCGGGGGCGCGAGTAGACGTCCGCAGGAAAGTCAGGTATGGCTCAGCCAACACAACTCTAACAGGTCTTCACGTCCCGTGGAGGAGTAAGGTGGAGTCCCAGTCATTGGAAGAATTACAAGGAAATTTCTGACCACTTACCTGGGAGATGGTGGACGAATTCACAGAAAAGGTAGAAGGTTGGGTGCCATGCCCTTGAGACTTCACAGTTCCTCAGAAGAGCCACATCCACTGAGAAAGTAATTTTCAGTCAGCAAATACACTTTATTTCAACTACTTTTCTTTATCTTCCAAAGTGTTTGAATGAATATATATGGCTACTATGGCAAAAAAAAAGATACATTTACTAGCTCAAGTCCAGTGCATGGGATTCTGCAAAATCAGGCAGGCCACCAGCTGCATAATTGGCCAGAAGTGAATCTGGAAAGCAAGCCAGGGAGGCAAGTTTTGGGCGAGAGGGTGTCCCCTTCCCCACGCGTCAAGCCAGACTCCTGTGGGCTGGAGAAAGAATCTGAGATTGACTCTGACTGCACACTCCGGGTCGCAGGGGGTCACCCTGAGTTCCTCAGCTCCAGGCCTTGGGAAATCTTTGCAGGCTGGTGACCTGTAGGCCAAGGCCGCAGTGAGGCCTAGCACCCAGCGTTTTCCATCTTGGCAAGGTGCGGCTCAGGTATGGCCTCCAGCCCTGCCCCCAAATGCCCTGGGGTCCCAGGCCTCAGGGCTGCCACGTGGCCACATTGAACAATGCCTCTTGGGTCCCATAAGGAAGCCAGAGCAAAGCTGGTAAGTGAAACGCTTTCACTGAAATCACAAGATACTTTGGAAACCCTGTCAAGCCTCCAAAGTTCCACCACCCTTCCTGAGGCTTGGCTGTTCATTTTCTTCCAAATGTTTGCTCTCTTTCTGTCTGGCTGGCTTCTCTCAGAGCTACAATTCTTTGAGCCCATAGGCCTGTTGGCGCATGCTTATTTGCATGGCTAAGTAACCAATGCTTCGGACAGGCAGGAAGCCAATGGAAACAAATCCTGTTTCTATAGTAGGTACAGAGAGGACTCTCTACAGAAAAGAATTTCTATTTTAGGTAGAAGGCAGCAGGTGTGCCTCATTAGCAATTGACCGTTCCTAATTCCACCTTTCCTGGACAAAGTAGCATGCCTAAAGAGGGCCAGGGTGGCATGAGGGAATAAAATTATTCTAGGACTTGCCACCATCTGGGGCTGAGTTTTGTGTCTGAGAAACCCGGTTTTCTCTGCGAAGAGGCTTGGGCCTTACTTTGTGGGCAGTCCAGCAGGGCTGGGCTACAGGACACCCCCGAGGGCCCGGGATTGCTCAGAATTCCCAAGGACTTCTCAACGCCAACCTCTGGCTTCAGTTTGCACATGGGCTCAGCAAGGAGATGTTTGATCTTGGTCCTGGAACTTCCAAGCTGGTTTCTTATGCTTTAACCAGATAGCAACTCCCGGCATGCCCAAGGTGTCCTGCCTGGCCCTGCACCCACCTGGACCTGCACTACCCATGTTTGCTGCCAGGTTGATGGGAAAGAAAGCATTTGTTCACGTATGTTAACCTTTTCTGGAACTTTTTATATGGAAAAAAAGTTTCATTCAACATGGCTGTGCATGTATACATTTTTTCTTTATTCTTTAAGTTTTATTTATTTTTGAGTAGTCTCTACACCCAACGTGGGGCTCGAACTCATGGCCCGGAGATCAAAAGCCATGTGCTTCACCAGCTGAGCCAGCCAGGTGCCCCTATAATTTTTGCTTTAAATACTGTGCCCCAGATCCCTGGGTGGCTCAGCAGTTTAGCACCTGCCTTCAGCCCAGGGTCCTGGAGTCCCAGGACCAAGTCCCACGTCTGGCTCCTTGCATGGATCCTGCTTCTCCCTCTGCCTGTGTCTCTGCCTCTCTCTCTCTCTCTCTCTCTCAATCTCTGGGTCTCTCATGAATAAAGAAAACCTTTTAAATAAATAAATAAATAAATAAATAAATAAATAAATAAATAAATACTGTGCCCCATTATAGGAGGGGACAGGTGGAGTGGGAAGGTGGGAGACTGAGGCTGGGGCCGAAAGCTTATAATGCCTAAGTGCCAACTCCATCGCTGGTTGCAGGTGGAGAGCAAGTGTACGTGTGCCCCAGCCTGGCACGTGCATGTGGGGGATGAGGAATGTGTGTGTCCCGTATGCAAAGCCCGAGTCTGTGCCACAGGCTGTGGCAGCGTGCTAGGTAGCTGTGGCTCTCCAGCAGAAAGTGGAGACTGCTGAGCAAATACTGTGTTAGGATTCTGTTGTTATTAGCAAGAGAAGCTGACTTTGAACCAGTTTGCAGACAGGAAGGAAGGAGCCCAGGAGGCAGGGAGGGGCCACCGGGAGTACCTGCTGCTTGTGATGGGAGGGACAAGTCTAGGACAGGCCTAGGGGAGGCAGGAGTGAGGGCTTTGTCCCTCTGCGTCCCTCTGCATGCTGGTGTCTTGTCTGGTTTCCTGTCTCTACAAGGCAGGGACCTTGGCCAGAGGTGGCTTCTGGCCTCAGGACCAAGAAGGAAAGATCCCATAAAGCTCAGGAAAGACCTCAAGCTTTGCAGGTTAGCTCAGTGAGAGGGACGAGCCATTGATTGGGCTGGGATGGGGGGAGTTGAGTGATGGGCAGCCTCTCCCAGTGTCACATGGGTGGTATGAGGGGAACAGGTGGCCCCTGGAAGAGAGAGGAGGAAGGCAGAGCAAGCAGGCTCAGTGTGTCTCACCCTGCTGGATGTGGTACCCCCCGGGGGATGCAGTTCTTGAGCTGGGCCTGAGGAGCCAGGGAGGATTTGAGGGTGGGGGGGGAGCAGGTGCAGATTCTGGGGACCCCGGATGCTAGGGGACAGGATGCTCAGAGCAACAACACGGGTTTCTTGGTGATAACACCCATTCATTCCCACTTCAGCCTCTTCAAAAGATCCTGAATATGTTTCGGGTTTCCCCAAAAGCCAACAGCAGAGGGGAGTCCTCCATCCCCTGACTTCTGGGCTCCCCTCCCGGCCTGGAACCTCACGTGGATAGCCTCTAAGAGTTGGCAAAGTGCTTCTCTCCTCCACTAATGACACTTTAAACGTTTCTTTGCTTTCTAGAGTTCAGGGGGGTTTTGTGTTTTGTTTTGTTTTTTTTTAAACATAGCTATTTTGGGTGGAAATGAAAATACACACAGCTCTGATTGGAAAGACAGCTGCAGGCTCCAGCTCTGAGCACAGGCTCCTCCTTGTCTGATGACTGGCCTCAGAGCCAGAGCCCTTCTGGGGCCCTGAATGCCGTCGGCAGGATGCGGAGGCCCTCCGCCAGGGGATGTTCAGGCCTGCCGGTCTGTCATGTGTCTCCAGGTATCCGAGTTTCCTGGGCCCAGGGTATCTTGCTGCCCCTGAGCCCTGGAAGCATACCCCTTTCACATGGCCAGCCACTGGCTCTGTCTCCTCTTTCTGTGGGGTCCCCCTCTTTTCAGTAATTCCTAGCTTATGTCACTGTGTGAGAAGGCCTCAGTGACCTGGTAGGCAGCCATCCTTCACTTTGGCAGGGGAGAATGGGTCGGGGTCACGCCATCCTGCTCTTCCTTCCTCCTAGCACCCCCTGTCCCCCACAGGAGGAGACAGGCAAGCACGAGCCTGGCCCAGAGCCCAGGGGCTGGGGGTGCGGAGGATTTGGGGGCGTAGGTGTCTTCACATAGCTCAACTCCCCCCCGCCAGGGACCCCTCTGAAGCTGCACAACCTGTGGAAAGCATTCTTGGCAGAAAGCATCCCAGCACTATCTGAGCACAGTGAGCATTTGCATCAAAAAAAGATCCTGGGATGTGCCTCAGCTCATCCAGTCACCTTGGACCTGGAGGCTTGGTTTTAGCAGATTCCAGTCAGCCTGAGGCACTGGCATGTCTGGGGCCCTGGAGGGTCACCCCAGTTGAGCCTGGAGTCTCCAGGACAGGCTGGACTTTGATATGGACCCACTTGTGGCCAGAAGCCCTCTAAGGCATCTTGGCCCTTGAGAAGACAGTGTCTCCCACAAGCCAGGCTGGAGCATCCTGTGTAAGGGGTGTAAAGGGACCCACCCAGCGGTCTCAGGGGTCTCGGGCTGCTGTGAGGAAACAGTAAGAGGTGGGGCCTGTCGCAGGGGGGTGGACCAGGTGACACCTGGAGACCCACCTTCCATGGCTACTGCAGGGCGCTGACTGCAGCTCTGCACATGAGGCTTCTAGAACTCCACCTGTGGCTCCTGGTGCACTTGACTTACCAGCATGAGGGAAGAGTGGGGTGCTGACAGCCCAGGGCAGCGCTTTCATTGGGCCGTTAGATTCGGCCCATAGATTTCTTCTTGTTGGATCACATCTGCCTGTCAGGAGCTTTCTGAATTCCCATTTGTTCATCTAATCTCTATACTGTCTTCATCCACAGATTCTATAAGCTATTCGGGCCTCCACCCCGTTAGGAAATGCCAGCTGGGATTCGCAAAGGGGCTGTGAGCATGCATGTGTGCATGCGTGTGTGTGTGTGTGTGTGTGTGTGTGTGTGTGTAAGAGAGAGTGCATATGTCAGTGCTCCTTCTCCCCTCCCAGCTCAAGTCAGCTCAACTAGTGGCTCATTATATGTCCTCCTCACCTTGTCCTAACACTTCCAGATGGTTCCCTCCATAGCCAGTCTACGGCTGAGCAGGAAATGAGTCCCATCTCACCATGTTCCTGGGAAACCCCATGGGGGCCCAATGCCCGACTTGGTGGGCAAAATCCTCCTTGCAAGGGATCTGATTGCCAAAGATGGGGGCCTTTGGGGGTGAGCTGTACCAGCTCCCCAGGAAAACAGGTGGGGGGTGACAAGGATCTGAAGGAGCACCGGGCCTGCCCTGGGGAAGGACAGCCTGCGGGCTGCGAGGATGTCACAGAGACAGGCCTCAAGGCAGTGGCCTACCAGCTGGAAAAACGAGAGCACACAGGGTTTGAGAAGCCACTAGAAAGGTCACATGAGTGTTTATTACATAGAAAAGAGGGAAAGGAAGAAAGTTTCTAAAGCCATATTTCCAGAATTAAAAAAAAAAAAAAACTTGGAATGCCAAAGAGATGCCATGCTTTGTATATTTATAATCAGAATATATAAATATGTACATGGAGATATGTACACAGGGGTCTGTTGTCATGCGCGGTGTTTCCCATTCCGGGTATAGCAATGGTGCTTGAGCTGCGACTTCCAAAACTGGCAGGGCACTGGGGAGGTCCGGACCCTGCTTGGTGCCTCGAGGGAATGTGGGGACCTAGGCTTGGTCCTGAGGGCATCGGGAAGGCTAAGCTGCAGGCCGGCCTGGGCCCCCAGCTGCAAGTCTGGAAGCTTCCCTAGGTCCCCAGCAGTAAGGTTTCTTCCTCTTGTGGAACCAAGGAAGGCTCCAGTCACTGGGATGGGCTGGAGACTCCCTTGGCTGCCTGGGATCCCAGGGGAAGAGGCTGGAGGTGCAGGGAGGCCCCTGGGGTCTGAGCAGAAGTAAGACGAGGAAGCCCTGGGAGGTCAGGAGTGGGTCTCACCAGAAAACAGAAACGGACAGAGATTCCTTTAACAGGAGGAAGAGAGACCAAAACAAAGTTGATCCTGTATCAAAGCTGCAAAGCACAGCACAACACTCATCCAAATACAAAGGCAGCTAATAGGCATGAACCAGTGCTGTTTGTACATATGTTGTTTTAAAAATTTTGGCACCAAGTACAACGGCATGTACTTTAGCTTGTGCAAAGGGCCAGCCAAGTCAAGTGTTCCCACGGGGTGCCCAGGCCACTGAGGCCCCTGCCACCCACTCCCTGGTTGGGTCACCAGGCCAGGTGCTAACCTAGAAAGCAGAGGGCAGGGGGCATGACCTCTGCCCCTTTCTCTCCTCACTGCTTCCCATCCAGGGCAGGGTGGAGGGTTGTGGGGTGGACTGTCTGCAGCCCCAGAAGAGCCCAGAAAGGGATCAGGGTCCCCTCCTCTCTGGGCAGACCCACATACCATGTTATCCCTGCCACAGAAGGCCAAGCTGGGTGGATTGGTGGCTGGCACTGCTGAGCCATGGGCCCTGGGAAGAAGGGTGCCTGGCCCGGAGGTCCTTTGGATAAAGGGAACTGTGTGCATCTGGGCCCTAGGTGAGTGACAAGGGCAAGTGCTGCCCGCCAGGGCCCACGCTGGAGGAATGGCTCCTGGGCAGTGTGAGGGGCCCCTCTGTGGGTGTTAAGGTCCCAATCCTGAGTCCTACCCTCACCCAGCAGCCAAAGGGGCTGTGAGCATGCATGTGTGCGTGTGCGTGTGTGTAAGAGAGAGTGCATATGTCTGCTTCTGCCCACCTGGGTGACAGTGGCCTGGACGGGGGGTGGCTGGCATTTTGGCAAATCCAGGCAGGCAGTGAGAGGGACTGAGGACTAAATCCAGAGAGACAACATGCACTGGAAAGTTGGGACACATATGAGGATGGCCCTGCCATCGGCCTCCCCGCCGTGACAGGATCAGGAGGGAAGAGTGGAACGGCACGCCCCTGTGTCTGGATCACTGGAAAGAGTCCTGACACCAGAGCTGCCAGTTCTGTGTCCATGGGGCCTGTGCAGGAGGGGGCCTTTGCCTCTCTGCCGGGCCCCGGGCTTGTCTCCCAAGGCCTCTGCTCTGACAGAAACGGGAATAGCATTGGCTGCCCGGACCCTCCTTGCCCCTAACCTACAGATGGTCAAACTGAGGCATGAGACAAGAAGAGAGCCAAACAGCACTGAGGATACAAGTCGCCCCAGTGTTTGTGGCTTGGGGTTCCTCACCATGGCCACAGGGATTAGGGCAGATTCATGAATCCCACATGGCTGGCATGCCTCTATGATCCGTGGACATCCTGAAGCTCTCAGAGCCCACCAAGTGATAAAAGTGGAACCTGGACCATCGCCCCCCCCCCCCCAACCTCAGGCTAACCCTGCCTCCCTTCCTGCAGCATGGCCTCCTGGCCTTCTGGCCTCACATAGCGGCCTCCATGGGGTGATCTGCTGCCCTGCCTCCGCTCACCTTGCTGTTCTCCCTATGCAGGTGGCCTGGACACTGCTCTCCAGGAGCCCCCCCAGGCTGCATCCGTACCCATTGAGTGCTTGCTGGACACACAGATACGGCACAGGGAGCCCCACTTGCAAGAACTGCCTGCGGGCGGCTCAGCAAGACTGTTGAGAAGAAGGAACCCAGGCTCAAGCCCCGGGCAGGTTGGTCGGGAGCATATGGCAGCTGATGGTCAGCAGCAGCCCCTGCCACCCGCGCCCCCGCCCTGCTCCCTTGCATGCAAGGTCATGGTCTCCAGGGAAGGTCAACGCAGCAGGGGGTGCTCTAAATGTGCTCCTCCAACTCCAATGTGTTCTTCCAACTCCAGTGCCTCTGCTGAGAGCCTCAAGCCAACTGGCAAAAGGCGGGATACTACAGTAAACCGGAGGCCACCAGCAGGGAGGGGACGCACTCTTAAATGATACATTCCTGAGCAGCTGACATGATGCAGAGGCAGCCAGCATCTCTCACAGCATAGAAACACCCAGGGGCACAAAAGCCTCAGGAGGCCCCACCCTGGCTCAGCCCCAGGCCCAGCAGCCCCTGTCCAGCCAACCCCAAAGCCACCCTTGCAAACTCACCCCATCTGCGCAGGGTTGGGGGTTCCCAAGAGAACACCCTGCAGATTTTTTTTTCAAGAGCTGAATTGGCACAAAAGGACCACCTCAGTGGACCCCTTGCTTACTCCTGGAGAGCCTCAGGCCCTGGGAAGGCGTTCTCCTGGGCCTGGGGACTCGGCCCCACCTGGTGCAGGCCTGGGCTTGGCATTTGGCTCTTCTGAGGTCTGGGGCCCTGGCCCCCGCCCGGGGAAATTCCAACAGTGTGGTTTCCTCTCCCTTCTGTGCGCGTCCTCCCCACTGCTCCTGGGCCCTAGTGGCGTCTGCATGAGGCTGGAGTCGCAGCCATGGCTCAGGGGGGTGGGGGAGTCAGAGTGCCTGGAGCCCCTGGGCGGTGGCGGTGAGGGACCCCATCCTCCGTGCCAGGCCCCAGGCAACTCCTTTGCTAGCTCCAGCCCTGGTCGCCGCTCCGGGGTGTGGGTTGGAGGGTGGCCCAGGATGGCACGTTGTGGAGGCTCCCAGTCCTTGCCGAGGAAGCTTTCCCTGTCATCTGCTGCTTCCACAGGGGCCAGGCGTCCAGGCCTCCCGGCGCCCCACAACCCCCTTCCTTCTGCGGCAGTGCTCCGATGCCGGCCGTGAGTCAGCTGTGCCGCCCTGAGCTGCATGTCTGGGCTCGGGCCTTGCTCTCTGGGCACCTCGGTCCTGACATCTGGGAACTCAGCATCCTGACAGCACCCCTGCCAGGCTTCGGGCAAGGGGCCTCAGAGGTCAAATGCGCCACGCTCCGCCTGGCAAGGGCCCAACATTATCTAGGCTGATGCATGGTGCTGGGGCAGCAGAGGGAAGGCATCTTGGTCCAGGTCCCTTCCAGCCTCCCCTCATGTGCAGCCAGGGACTGGCTCCGGGGCCAGGCAGGAGGGGTGCAGGGACTGGCGGGGAGCCCTCTGCCTCCCACTGCCCCCACAGGGGCCCTGGGCATCCCAGCCGGACTCAGAACCAAACAGTCTCTGCTGCGCACAGGATGCTCCCGGGCCACCCAGGCCTCCTTCTTGCTCCAGAGAGCCACCACTCTGGTCCCAGTGCCACCATGACGTCCTGGGTGTATCTCACGGGCAGTGATGTTCCCTGCATGCCTGCGATCCCAGCCCCAAATACCTTAGCTGAGGAGTACCCTACAACAGTCTGAGCAATGAAAGGCCCCACCTCAAGTGTGCCCTGTGACCTCTGGGCTATCGCCCACATGCTGGGCCACCAGGGCAAGCCCAGCTCTGTCACCAACAAGCTGTGTGTCAACCAAGCACTTGCTGGCATGAGGATCCCACTTTTCAGCTGCCTGGTGTTTAATAAGTGAACTCTGGCCTTCCAACGGCCTGTGTGGCCAGCTTGGCCTTCTTGTGAAACACTGGCCACTGCCCCACATCTAAAACGGTGACTCTAAGGCCACAGGCCACAGCACAGTAGAGAGTCGCTATCTGGAGCTGCTCCCCTGCACGGCAATCCTCACTGACTGGGTGTGCAGAGGATGGGGGTCCCCCCATTCCTCACACCCCTCAGCTACCCGGGAAGGGCTTCCTCTGGAGGCTGACATCCTCTCAAGTTTGGAAGCAGCTGGTAGCTGAGGGGAGCTGCAGGAGCTGAAGTAGCCTTGGGGGCCCACGAGCCCCTGTATTAGCCATCCCACGCCAGGGATCTTGGTGACACCTGTCACTCAAGAAAACTGCACCTATATCTGATTGCCACTAAACATGCAACATAAATTGTTCTTTCTTCTCTACCTCTCAGCAGCCACCCCAGCCTGAGGCAGGAAAGAAGGATCCTATGCTCCCAGGGCGGGGGCCCCACTCTGCCACACTCCGAGGGTTTGGGGCAAGGGGCCGTGGGAGGGTGGCTGGGCCTGTCACGTCCCTCAGCCAGAGCTCCTCTAACCTGGCTACAGAGGCTCCCTCGTCTGACGCAGCCTCCTGTGGAGCAGCCAGCAGCCACCTGCTGTCTTCTTGGCCCAGACGGCACCGTCCTCACACACCAAAAGCTTCTGGCTTTCTGGATCAAACCAAATCTGATCCCCCACCTTGAAAATGCACAGGATTCCAAACACAAAGAAACAGCAGAAACCTGGCTGGGGTCAGCCAGAGAGGGAGGCAGGAAGAAAGACAGAGCCAGGTGCTCAGAAAGTGGAGCCTGGGCCTGGGCAGGTGGACGGTGGGGGCAGGATCAGGTGGGGTACAGAGAGCCCTCCTCTGAGTCGGAGCTGGGGGCTGGGGGGTACTGGCTGCAGGGGATTTGTTTTCCATGGAAGCAGAGAGCTGCCCAATCCACAGCAACACAGCAAGCCCGAGGTGCTTCCCTGGCAGGACTGTAATCAGAAAGCCCAGTGGGTGAGGTAAGCGGGCAGCTGCCCCCGGCTAAGGGTTAAGAATGGAGACTCAGGGGCCCCAAAGCAGCTCTCGGGGGGTCAGGGGCCTGCCCACACGCAGGCTCCCCAGGCACGCCCATCCAGCCACAGGGAAAAGACCAGACCGGTCCCTGCTCCAGCCCTGGCGGCACTCTGAGTCTCTGACAGTTAGAAGCCCTCTGGGGAGTCCAGTGGGGGTGCAGACAGCTTCAGGCCAGTCCTACTGTTCAGCAATTACCACGTCAGAAAGCAAATGAAAACAGACATGGAGAGGCTCAGCTTGTCACTGTGACTTTGGATCGCCTGTCTCTTCATTTCAGATCAGTACCCGACCCCCAGCGGCCCCAACGCCTCCTGTGAGCTCCTTCCCCCGCCCTGGGGTCCGGCTCCCTAACAACCAGGTGTACAGGTGCCCTGGGGGCCCCAACAGACCCTTCCCAACGGGAAAAATCTCTGCATAACACCAGCAGAGTCCCAGGGTCTCGTCTGCAAGAGAGCAGCAAGAAATCTACCCGTACAATCTTTTTTTTTCCCCAATTCTAAATCCCCAAAAGCTCTTGGCTGCTCAGTTTTCTTCCATAACTTATGCCAAAATCGGTCCTGAACCAAGCAAGGTGAGACTATGTATGGTTTTTATTGAACCCAAATCGTCTGACTTTTCACAGGATTCTTTGCAAGAACAGTCACGTGCTTGATGGTGGGGAGCTGCTTTAGAATGCTGGGGTGTTAGGAAATGCACAATAAATGGCTCTTATTCTTTCTCAAATCCAAGTTTTCTGATTTCAGAGACCCATCCAGCCCCAAGGATTTCAGGAGAACGGCTGTGGACCAGGAGTGGTGTTAAGTATAACGTGAAAGGCTGCTGACCTGTGCTTGCTCACACCTGTGCTGGGGATTCTGTGTATGGACACCTGGCCATTCTAGCAGTTTCACCCATGGATGGAGTCACTGGCAGCTTTCTAGGGAAACAAAGGTCAAAACACACCCAGGCCCAGAGATTTCAGTGGCGAGAAGGGGGTGGGTGAAGGGTTGGCTGCCACGGGAGTGCAGGGCCAGGAGAGACTTTCGGGCATCCGTCCCCAGGCAGTCCTGGGATGGCTGAGGGCAAGCACTGGGCTGGAGTGTGTGCATCCTCACTCCTGCCCTGGCTCGGTCCCCGGGGAGACCACAGTGCAAACATTCAGACAGGGGCTGGGGACCCAGAGGAAGGCTCGGCCACATCCTGACCTTCGGTGAGCCCCTGCTGCCTGGCCTGGAAGTCCCAGTGTGCCCTGGCAGTGGGCAGGGAGCTGTGCAGGGCAGGGGCGAGCCACGCATTCCAGCCTCGCTGCCAGTAATCTGGCCCCCACTCCCCACCACTGAGATACACTGGGTGCCTGTGTCTTTCTGGAATAGGGGGAGGGGCTGGCAGTCTCACAGCCTGCCAAGAAAAGCAGATGCGTTTTCAAAATAAATAATGTTTTTTAAATCCCCCCTTTCCACTCCAAACCCAGGAAATGGCAGAAGAGAATATGTAAAGGTCCTGGTGCCCACTGCTGCCTGGTGCAGCCCTCATGGGATCACCCTGGAATTCTCGGTGGTTCCTTCGGGCTCACAGCTGCTGTGGGATGCCCTGCTCCTTGTAGCCTGTGAGGAAGAAGCAGAGGAGAGATATTTAGAAGCCTGCTTCCTTTAGGATTGCTCCAGGAAGTGCCTGTGAACTGCCATATGGTCATGAGATCTTATTCACACCGAGGTGTGAATGACTGCTATACTCAGGGTCCACCTGTTCGCAAGGGCATGGACTTTACAGTCCCGAGAGAACTGCGGGACTTTGGGTTTAGCGGGGATAGAGGACAGGAGGGCATTGGGGTGGGGGTGGCAAAATGATCAACGTGCCCCTGAATGCACATCCCTGAAGCCACTGCCCAAAAACCCGGCCTGGCATGACTTCCCGAGGCAAGTCTTGGGAGAAAGTGCTGAGCCAGCCTTCCTCCCCAAGCGCCAGGCATCTGGGACATATGGACAGAGAGGAGGACAGAAAGAAAAACAAGAAGGTGGAACACCGAAGACTGTCACCGTGTGCGTGTTCCACTAGCCGGACATCTGGGACACAGACAAACATGAGTGAAGGTGCCGAGCCTTTAAAACACTGTTGATCGTCATGAGACCGGTGGGGAAATTTAGCCGTGAAATATTTAGAGATGAAATTATGAGTTTGGAATTTGTGAGATGCCCCCCCCAACCCTGCCATGAGCTGGCTTCTGGGCCCCCAGAGGAGCTTCTGTGGACTGGATGGTTGTTTTCTCTCATTATTTACCAAATTATTCACCAATTTTAAGCCTAAATAGAGTGGGGGAAATGCAGGAAAGAGATAAGATGTCACAGATAAAGGACAGTGACCATGAGTTCCTGAAGCCGGGGGTGAGGCCCGAGGGACTTAGGACGCTAGGCTCTCAACTTTTGTCTGCTCTACAACATTTTCCAAAATCAAAAGCTAGAAATCCAAACAAAGACGCAAAAAGAAAACACCACAGAATAAACAGCAGCACACAACAATAAAGAAAATAGATAAAAACCAGAAAGAAGATAAAAGCCTGGCAGCTGGCTGGGGTGAGAGTGGGGGAGGGGTTCAGGGGTGCGAGGAGGGGAGCAAGGGTGGGGGGGTGGCAGGCAGCGCCCATCAGCAGACTCACCTTGGGAAACTGGGACAACACAGGGATGTGAGGCGGCAGGAGGGAGAGGAGGAAAAGAAAAAGAGAAAACAGGGTGAAAACAGAGGCCAGAGGGCCTGGCTGAAGTCTAAACGGTGGCCGGCCATGTGCGTGCTGTGCCCGTGGTCCAGGGGCCGGCAGGTGGGTGCGGGGCTGCAGGGGTGCGGCCCCGGCCCTCCCCTCCCCTCCCCAGGTGCACAGCCTGCAGCCCCACCTAGAAGCCCCCTCAGGGGCCACCTCCTGCCCCTCGCTCTGGGTTGCCGTGTCCACCTGCAGAGGGACGACTGCAGGACACACTCGGGATGTGAGGTGCTCCCTCCTGGCCCCAGCTGGGCTCTGCTGGAGCCGCATGGTCATCCCGCATAGGGACAGGAGCCACGTTCGCAGAGCCTAATGCCTTGGGACAAACCGAGGCCAGGCCACGGGGCAAATAGGTTTTGTTGTACAGACATCTCAATCCACAGGCGGTGGCACCCGAGCCCCGTGCGGAGAACACGTGGATGGATGAGCAGAAGGTGTCACGATGAGGTTAGCGGTGTCTGCCGTGGGCGTGGCAGCAGGGAGAGGACGGCAGAGGAAGACCACGTATCTCTCCATCCTCCAGCAGGATTGGCTCTTGTTGGCTTGTTATTATCAGAGCGGCTTGTAAAGTCCCTGGCTTTAACTTCTACCTAGATCCCTTCTTGTCCTCTTGGGGGGTTTTCTTGATAGTGTGTGTATAGATGACCCCCCGGACACTCCTGTATGGAAGTCATCCTCGGGGCGTCTGGGTGGCTTAGTCAGTTAAGTGTCTGCCTTCAGCTTGGGTTGTGATCTCAGGGTCCTGGCACTGAGCCCCAGGGTGGGCTCCCCACTTAGCAGGGAGTCTGCTTCTCCCTCTCCCTCTGCCCCACCTCCTTCCTGCGCTCATTCTCTCTCTGTCTCCTCTCTCAAAAAAATAAAAATAAAGGACGCCTGGGTGGCTCGCTCAGTGCTTGAACATCTGTCTTCAGCTCAGGTCATGATCCTGGGGTCCTGGGATCGAGTCCTGCATCAGGGTCCCTGCAGGGAGCCTGCTTCTCCCTCTGCTTATGTCTCTGCCTCTCTCTCTCTCTGTCTTTCATAAATAAAAAAATAAATAATAAATAAGTCAATAATAAAAAATAAATAAAAATAAAATCTTAAAAAAAGGTCATCCTGCACTGTTTCCACTGAGAGGTTTCCTTCATTTCTGCAGGAAGAGCCTGGAGTGGCCCTATCCAACTATCAATTAGGACAGATGAGTCATTCACAGGACCTCCCTTCAGGGTGGGCATCCTGGGACATGGACGCTGCACTGTTGCTCAGAGCCATCTAAGCCTGCAGCCCCATCTCAAGGGTGGCAATTCCATATCCTTCCAGGGTGAGTTTCCTTTCTGGAAAAGCGGGAAGGCACCCTGGGGAGATGGGTGGCTGAGTCTGGCAGGCAGAAGGGGTTGGTGGGCAGCAGTGAGATGTGGTGGGTTTTCTTGTGCAGCCAAGTCTGAAGAGTCGGGCACAAAAAACAGCATCCCTGGAGCCTGTGTGCAGACGCCCAAGAAGTGTACTGGCCACAGCAAAGGCCTGGGGCCCTGGAGCAGGGTGGGAATGTGGGTATCCTGCAGCTTGATTACACCAGACGCACCAGCCATAAGATAGGGGTTTCTGACTGAGCCCACCGTCTGGGGTGATGGAAAGAGAAGTCACCAGGTCCCCATCTTGCTTCTTGGGGTCCACAGTCCCTCATCTAGGACCTGACTGGGGGGCCCTTTCAGTTATCTCTAAGACACAGACGCTGTGGTTCCTGGGTTTTAAGGGTAACCAAGATAAAAATAACCAGAAAGCTCTATAGATTAGACGCCAACTCACTTTTATTAAGATGTGGGTGTGTTCCACTTTAGCAGAAAGTTCCCTTCCTAACATGTCCAAGTGCCTGGCCAGACACTGGGGTGATATGGGAAGAAGAAGTCGAAGGAGTCAGGTCTTGCAACTGCAGCTGAGGATGCTTCCCAGAGCAGGCCTCCCAGGTTCTGGCCGGGAAAGGGTCAGAAGCCTGCAGGCCGTGCCACAGGCCCCTAGGGAAGTGACCAGCATGCATCACTCCCTGCCTGTCTGCAGTGCTCTGCAGGCCCTGCTCAAGTGCACAGGGAGAGGCTCCCATAAAGGGCCTGCCTTACTCGCTGCCTTCTCAGCCTACTCCCTTCCCGGGGTCCGTGTGCCTCGATGTCCTGACAGGGCAGCGCAGCCCTGAGAGCAGCCCGCGCAGCCTAGCCCGCTATGGGGCCAGCCCACCCCCAGCTGCCAGCCAGGGCTGGTGTTCCCCTCCTGTTTCTCTGGCTGCCCTTGCCTCCCAGGGCCTGCCTGGTTTGCCCTGACTCTGGGATGTCCCGACACAACATCCACCCACTCCTTCCCTGACCTCTGCTGCTGAAGACCTGCATCCAGGCAGCCACTCTGTCCAATCCACTGGCTCTGCTGGATCTCACTCAGGCTCCAGGGCTTGCATTTTCTCTGGCCGAGTGGCTTGCCTGGTCACTGACCCGAGGCCTCGCCTGGCCCTGGCATCTGTGTGTGCCCTGCATCCTCTGAGGATCCTGAATGCACAGTCCGCTACAGGTGATCCTAGATCATTCCTCTCCTGTCTCTGCTGTCCTTCTCTCTAACATTGACAGTCCAGCCTATGAATGGTTTTGCTGCTAGGACACCAGGAGGCGCCTGGGGTGTGAAGAGAGGCAACGTGGTGCCTGAAAGGATTCGGATTCTCCTGGGCAAGGGCCCCGTGGACAGGGGCCCTGTGCCATAGACAGACGTGTGAAAATGCAGGGGACGCACACGGGGTGCCTGGCCACCCGCGGGGCTGCTTCCAGGCACGTGCGCTGTCTTTCTGGGTTGTTTCATAGATGGGAAGTCGTTTTGGTAAACTTAACTTGGTTCCGTGAACACTTTCACAAAACAGTTTTGTGTCTGAATCATAAAGTGCTAAGTGATTGGCAAAGGTCCCCTCAACAATGAACAAAGCTTAAATCAAAGGAAGGAGAAAACCGTGCTGTCCCGGCTATAAAAACAAAACAGAACAACAGCCGCAGCTACAGGGTTTCCTGTGGGTGGAGAGGCCACATACACTTTCCTTCTTTCTGAAAACTGCATGATGGAGACGGGGCCGCTAGGCACAGGGTCGTCACCTCACATGGGCCACACCCCAGCTACCCAGGGTGGTCAGGGGCTGTTCCTTTGACAAATAGGATGCCCCATGCGTCCAAGCTGAACAGAAGCTCTGTCCTGTCTTGTTCACATCCTCTGGGTGAGGTTTCTATGGGTCTGCACTTGGGACTCCCTGCAGGCATTGGGCTGGGAGTACAGGAGAGGGGGAGGGAGGGTCCCCTCTGCCAGGCGGCTGCAGACTCTAGTGACAAGGACACAGGGGAGCCCCCTTGAGTGCCCAGTCTCCGGGGAGGAGTAGACCTCGCCACAAAGCACCAACACCCGCAGGAAGGATCACAATCACCCAGACCATTGGGCTCCTGACCCTCCTCCAGCCCTGGTCCAGCCCCTGACCCAGAAGGCACAGTACAGGTGGCTACTCACTGGCAAGGATGACCATGTCCATGCCCCAAAAGATGCTCATGATCCAGCCCACCATGACGATGGCCGTGAGGGTCTGGATGAGGGCCGCTGCAATGTTCAGCCAGAAGACACAGCACACATGCCTGTCCGGGAGGTCGGTACGGGCTCCGCACAGCACGGCAAAGGCCGAGACAAACGTCCCTGTGAGAGGCAGGATGGACAACCTCCTGAGGGCACTGGGGGTACAGCCACACGCGTGCTTCCAGCTGGCCTGGGGCCCAGCCGCCCACCCCCTGGCAGCTAGGAGAGGGGCGACCCGGTGTCCAGCACCTTTCCACTCAGACCCGGCCTGCCTCTCTTCCCCGTGCTGGAGGGGCCGATGTACCAGCCGCAGGAGGCCCGGCACAGTCCTGGGACCATCACAAGCTGTCCGTCCCATGTGGGAGCCATAGTGCAGCCACCTGCAAGGACACTGAACAGCCCGGTGGAAAAGGTATTGATCTTGTGTGGCAAAGGCTATAAAGGGCCTAGCAGTTCAGAAGAGTCAGCATCACTGGGGTGACACAGGAGCCACCCAATAGAGGTAAATTAGGAAGTGACCCCCAGCGCACACACTAATTGCAAAGGGATGGGAGCTCAGGCCCCAGGTGCCTGCAGAGTGGAGAGAGCACAGGCCAGTGCCAATCCTTCAGAGACCCTCCTCTGATGGTGTTCCCCCAGAACCTCCAGACCTGCGGTGGGGGCGGGGTGGGGTTAGAGCCCAAAGCAACATAGTGTGTGTGTCCAGCTCCCTTCCCTGGCATGACTTCTCAGATCCCTGCAGGTGACAGCGCTGCCCTTAATGACATTTCCCCAGAGTCAGGCTCTTCTCCAACATGGGCTCTGAGCCTGCAGCACCCCTCAGGGCAGCCGGCCTGCTGCCTTCCTCTGGTAGGGACCCTTTGCATTGGGCTCACCAGATAATCCAGGGAAACCTCGCATCTCACATCACATCTGCAGACCCTCCCCTTGACTGTATAAAGTAACATCCACATAGGTTCTGGGGGGGTCAGTGTGTAGACATCTTTGGGGGAGCATGATTCTGCCCCCGCACTAACACACCGCATTAACCAGATGTCCCTTGTGCTTCAACACCTGGAGTCTTGCTGCCCTTGGAGAGACAGCCCCTCAGGGCTAGCTGATTCCTAGACCTGGTACTCGACTCCCGAGTCCAGAGCCCACACCTCAACCAGCTCCTTTATGGACCCTCACACTCCAGGCTGCGAGACCCCCACCCTGATCGCTCAGGGCCAGATTCAGGACAGCCCCCTGAAATTGTTCAAACTGGCCAGCCCCTAGCCTGCTGACCCTACCTTGTGTGCTCCTTCCCTGCAAACTACAGTGAAGGCCCATGTTTGCCCCTTGTGACCTCTGTCTCCTGACCATCTCTGGCACCTCCTCATGTGGACCCCTGCAGCATGGCGTGACCCCTCCTTTTAGGAAGTGTGACTAACTATCCTTTCAATGACTGTCATTTCCTGATCTGTTGGCCTCTCCATATCTAAATAATAACAAAACCTACATTTTAAAGTGCATGCACACTACTGGGTATTTACCCTAAAGTTACAAATGTAGTGATCCAAAGGGCACCTGCAGCCCAATCTTTATAGCAGCAATGTTCACAACAGCCAAACTATGGAAAGAGCCCAGATGTCCATCGATAGACAGATAGATACAGATGTGGTACATTTATACAATGGAGTATTACTCAGCCATCAAAAAAATGAAATCTTCTCATGTGTGGAATTTAAGAAACAAAACAGAGACTTAGAAGAGAGGGGGGGAAAAAACAAGACGAAATCAGAGAGGGAGACAAACCCTAAGAGACTCTTAATCCTAGGAAACAGAGGGTCACTGGAGAAGAGGGGAGTGGGGGGATGGGGTCACTGGGGGATGGACATGAAGGAGGTCACATGATGTGATGAGCACTGGGTGTTATATAAGACTAATGAAGCACTGATCTCTACCTCTGAAACCAATAATACATTATATGTTAACTGAATTTAAATAAAAATTTTAAAATGCAAAAAAAGAGACTAAAAAAATCCCTAAAAATAAGTGCATACATTCAAGAATCAAGTATCCTGTGCAAGGTCATGGTCATAGGCAGGGACTGACCCCACGGCCATCTGAGGCCATGTTCTTGCTGGCTGTCTCTGCCTCACAGCAAGTGCAGACGAGAGAGCAGGACATTTGCAAAACCAGTCAACAGACCAGTAACCATCCTCACACTCCCCCTCTTCCTCTTCCTCTGGAGCTCCTGCTCCTCAAGGAAGCTGCCTTGGCATCCATATTTCTTCCTCTCTGCACTCTGGCTCCTGGCCCTTCCCTGCCCAACCCTGGTGGCTCCCACTGGCTCCCAAGGTGGCCTTTCCCTGGCTCTACACCCATATGCCCCAGATCCAAGGCTGATCCCTCAGGTCCATGTGCTGATTCCCAATCCCAATCCTGCCCATCCTCCTCCTCTTTACAATCACCACCAATTGGGTGTTTCTGCCTCTTGAGGGCCTGATGGTCCCTCTTAGACCCCAGGTGGCATCCCATGCACTTTCTGGCCTGTGCATAGTAGGTGGAATGTAGGGATCCAAAGAAATGTAACCAGTGTTAACTGCATCCTCAGACCTCCTGCTTTGTCACCTGCAGTATTTGTTAAAACTATAGACACCTGGAGGGAATGATGTCACCAGGATGATGACACAGGTCCTTGCTGATATCATTTTGCTTCACAACAAGAATAGCCAATGACTATGCATGAGCAAAACACCACTAGAGGATCCCACCCTGCCCACCCAGAGGTCTCCCCTGAGCATTGCAGGTCACTTCTGGGGGCCCCTACTCTGATCTAGCTGTACAGGGATTGCAGGCAAATCTGTGGGGCCGGAGCACCGGAATCTGACTGTGATGCGGGTGGGAACATCCAGCATGGATCTACGACAACCAGCAGAGACCTTGGCACATGGAGTTCACACCCGCACAGCCCAAGTCATCATCCCAACAGTGGAGAAGGTCTACCTACCACATGTAACCCGAGGGCTGGAAGGAACACGTGGAAGCCATGTGGCCCTCTAACCCTCCAGCCAAGAGACAGGCGGCAAGCAAATCACCCCCAGGGCAAAGCCATTGCCCATCGTAGAGGGTTTCCCCACTCTGCATAGGCAGGAGGATTAATTCATGGCCAAGGCTGGGGGTAGCTCCCAGACTCTCCCAAATGGAGAGTCTGGGAAAGTGAGAGGAGCCCCCCTACCCCCACCCAGATAAGGCATGAGACATAGGGGCAGCCCTCAAGGGATGAGACATGGCCCTAGCTGCTATGGCTCTCAGCCCCATTGGACCAGAAGAGCCTGCGAGCACACCAGGAAGCTGTATTTGACTGCTCCGGCTGGGGAAATGGCAGGCAAAGCCAACAGAGCAAAGCCAATGTACCTGTTCATCCAGGGCATTGGGGGCATTGCCTGAGTGAAAACAACAAGCAAAAAGCTTTCCTGGCATTAGAGCTGCTTCTCCCACTGCGCCAGGCAGGGAAGCTAATTCTGCTTTTCCCAAATACAGCCAGTATTTGGCCCGCCCGACCAGAAACTTCACCAGGCCATCCTATAGCCCTGCTTACAGAGCCTGCCTGACCTGTGGCTTTCCCCATCTTCAAAGTGAAACTGATAACCACACCTGGGAAGTCAGTGAAAGAATAAAGTGGGAAGCATCACACTTCCTGATGTCAAGCTAGACTATAGAGGGGTGTCTGGGGGGCTCCATCAGTGAAGCGTCTGCCTTCGGCTCGGGTCATGATCTCAGGGTCTGGGATCAAGCCCTGCATGGGGCTCCCTGTTCAGCAGGGAGTCTTCTTCTCCTTCTGCCTTTGCCCCTTGCTTGTGTGCTCGCTTGCTCTCTCTCTCTTGCTCCCTCTCAAATAAATAATTTTTTAAAAAAGATATACTGTAGAGCAATAGTAAGCAAACCAATATAGTACTGGCATAAAAACAAATAGACCAATGGAACAGAACTGAGCGCCCAGAAATAAACCCAGGCATATATGGTCAACTAATCTTTGACAAGAGAGCCAAGAACACTCAATGGAGAGAAGACAATCTTTTCAATCAACGGCGCTGGGATAACTGGATATTCACATGGAAAAGAATGAAGCTGGACCCCTACCTCACACCACTGACAAAAATTAACTTGAAAGGGATCAAAGACTTAAATGTAAGACCTGAAACCAAGAAACTACTGGAAGGAAACAGACACAAAGCTCCCCAACGTGGGTCTTGGTGACAGTTTCTTGCATGTGATACCTAAAGCTCAAGCATCAAAGTAAAAAATATACAAGTGGAACAACATCAAACTAAAAACTTCTGCACAGCAAAGGAGACCATCCACAAAGTGAAAAGACAACCTGTGGGATGGGTGAAAATATGTGCAATCCTTATATTTGATAAGGGGTTTATCTCCAAAATACAGAAAGAACTCCTACAACTCTGTAGCAGAAAAACTACTCAATTAAAAATGGGCAAAGGACCAGAATAGATGCTTCTCCAGCAAAGACATCCAGATGGCCAACAGACATGAAAAGATGCTCATCATCACTCAGTATCAGTGAGATCCCACCTCACACCTGTCAGAATGGCTAAAATTAACGACATAGGAAATAACAGGTGTGGGCGAGGATACAGAGAAAGGGGAACCCTCTTGCACTGTTGGTGGGATTGTAAATGGGCGCAGCCCCTGTGGAAAACAGTATGGAGGTTCCTCAAAAATGAAAAATAGAATGGCCATATGGTCCAGCATTCCAATTTGGGGAATATATATATTTAAAAAATAAACACACTAATTCAAAAAGGTATCTGCACCCCATGTTCACTGCAGCATTACTCACAGCAGCCAAGACACGGAAGCAACCAGTGTCTACGGATGGATGAACGGAGAAAGACATTGTGGTACGAATGTGTACAATGGAATATTATTCAGCCATTAAAAAACGAGGAAATCCTACCACCGTGCAAACATAAAGCCTTCATTGCACTAAGTGCAGTAAGCCCGACAGAGAGAGACAAATACTACAGGATCTCACGGGTACCTGGAATCTAAAACAAAAACTAAAAGTGAACTCAGGATAAGAGATGAGACATGCGGTTACCAGAGGCGGGGGTGGGGGGGGAGCCGGAGGGAGGGGGTCAGGAGGTGCAAACCCCAGGTGCGAGGGTCGCAGGCACTGGGGGGTCACGTAGCGGACACTGCTGTGGGGCGCACACAAAAGTTAAGAGTCGATCCTGAGTTCTCACCGCAAGGATGAAAGTTTTTTCTCTCTTTGTCCTGTGTCTGCACGAGAAGCTGGGTGTGAGCAGGACCCGCCGCGGTGATGGTTTCACAACGACTATAAATCAACCCACCGCGCTCTACGCCTCAGACTTACACCGTGAGGGATGTCAATTATTTCTCAGGATAGCGGGAAACGATGCAGATGCCTGAGTCCCACCTACGATCCAAATTTAGATCTGGGGGTGGGGGTGGGGGGCAAATCTTCATTTCTAAGCAAGTTTCTCCCTCCTCGCAAATGCCCACTCAAGTGTGAGCTGCACGGATCAAACAAGGAACCGGCCCCTCCGTGTTCCCGGCACAGAGCCAGCCAGGAGACTCGGGACCTGGAGGTGATTATTCTCTCACCCATGGACAGCCGGTCGGGGACACAGACAGCTGCTGGATCCTCCTTCCTAGGAGATGTAGCTGGTTGCAGCACTTAGGTCTCTCTGCAGCCCATCCAGACACCTGACTCGGTCCATGCCCTTGGACTCCCCCAGATGAGTGAGGAAGCTCCTTATCCCCACCTGATGGAGGAGGAAGGGAGCGAGGGTAATGCCCCGGTCTGCAGAGGGGGGATGATGGAAATGGCACTTGAACCCCAGCCTCCTCCCCCAGGCAGGAGCAGGACAGGGTGCTGTGGGGGCAGGGCCCATGACATGGCCAGGGGTGGCCAGCTGCTGGGTCCTGGCCAAGGGTGCTGCATGCCCAGAGAAGGTGCATGCCCCTAAGCTGGGGGCAATGGAGCTCTGGCAGGGTTTTGAGCAGGAGGGCGAAGCAGGAGAGCGATACAACGGAAGCAGTGATGGAAAACCGTCATGTGTCGGCAGGGTGCTGGGTGAGTAGGCAGTATGTGAGATGGACAAGCAGAGCTGCGGAGGGATGGGGCATGGACTCAGGGCTTGGGAGTGGACACAGATGGAAACAGGGGACTTAGGGCCCCGCGGGAAGTGTGCCTCAGTCCTTAACCTCTGCTGGCATACTGTGCATGGTGGGAAATGAGATAAACACATGCTGACACCATTAAAAAAAGGAGAACACTAGAGAAGTGGCATGATGACAGAGCTGAGCAAGAGCAGGTGGGGGAAATATTAAGTAAAAATAACACAGATGCCATTCCCCCCACACCTACAGTGTGCGACACCGACACCGTGTACCCTCCCTCTGCCTACCTTACCTCTAATCCTTACAGCTCAGAGCTAATTATTAACACTCCCAGTCTACAGATGAGGGGGGGTGGGGCCGGGCAAGTCTCAGAAAGGTTGAATGATCCGGCCACGCAGCGCAGCCTTGATTTAGACCCAGATCTGTCAAGTTTAGAAGGCTGAGCTCTGTTTAGCCAGAATGTTGCATCTTTACATTAAAAAATAAGGAAAATTAGTACAGCTGCTGTGGAGAACATATGGAGGCCCCTCAAAGTAAAAATAGAAATACCAGATAGTCCAGCTATTTCACTTCTGGATCTGTACCCAAGAGAATTGAAAGCAGAGTCGCAAAGCAGTATCTGCACCCCCGTGTTCACAGAGGCATTGTTCACAAGGGCTGAAGCATGGGAGCACCCCAGGGGTTGAGAGGTGGATGAGTGGATAAACAAAAGGTGGTGTACACATACACTGGATTATTCATCCTTAAAAAGAAAGGAAATCCTGACACCTGCTATAACATGGATGAACCTTGAGGACATCGTGCTGAGTGAAATAAGCCAATAAAGAAGGGACAAATACTACGTGATTTTATTCATGTGAGGCACCCAGAGGGGTCGAATTCATAGGGACAGAAGATGATGGTGGTGGCCAAGGGCTGGGGGCAGAGGGAATGGGGGCTTAGTGTTTCATGGGACAGAGTTTTAGTCTTGCAAGACAAAAAAAAAAAAAAAAAAGATATCCATCTGGAGATGGATGATGGGGTTGGTTGCAAAACAGAGTGAACAGACTTCATGCCACTAAACTATATGCTTAACAATGGTTAGGATGGGGCGCCTGGGGGTGCTCACTTGGTTAAATGTCTGCCTTCCTCTCAGGTCATGATCCCAGAATCCTGGGATAGAGCTTCAAGTCGGGCTCCCTGCTCAATAGGGAGCCTGCTTCTCCCTCTCCCTCTGCCTGCTGCCCCTGCTTATGCTCTGTCAAATAAATAAAATCTTTTTTTAAAATGGTGAGGATGGCAAATTTCTTGTTATGCCTATGTACAATTAAAAAAATGAAAAACATGAGTAAAGAAACCTCATCCTTCCTGATTTTCAAAATATCCTTGAAGCCCTCCACCACCCTCCTGCCCAGCCAGAATCCCTGATGGGAAGCCCTGGAGCAGACGGTGCCCTGACCTGTGGCCAAACCTCAGCCTTCCTGCCTCCTTCCGCTGGGCTGAACCACATGAAATGGCCATTTCTGTGGGTTGATCCTCAGCTGAAGAAAAGAAATTTGCTATGGCTTGGCCTGCTACATGTATGGATATTTTGAGCATAACAAAACTCTGTCCTTGAGCTCAGAAGTTCTGAGTTAGAAGCCATCTGGTCCATCTCTTGTCAAAAGATGGAAGCTCACCAGAATCACCAAACTGATGAGAGGCCCCTGGGCCTCTACATGCATCTGCCTGCCTGCCATGGGGAGAGGACGGCCCAATGAATCCGCTGCTCTGCAGAACTCAGAGTTGTACAAAAGGCAACACCAGCAAAGACCCAGGCTCTGCAGGGAGGAGACGGGTTGGCCCACATTTCGTCTGAAAGAGGAGGCAAACTCAGGGCACCTGGGTGGCTCAATCAGTTGAGCATCCGACTCTTGGTTTTGGCTCAGGTTGTGATCTTGAGGTCTTGGGATTGAGCCCAGCATCAGGCTCTGAGCTCAACACAAAGTCTACTTCAGATTCTTTCTCCATCTGCCTCCCACTCACATTCTCTCTCTCAAATAAATAAAATCTTAGAAAGAAAGAGGAGGCAAACTTATGTGTGTGAGGTGTGGGGGGGACTCCTGGTCACTCCTTTCACCCACATGGACATGTTCAGGATTACTCTGGGATATACATAGAAACACAAGCACCGCGTACACTTACTGATTTGTACAACATTTATATGCACATATGTTACCAGCAGTTGCTTTCATTTGGATAAATTATTCATCAATTATTAATTAGGATCAATAATTTTACTAATTAGGAAATGATGGTAATAGGTCCCTTTGGCCATATAAAGTTAAAAGTGCTATAGAAAGTAAGGATTAAGTGAATGGATTTATAATATAAAAACATCATTTTAATCTTTCCAGCAGTAAGTTTAAAGAATGATTTTAGCACATTTTCATATGAAGAGGTGTTAATTGTTTTAAATGAGTCTTACCCGCTAAATAAAGAGCCCTACCCAACGGCAATGTGTTAGTTCTAATTTATCCCTCTGAGTGCCAACCTCATGCCAGTGAGCATTCCGGAGTCCGGAGCTAGAGCCCAGCCAGGCGGGGGGAGCCCCCCCTCTAGTTCACACACCAGGTCACAAAGGGAAGAGTGACAAATTCTGTTCGGTTGTATCAGGGAAGACTTCACAGGCAAGTAAGTGATTGTGGGGAGAGGTCTGGAAGCTGATGGAGATGGTCCAGGGAAGAAGGAAAGGAAGAGCATTCCAGATACAACCCAGCATGTCCCTCTAGGAGCTCAGAGGGTGGCACAGGGTACAGAGAGGGGAGCGATGAAAACAAGGCTGGCTCATACTCTGTCAAAAAATATAATAAGTTGGGGTGCTTGGGTGCTCATTAAGCATCCAATCTTTTTTTTTTTTTTTTTTTTTAGCATCCAATCTTAATTCCAGCTCAGGTCACAATCTCAGGATCATGAGATGGAGCCCTGTATCAGGCTCCATGCTGGGTGTGGACCCTGCTCAGGATTCTCTGTCTTTCACTCTCCCTCTGCCCCTATCCCTAAATAAATAAATAAATAAATAAATAAATAAATAAATAAATAAATAGGATACCTTCATAAATTAAAAGAATGGGGTCAAGGTGGGCCAAGGGCCTTGCTATGGGGTTGGGCTACCCTCTCCAGGCAATGGCAATCAACAGGGAATTATACATTTGGGTTTTAATTTTATTATTTTTTTAAAGATTTTATTTCTTTGTTTGAGACAGAGCAAAAGAGAGAGCACAAACCGGGGGAAGAACAGAGGGAGAGGGAGAAGCAGACCTCCTGCTGAGCAGGGAGCCCAACGTGAGACACAATCCCAGGACCCTGGGATCATGACCTGAGCCGAAGGCAGACGCTCAACCGGCTGAGTCACCCAGGTGCCCCTCAGGTTTTAATTTTAGAACAAACACTGTGACCCCAAGGGGAGGACGGGGCGGGGTGAAGGGCTGAGGCAGGAGGCTGGGAGGAGAGACATCGCCAAGATCTCCATGACAGGCCAGAGGGGGGACACAAGGAGTGGCAGCAGGGACAAGCTGGGAAGGACCCCAGGAGGAAGAGCACGTCATCGTGTCCCCAGGACCGGGTGACCAGCTGCATGACGTGAAAGGAAGAGGAAGAAGGTCCAGACAGGTCTGGGCTTCTGGTTTTCCACACTATGCTGTAAGGGGGGGGGGGTCCCTGGAGAACTGGGGGGCATTGTCCAGGAGAGCCTGAACAGGCAGCCCAAAACCATACCTGTGCATGAGCTCCCTAGAAGGCTGTAGAAGGCAAGGACAGAAGGTCAAGGCAACAGCCAGGGAGACATTAAGACCCCCAGATGAGCAAGGACAGGGAAGGTGGGAGGGATGAGGGCATAAAGGTGGGGGAGCAGGGCAGAGGGATAAGGCTTGGGGTCTCAGAAACAGGAGGCCGACTCAGGGAAGATGAGCCAGGGACAGGCCCCTGTAGCAGAGAGGGCCAGTGACAGGTACTGGGTGGGAGCATGGCCACATGGAGGCTGGAGAGGAGCCCTCGGCTCGGGGTCTTGAGAGCAAGCCAAGGTAGGGGCAGGATGTCAGAGGCCTGGGAGAGAATGAGGTGTGGATTCCAGGATAAGAGAGAGGACTGACCACTCTTTCAAAAAGGATATTCAATGGGCACCTGGGTGGCTCGTGGTTGAGTGTCCATCTTTGGCTCAGGGCATGATCCAGGGGTCCTGGGATCAAGTCTCGCATAGGGCTCTCCAAAGGGAGCCTGCTTCTCCCTCTGCCTATGTCTCTGCCTCTCTGTGTGTGTCTCTCATGAATTAAAAAAAAAAAAAAAAAAAAAAGTATATTCTAGAAACGTAAGCCAGTTTACCCATTGGGAAGTCAGTGCATGGCAGGAGAGGCTGAAGCCCTAACTGGGCAGGTGCAGGTGGGTGTGAAGCCTCCTGATAAGATGAAGGGAGGAGGAGAGGAGAGGAGGAGGGGAGGGGGCCTACCGCAGTTTTCCAAACCAGTCTGCTTCGCAGCGAGAACTGGGATCTCTAACAATGCAGCTCTAGGGCCCCACCTCCAGACCACCAGAGGCATAGCGATGAACCTGGGAATGAGCTGTTTAAAAAAATAAAACCCACCTCACCTGACCCTGATGTACAATCCAGTTTCAGAAGCCTTCTCTGAGGCAAAGAGAGATCGGCCTCTGAGACACAGAACCCAAAAGTTGCACACCCTCGCAGGAAACCTGCACACGATTCCAGCCATTCCCACTGCCCAACAGTGTCCCCACAACGCAGGGCCGACCTGGGGAAATTACTCTCTGCTGCACAGGCAGGACAGGGAACTCTTCCAGGGGGCAGGGGGTGGGGGGAGGCCAGGCCACCACCTGGCACAGAGGGGGAATGATACCAGTGAACTGCCACCCAAATCAGCCTGTGACCAGACCGTGAACGCTGGCCTGGACATGAGCCTCGCACACAGGTCCTACTGTGACCCCAAGGGAGGAAGGCCTGACGAGGACCCCAAACACACACAGAGACTTAGAGCAAAGATGCCCCAGGGCTTTGCAACCACAGCCCTCTCTGGCTGCCACAATTCATGTGGGAGCTGTGGGAGGTGCTGGGCTGGAGAGGAGGTCTCAGGGAAGGTGATCCCAGATGCCATCTGCAGCTGGCTCTGCATTCAGAGGCGCCGCTGGCCACGTGCATGTTCCCTGTCACCCTCCAGGAAGGGCTCGCTGTGTACAGCCCTCTTTCGGGCAGAACTCTCAGGAGATGTAAAGGACAGCTCGGCCCAGACTTTACAGCCGATCTGGGAGGATATGCCACTCCCTAGGACAGAGGTCCCATGGCTACCTGCTGTCTAGTCCAGACGAGAATGAGACAAATGGAAGGTCACACTTGGGGTCACACTCTAAGCAGCTTTGCCTCTTAGACCTCAGGGGGCATAAGAAGTAGCAGAGTTGGTTTTAAAACACCATCCTGGGCCCCAGCCTCCAAGACCCGAATGCAGCATGTCTGGGCATCCAGTTCTTCATCACATCAGTTATTCCCACCTGGAGGCAGAAAGGGAAGGACAATAAGCTCACAAAGGATTCTAGAAGGAAGTTCAGGGCAGCGTGGACATACACAGGCCTTTGGTGAGCCGCAGTGGGCGGCAGAAGAGGAGGCCTTGGCCTCCGCAGGGCTCGGCGCATCCTTCCATCCTGCACACATACACCCCTCCATGCTGCTCTGGGGAAGGGGCAGGATGGGGCGGATCTGCCGCTTGTGTTCACATGGGAAGGCCCCACCGGTCTGCAGGCTTCAGCTGCGTGCGTAGAGCAGACTGAAGAGAGTGAAGGAAGAGAGGGACAAAGCAGGAGAGGGCGGGGTGCCAGAGCAGGTGGAGCGGGCCAGTGCGAGTCGTGGAGGGTGAAGGACGGTTGCCCAGGGTTCAAGGCTGCGGAGGGCAGTGGGGACGGCTGTGTCCTGGGGCTGGAAGCATTCTGTGGACCCAGCACTGCCCTGAGCCTCATGCCCTGCCCGGCAGGGAACTTGCAAAGCAGAGACTCTATAAAAGCCAGAGACAGAGGAGCACAGGGCAAAACACAGTTCTGGGACTCTAGTCATCCTGACCACACTCAAAGTTCCTGGAAATGAATCTGCCCATGCCTTCGACCGGTCTATGCTGGACCAGTGGTAAAAGGGTCTGTGGACGGTCTTCCACATCCCGACGGCACACAAACCCCCCAGTGAGGTCACTCGTGCCCATTGCACACTAGAAGCACAACATCTCCCGGCAGTGACCAGACTGCCCCCTGCGGTCAGCAGCTCCTACTGACCCCTCTATCCATTTTTGATCACTTACAGATGAGGAAGTGCACTTATTAGGACTTAAATATTTCTGAGCACAGGTATCAAAGAAGAAAACCAAAGGAGGGCCTTGTGGTCCCTCCACAGGGAGGAGGTGGAGGACATTCCGAACAAACCTCTTGGCATTCGACCTTGGCTGCTGCCCCATGCCCAGTCCCTCCAGTCCCAAATGGGGGGAAGAAAGCACCAGGTCGGGGTACACACTCCAATTCTTTCTGGGGCCACAGCAAATGTGGAGGGCTCGGGGAACGGTGGCAGCAGAAGCCTTCAGGTGGATGGGAGGTCACAGGTGACACTCGGTAGCCACCACAGCCATGGGGTGGGCCTTCATTCCCCACCTGAAAAGGTCTCGTGGCATAAAGGTGGTCGGGCAGGGAGCCCCCTCCACTGCTACAAATAAATCTGTTGTCCTTCTGGAGGACGGAGAACCAGAGACCAACTCCGTGTCCACCGTGCCTTCACCGCGACACCAGGCTGACGATCCTGCTGGAGGCTAGGTTGACAGGAGCCGATAATTAATTTTAACAGCGCTGCGTGTTGCATCAGCCTCCCTGCACTAGTTTGCAAAGCTCCCCTGCCCTCCACCATGGCCTACACCCCCAAGTCCATGCAGAGCAGAACAGGACGCCTCAGGTCTCTCTCAGGGGGCCCAGGGTGGCCCTCTGATCTCCCCCAGGATGTGGAGCCCAAGTAGAAATGTAAATGCATGACTCCAGGTTCCCCAGCTCCGAGCTGGGTCACGATGGGTTCTGGGCATGAATGCCAGAGGGTGAGCTAGGGGAAGTGGGGAGGGGGAGCACTGGAAGGTCTACAGGGCTGAGGCCCTTGGGGGCCAGGTTTGTCCTCCCCACCTTCCAGCAGGGCCGGGGTTATAGCTGGTCAGTCAGGTGGACAAGGGCAGGGAAGGACAGGCGTGGGAGAGGATGACACGCTCCCGTCTGCTCAGAATCTGCAGCCTGATGAGATGAAATTTCCATGGATGGGCAGACACTGAGATTGGAAACAGAGAGGGGCTCGGCCCAAGGTCACAGCTGCTGGGAGCCTCGAGATCCATGCAGGGAGAACCCACCACATGAAGAGCCCATGGGTGGCTCTGTGAGCAGGGATCCCCAAGTCCTGCAGTGACCCCTGGCCTTTGTGGGCATCGTTTAAATATTTTTTTAAGATTATTTATTTAGGGATCCCTGGGTGGCGCAGCGGTTTGGCGCCTGCCTTTGGCCCAGGGCGTGATCCTGGAGACCCGGGATCGAATCCCACGTCGGGCTCCCGGTGCATGGAGCCTGCTTCTCCCTCTGCCTATGTCTCTGCCTCTCTCTCTCTCTCTCTGTGACTATCATAAATAAATTTTAAAAAAAAATTTAAAAAAAAGATTATTTATTTATTCATGACAGACAATGAGAGAGGCAGAGATATAGGCAGAAGGAGAAGCAGGCTCTGCAGAGTCTGCGAGGAATCTGATGCAGGACTCCATTCCAGGACCCCGGGATCACGACCTGAGCCGAAGGCAGACATTCAACCACTGAGCCACCCAGGTGCCCCTGCGGGCGTCCTTTATCCACAGGCTCATGGCTGAGCCTCAGTCAATCGTTCAGGCCTCCAAGTCACATCTGTCATTCATAACACATCTACCGCACCCTCAGCTCTGAGCTTGTAAAAGGAGTCACCGTGTCCTTATCCACTCAAGTGCTGAATGACCTGGGCCTCCAGTGCCAAGTGTGCATGAAGCCAGGCGTGCCAGGCACCAGGGAGGCTCACAGCCTAGAGTGACAGCCCCAGGAGGGTAGGATTGAGCTGTCCCCAGGTGCCCTGAGTTGTGCCACACACCCGTGGCATCAGGAGGACAGTGCAGCCCTGCATCTTGCCCCTGAGCCCACAGCAGCAGAGGCTTCCTAAGTCTCCCAGGTCCTGAGCCTCCCAGGTGCACTGCAGACAGCAGAGGAACATTTGCAGTCAGGGTCCCCAGGCCTGGACACCCACATTCCCAGGCACAGAGCTGCCTCTTCCTTACAATCATCTCCAATCATTTTGTCAGTTTGGTTTCCCCACGTACCATTTATGAAGCACCTGCTGGGTGCCAAGAACTGGGCTAAATCCATGTGTGCCCAACAAAAAGGCAGCATCCCGGCCCTCAAAGATCTCCCAGGGTAGTGAGGACAAGTAAGCCACGGAACACAAGGCCACGTAGTCGGTCCTCGGAGATGGGCAGAGGCGGGATGCTGCCCACAAAGCTGGGCCCCGGAGTCAGAATGCCAAGGGCCCGAATCCCAGCTGAACCACAAATATGCCATGAAGCCTTGACTGGAAACATGATGTGTTCAAACCTCAGTTTCCCCATCTGTACAACGAAGATAATGATAACAGCCTGCCTCACAGGGTGGGCGTGAGGACCGAAGTTGTGTGTGTGAAGCACTGAGAATACAGAGTGGCCCTGTGGGGGGGATTTGTAGGTGAATGAAGGGGGCCGCAGCCCTGTCCCATGGGGGCAGGTGATCAGGAAAGTCTTCCCCAGGAGGTAATACCTGAGCAGAGCCCTGAAACAAGGAGTGATGTGCTGGGAACATGGCAATGAGCTGGAAGATCCTAGTCTGTCATCGTGATTTGTGGCCAGTGGTGATACTTTTCACTCCACCTCCTTAAGAAACCTGTTACAACTGCAAAGTTCACTCTGCCAGCTGCATGAAGCCCAAGGCCTGGGGCGTCAAGCACCAAGTCTGCAAGGCCGTCCAGCAAACAGCATCTCAGTGGCCATGGAGAAGGCCACGTAGCAGTCAAGCAAACTACAAGATAGAAGGCAAACAGACACTAGACACAGAAAACAAATGTGGCTGTGTGACAGTGCTGGCGCTGTGCCAAAAAGCCCCCGAACTTCCAGGAAGGCATCTGGGACGCAGCCCCAGATCAGAGAGTGCCATTCCCAGTGAAGCAGAAAGAGCCAGGCTCTCAGCTGAATAGATGGTCTGAGCTGACCTGCTGGAGGTGGCACAGCGGGGGGATGCTAGGGGTTCTTGTTCAGAAACCAGGAAAGGACTCCAGTCCCAAGGGACCCCAAGGAGCCACACTGTGCATCATCCAGGTGGCTGCATGACGGCAGTAGAAATGGGCGGCTGGGCTACACTGGCGCCCCAGCCTCCCAGAGGAGCAAGGAGGAAGAAGGGAAGCGGAAGGAGGCCCATGGGGCTCACGCTCAGCTGCACCCCGCTGGGCCGGGGACTCCTCGCATGCCTGGCAGATGCACCTGCTCCTTCTTGGAGCCAAGCAGTGCAGGGTAGCACTCCCAGGCCAGAGACAGCATCCTGCAACAGCTCAAGGGAGTGGGCTCAGGATGGCCTTCTCCAAGCACTCATGCCATGGGGACTGCCACACTTGCAGGGAGGGGACCAATGCTACTAGAAGGACTGGATAGTACTGACACGGGGCTGTGGGGCCACACAGGACATGGCCTTTGACCCACACAACTGGAGGCCACGGCCTGGGATGGGGAGGCTGGGCCACTCTGACTCCTGCAACTCCTGGACACAGGACTGGAGGTCTTCTTGCCACCCCTCCAGCCCCTCTTCCCTGGAGGGATGACAGGCTGGCTGGGGCGCAGAGAAGGGCTGCAGCCGACCACAAGGCGTGAGGGAGGAGAGGAGAGCTCTCTAAGGATCCCTCTAGGGGCACAGGGACAGACTCACAAGCCACCAAGGAGGGAAAATAAGGAACTGCTTTAGGCCGTCCTTTGGGCTAACCTGCTCCCTCGATGGTCCCCAGAGAAGGGCCTTTCTACCACCCAACGGCAAGGTAGCAGCAGCAGCAGGATCAGGGGTACGAGTCCATGCTGCACCGAGCCCTCAGGAGAGAGGGACATTCCACCAAACTGACCCTGCCCACTTCCCCCCACAACCCAGGGCTGCCTCCTCTTTGAACAGATAAGACCTAGGACAGAGGGTGCATTCCCCGACTAGAATGCACTAGAATGCTGGAGTGGCCCCAATTCTGGAGAAATCCCCCTGTACCTACGTCCTTCAAAATGTGACCCAGCAACTCCTTCTATCACAAGGCAGTCTCTGCTTCCCCACTCTCTGGACTTGTGATTTTCACAGGCCGACATCATGTGGTATAAGTGGCATTGTGCCGGTTCTGAGTGGAGGCCACAAGGGCTGCGTGGGCCTCCACTTGCTCTTCAGATCTGTCCAGCCTCCATAGGATGGGTCCAGGGAGCCCACTGGAGGACGAGGCCCAGACATCCAGCCACCCTGGCTGAGATCAATTAAGCTTAGAGCCTCTAGATCCCAGCCCAAATGCAACCCACAGAATGTGGACTAAACCAGTGGCCATTGTTATAAAGCCACTAAGTTTTGGGGAGCAAAGTCAACTGAGGCACCAGCTGTGCCCGTTTTTCCAAACCTGGTGGCCCCCAGGACAGGGGAAGGAGAAGCCACCACCTGGGCTTCTGCTGGTGCCCCTACCCTACGACTGCAGAATGCCTTTCCAGAACAGAAGAGCCGAACAAACATGTTCTGGTTTCCCATGGGTTGTCCCTTCCAAAGAGCCCACCTCTGGGGCAGCACTTCAAGACTCACTTGCTGGTTTCCTACAGAGGCAAAGAACAGAATGGATCTGATAAACCTACTTTTTAACAGGAAACTTAGATCAGGAAAGAATCCAGAATTGCAACCAGCTTTGTCCTGATGGAGGCCTTCTGTCCCCAGATCCAGGCGTCTTAGACTTGACTTCCACTGGAGCAAGGCCCCTAGGACCACAGCTTCCAAAAGGAGAGCCAACGAGGCTGCACGGGGAGGGGCAGGAGGCGGTGATGCCGATTGGGAAGACATGTGAGTAGGGTGGGAGAACACAGGAGCTGGGTGGGCAGCAATTAGAAATGGAAAACAGGAGGAGTTCAGTGGAATCCCAGAGAAATCCTGGCAGCTTTGGAGGGAGCACATGCTGTGCCACTAAGGAAGTCCAGGTAATGGCTCTGCCTGAGTCACCATAGCCTCCCAGAGACCCGAGGGACCAAGCCAGGCCAGCTGGGGAAGGAGCTCGCTTAGCAGGGTGGTGGGGTGGTAGGATGGCAGGCCAGCAACACCAGCTCCTCCCCGAGCACCCCACTTCCTACCCCAGCCACCTCTTCCCAGCTGCCTTTGCTGGTGTCCTATTCTTCTCCCCGCCCACTGGCTGGCTCCCCGTGCTCCCCAGCCTCTCTGCTTATGCTCCCTCTCACTGCACAAGCCACCGAGCGCTCCAGCTCAGAGCCCAGAGCCCAGGCGGTTTGCAAGCAGCCCACGCTCCACCCTGGCCCCACAGCTCAGATCACCCCTTCGTGCTATTTATGTGCAGATCTCCTCTCACCATGGCACAAGACTTGTCTGTTCATCTCTGAGGCCTTCCGAGTTGCCTACAAGAAGAAATGGCACATCAAAGACGCTTAAACACCTAATGAATCTGAACTTCCTAGAATCCCTTCGTGTGACTATAGTGAAGACAGTTCCCAGGTAGATGGCGGTTCTGAGAAGGTACACCTGGTCCTCTGCACTAGCTATGAGCCCCTTGGGGTGGCACAGCCCCGAAATAAGAACACCGACTCTCAACATGGCCTGCTTGGATTTGAGCCCCGACCTAACCACTTATCAGTGTCCTGTGTGACCTTGAACAAGTCACTTAACCTCCTTATACCTTGGTTCGCTCACTTGAGAATGAGAGCAATAATCTCCACTTCTCTGTGTTGTTCTGGACATTACAGGACATGCAGGTGCTTAGAACAGCAGTGGGCACCCCATGGGCACTGTAGAAGTGTGCGTGTTAGCTCGTCCTTCACCAAAGCTGGGTTTGCATTAACCCCCTTTCCGGTCTGGCACATGGCAGGCCTTTAGTGAGGCTTCCTGAATGAACAGATCTCCACTGAGGCATCAGCTGGGGCCTGGAGTTCTGTGCTCCTACAAGACTGGACAAGCTGCCCTCCTGTCCTCTTCTCGGGCGTCACATGGCTGGCACTGGGTGGACCATGTGCTCCCTGAGGGTGAGCCTGGGCACTTGGCTTACTTTGTAGGGACGTCTCCACCACTGGGCTCCCGCACCACCACCCACACCACCACCACCCCCCACAACAGGTGGCATGCACAGGAAAGTGGTGCCCTCGCGGCCCATCCTAGCTGAGAAGCCCATGGTTATTCAGGCAGAAGAGACTGATCTGCCCTGCTTGGTCCCTGCGGTGAGGGACGGGCTGAGGTACCCCCCAAGACAAGCAGGCTGCCTACATGCCCTCTGACCTCAGCGCCACGTGGTAAAGGAACATGGAGCTGCTGTCCTGGCTTCCAGCCCTCGTCAGGCTCCTATCACTTAGGACCTTGGCCATCACGCCCTCTCTCTGAGCACCCTCCCCCCGTCCCCTCCCCCTGGAACGGTTCTTACTGGTGTTATTATGACTGGCACCTCACAGAATTCAATCCACGGGATGCTTGGGCTGGGCACCACTTTGCCTTCTGAATGACCCTGCTTCTCTGGTGGTGGCACAATTCAGCAAATAGCTTCCTCCCCCTCCCACGGGCCTGGCAGGGTCTGGGAAGGAGACAGGAAAGGGACAGAAGCCTTCAGGGGACAGACAGCCTGACAGCAAGACACCAAAGCCCTGCGGGGAAGGCTACTAAGCAGCACAAGGACTGTACATCCCCGACCATCACACACAAACTGGAGCACACATCTGGGGAAAGGTCCCCGAGGGGCTTGGTGCCAAATCACAACCCCTGCAGAGAGATGCCAGAAACAACAGAAGATATGGGGAACCCCCGCCCTTAGCCCCAGAGCAGGTGCATTCCCTCTCTGAGCAGCTGACTGTTCACACTCGTTCAGGTGGAACTCGAACCCTGCGCAGTGGCCCCGGGACCCAGGTCAGGGTGCAGAGTTGGGGGTGCCTCGCGGGTTCCCCCTTGACAGAAGTCCCTTGACAGATCAGCCACTGTATTCACCTTGCTTGGCTGCAAACATCTCTGGCCATTTCCAGAAATGAATTTCACCCTTCTTGGGTGCATTTTTGGAACAATTTAGAATTTTCAAAAGACTGCGGTGCTGAACATGACAGCAGCTCCCCAGGGGGTGCTCAGCGTGTTCTGAGCAGCAGCTGCCCCACTGGAACTGCGGAGACTCAGGACAAGTGTCTCCATAAATGTGCATCTCGTAAATGAGAACGGATTCCACTTCTGAGTCACCCCTTCAAAGGTGACAGTGTTCAGAGGCAGTTCTGCTCTCATATGTTCTTTTCCTTGTGCTCCGCCTGGGGATGGGCACCCAGGAGGTTTGGAGGCTGGGGAGCAGTTGCAGCCTTCAGTCCCACCCCCTCCAACCTCATCTGGAAAGGGGAGCTTGGCACGGAGTCAGGCCTTCCCTGCACTTCCCACTCGCATGTCCCCCACTGACGTGCCCCAGGCCACCTCCATGGGGCTCGGAAACACAGGTGCCAAGAGACAGGGTCACTGGGACTCACACAGCACTGCCGGGTAGTGCTAGCTCTACCCACTGAAGTCCTGGGGTGGGAGAGTGTGCATTCAGCATAACTGGCTCACAAACCAAACATGGTAACATACTCTTCGTCATCTATATTTACAATTAATGGCAGGTTTATGTCATTATTGTGAGTGGTGAGTTGCCCCTGATTTTATGCATTGTTTCCCAAGACAAGCAATGGAAGGATCCAGTATCACTACCTATAGGTGATGTCTCTTAGGGTACCTTGGGTTGGAAGTGACACAAAGCCAGAGCAGTGCTCACAAAGCCAGCGGTTTCCCTCTCCCTTCCTACCTCAGGGGACCCCCTCCCAGGCAACCAGATGCTCCGAGTCACCCTCCTCAATGCCATGAACATGCTCAATGCCACGGAGCTGTACGCTGAAAAATGTCGACAATGGTAATTTTATGCTACATATACTTTAGCACAGTAGGAAGAGTGCCCTTGGGACGTCCGCTAACTCACCAGTTACCAGAAACCTTAGGAAGAGGCAGGTCTGTGCCCAGGATGCACACACCCAACGCAGCCACCCTGGGGAGCCTCCCTCGTGTACGATCCCATCAGGACTGAACTCCATTCTCGCACAGCTTCTGGATTTGGGACAGAATCCCTTTTCCTTCCCTTGACTAGCATGCCAAACTAATTAGAGAGGACCGATGCACAGGGATGTGGGGTGTGCCCACCAAATCAGGGCTCCGGGCCACCCGGGAGCACCTGGGCTGGGGACCCCAGGACACACTGTTCCAGCACTGTCCCTCTAACTCTGCTCTGCAGCTACCCCGGCCAGCAGCTCCAGGAGACTGTACATCACCCCCTCTAATGAGGTCCTTCTGAGCCCTGCCGTATGGACAAGCCATCCATCCACCTGCCAGTGAGCCACTGGGAGAGCAATGCTCCTCCTGGTGATCGTCTGATTGCTGAGCCAAGGAGAGAATTACAGGGCCAGACAGGGCTGCTGCGACAGTGGACGGATTTCTCAGAGCAGGGCTCATTAGGTGGAGGAAGACTTATCTGGGGCTTTGCAACCCTGGGCAGTACATTCTGGAGCTGGGGCGGGCAAGACTCGGCCCTGGGCCAGATGCCAAGGCAGGCTCTGGGGAGAAGCTCACCAGCAGACATTTCCTATTAGGGCAAGAAGACTGCAATGTGACAGGTTGAATTTGTGTTCAGAGTGTGGTTCCGTTTGATATTCCGGCAGTGAGAACTAGCTTCTGTGGACTCCAATCCGCCTAATGGGGGGCTGAGAACAGGTGGCTGGTAATGGTACACGGTTCCCGTGGGAATGACCATTTATTTCTTCCTCCTGGAGATGGCACAGGGAGGTCTTGTCCTCTGCTGGACTCCCAGGAGCACCCTCACATTTCCCCCCATGGCCACCACGTAGGAAGAGGCTGGCCCATGCATCCATTTCCCCTGTACCCTGCCCCTGCTGTCACCTGGCCACTCCCACTGAGCTCCCTAGTGCCAGACACCAGCCGAGGCTAGCCACTGGCTTTGGGGACCAGCTCACCTGTGTCCTGCCTGCCTCTCACATCACCCACCCAAGAGCCCCACCTGGAGAGCCAGGCCAGGCCAGTCTGTCTTTCCAGGAGCTCTCTGCCCCCCAGGGGTGGTGGTGGTGGTGATTAGGCCCCAGTGCTCACTGTCACTGCAAGCTTGCTCTGTACTCCTTATAAACCGCTTGAGGTGGATGCTGCCTGCAAGGGAGTTGGTGGGGCAGCAGCCAGATGGGTGGCTGCCACTGCCAGGCTGTCCCTAACTACCAGGCTCTAACCCCAAGCAGGTGGATCAGGGGCTTACCGTCTCCGGCTCTCCTTCCACACGATGACGGGGCTGACATCACCAGTACCTGCTGCACAGGTGTCTGCTTGGGTTGCCAGAACCAAGTACCCAGATGGGGCAGCCTAAACAACAGGCATTCACAGCTCATAGTTCTGGAAGCTGGTAGCCCACAATCAGGGCGCCAGCCAATGTGGTTTCTGGTGAGAGCTTTCACCTTGGCTTATAGACACCTGTGTTCTCATCTGGCAGAGCAGAAGAGAGCAAGCTCTCTGGTGTCTCCGCTTCTTTTTTTTTTTTTTTTAAGATTTATTTATTTATTTGAGAGAGAGAGAGAGCACATGGGGTGGGGGCGGGGATGGGGGCAGGGGCAGAGGGAGAGAGAGAAACCCAAGGAGACTCTACACTGATCATGGAGCCCGACATGGGGCTTGATCTCACGACCCTGAGATCATGACCTGAGCTGAAACCAAGAGATGGACCCTCAACAGACGACTGTCCATCCAAGCACCCTAGTGTCTCTTCTTATAAGGGCATCAGTCCCATCATATCAGAGCCCCATACTTAGGACTTCATTTGACTTTACCTCCTCAAAGCCCTATCTCCAAATACAGACATTGAAGGTTAAGGCCTCCACATATGAATTTGCAGGGGGGACAAAATTCAGTCCATGGCAATTAGCCAGATGTGATGAGCAAGTGAGTTAATACACACAGAGCTCCTGCAATGGAGCCAGGCACATGGGAGCCCAGGCATGTGACCCAGACTCTGTGCCCTTCATCCTGATAGTGGGGACTCTGCCTGTCTCATAACTGGCGAGGGATGGGCACTCTATCCACTTGTCACCAGTGAGTACGGGGCAAAACATCCCCTGGGGGCTTGTGAGGCCCCCAGCCCCAGGCCCTGATCCCCAGCCCTATGCCCCGCTCCATTTCTCTGGCTCACTCACCGCCAGAGCCTGACTCCCACCCACTCTGGGGTTCCAGAATCCTATCACTGCCACAGGCCCGATCCAGCCCCAGGGACGGTTAGATTTCTCGATAAGAAATTCCACAAGGGCCCATCCCTTCACCCTCAGAAAGGCTCCCACTGCTCACACAGGGCAAAGACTAGAGGACGGGAACCAGACTCATGGGCCACAGTCTATTAGGCAATGTGAGTAACCCCCCGCCAGGGAAACTCCTCAATGCCACCTTGGGTCTGTGTCAGGGACAATCTCTCCCAACACCACGTCCATTTTGCAGGGCTGCAGGCCAGGTGCAGTCACCATGTCCCCTTCCTGGCACCAGGATGCTCCCTAACCTTGACTCCCCGAAATGTGCATTTCTGTGAGGTCACCATGACCCTTGCCTTGTCTGGTCACCTGTCATTTTTCATTTTTGCCTACTTCACTCAGTTTACTCTGGAAACACCTGTAGCTTCCTATGGGGTCCATCTGCCCCTCACTCTCCAGCCATGAAATCTGAGCAGGACCAAGCTTGGCCCCCAACTCCTAAGGTGGGTGTATACCACAGGCCTGGTCAATCCAAGCACTCTGGTCCCCAGGCCACACTGACTGGCTCAGAGATGGGCACATGACTCAAGCCAGGTCAGTTCACTGGACCAACTGGGAAGAAAGCCCCCTTTGGAATTCACTAGAGTTCACTGGAATTGCTAATTTAAAAGACAGAGTCACCACGGAGAACCTAGAAGCCACCGAGTAGAAAGAGCCCACCTCGAATTCAAACAATATAGGGCAATGGAAGTAAGATCAAGAGTTGGGAAGGGAAACTGAGCCCAAGGACATTCCCTGAGTGCCTGGATCCAGCCAGGCCTGAAATCCAACAGTCAGTGGAGCAATACCTTCTCTCTTCTGTTTAAGCCCATTGACCTGGTTTCCTGATCTTCTAACAGAAAGATAGTCACCCACCATCATCTGTTCCAAGAGCACTATGTGCATTAACTCTCATGCTATGACGACAAGCCTGGGAAGTCAGTACTATTACCATCAGGTTCAGAGGTACAACAAGCTTAATGGACCTGCCCAAGGTTAGAAGGGGCAGAGCCACGGGTGGCAGGCTGGTGCCCCGCTCTGGGAAAGCTGCGGCATGCAGTAACCAACCTGTGCAGGCCTCATGACCAGCAGTATCAGAACTGCCCAGATAACAGTTCTGGTTGCTAAACTGACTCAGCTGGTTGTGCACAACAAGCCAAACGGCATAACCCTCAACAGGCCCAGGGCCCAGGCACGGCCTCCAGCCTGCCTCCCCCAGGGTGCTGGGTGGGGGGCCAGAGAGGGAAGGTGTGGCCACCTCCCACTGCTGGTTCTCACCCTGGCTCTGATGCTGCCCTGTGACCTGGGACAACCCCTCTTGCCTCCAAGCCCTGGGATCCGTGTCTGCAAAATGAGACACATGGTTGGCACGTTCCCCAAGAGCCCTTCCAGCTCTAAGTTTCTGTGACCCTGGTCGTGCGAAACAGAAGAATGCCATTTGGGCAGAAGCGACCCCATGGGGCCTGTGGCCCTCCTGCTCAGCCATGGGAAGGAAGCACCTGGGTGACATCTAAGGCTCAGAGGCTGTCCCAGCAGCCTGGGGGTGGCCGTACCCGGGGCAAGGCAGCCAGAGTGCCTGGCCAACATGAATCCTGCCCTGCGGCAGACCCAGGGACTGTGGGGACCCCAGAGTGCTTGTCCCCGCCCTCCGGAGGCACCCCCTGTACCCTTGCACCGCATGCACAGCCTCTGCGGGGGCCTCTCGCTGCCACTCTGTCGCTCCCTGGCCAGCTCTGCCTCCTGTCTCCCCTGGCACTTGGCCACACTGGCTCCACTGGACAGTTATAACCTCCCCACGTCGGGTCTCCCAGCTGCCACTGAAGCCCAGTTTCACGAACATGACACTGGGGACCCCATTGAGAGCCTGCTGCATCCAAGGCACCTCGTAAAACACCTGCTGTATGCTAAGTGAACGTAGTTGACATCAGAAAAAAAAAAAAAAAAAAAAAGGCCCTCATTCATGTTCCCCAAGAAACTCATGGTTCATGGCTCTCGTATTTCCAAGATCGAAGGACATTCCAGTGACCTTGACCCTGGACATCTGTGCTTTGCTGTGAATGTCCCTCTGTGGGCCCATTCTGTGTGGGCCTCTTGGGTGAGCGGGCTGCCCGGTCCCCACTGCGGCCCCAACATGCCCGTGCCCTGGAGTAGCTCTTTATTGGCTATGCTTCTTCACCAGCATCTCCCTGCCTCTCTGTTCTGCCCATCTGTCTGTCTATGCCCGAGGGGCAGCTCTGACAATGCGGATTCTTTGGGTTGGGTTTTTTGGTTTTTTAAAATAGGCTCCACGCCCAACAGGGGGCTTGGACTCACGGTCAAGACCAGAGAACAAGAATTGGGTGCCTCACCACCTGAGCCACCCGGGGGTCGTCCTCCCACAAGGCAGGTTTTTAAGCAACTTTGTTAACAGGCCTCGGGGACACAGCTGTGGGGAGAGGATCTACAAGATAAACCCATGGTCCCCAACCCTCTGGGGATCCGTGAGCTGGGCCTCTGTATTTACACTAACCTCTAACTCAATTCTAGCATTTCCTTTCATTAGAGATGCAGACAACAGCAACAATAATCATCAACAGAAATCACAGATATTTCCGTACGCTGGCCCAGCTGGGGAGATTTCTCAAAATATCATTGACACTAATCACTATTTCAAAGTGACAGCACAATTCGACCCATGGCTGGATCTTCCTGTTTAATAAATTAAATATAGAAGCATGGTGTTTCGCTATACAAATTTGGGGTTTTTTAAAAATAATTATTGAGGATAATTTTGATAATTACTTTTCCGTAACTTCGGTTTTCTTTGTGATTCTCTGTATTAAAGGCACTTAAAATGTATTTTTAAGAAACTCACAGCTCTGAGAAGGGGTCCAAGTCTTTACCAGATAGCCAGACAGCTAAAGGATCCAATGGCTCCAAAACAAGGTCTGGAACCTTTGGATTTGAGTCTGTTTTTTTGTTTTGTTTTTGTTTTTTTGTTTTGTTTTGTTTTAGGATTCTATTTCTTTATTTGATAGAGCAAGCGCCAGTGTGGAGGGGCAGAGGTAGAGGGAGAAGCCGACTCTGTACTGCGCAGGCAGCCAGATGTGGGGCTCGATTCTACAATCCTGAGATCATGACCTGAGCTGAAATCAAGAGTCAGATGTTTAACTGACTGAGCCACCCAGGTGCCCCTGGATTTGGGTCTAATATCTCCTCTGGACTCAAACCTGGCACTCCTCCAGTTCAACTCTAGAAGGCCATTTGGAGGCTCCGGGTGCCAGGGAGGAAGGAGGCGTAACCAGAGAGAGGCCCCCGGGGAGATGCTGGTCAGAGAAAGGGAGCCCCAGAGAAAGGCTGCTAGGCAGCCTAGCAAGTGGGTTAGGGACTTCCACCCACCCTCAAGACCATTCTGGTCCACACCTGATCTCTGGTCTACACCTGTGGCTATGACATCAGCTCAGGAGTTCTGAGCTTTTTTCTCCTACTGGAGGCACTCTGCTTAGATCTTCTCTTCTCTTCTCCAATTTTTATTGTATTTTATATGGTGCTTGTGGGCATCACTAGATGTTCTGACACTGCCAGCGTGCTCTGGATGAGCCCCGTTGCTAAGAAACAAATCCCAGATGTATCTTTAAACACACAGCTCCATAAAAGCACATTCCTCCACACTCAGCTCCATTCTGCTTGTTCTTGGGCCACTTAGGTTAAATCAGCAGCTGTTCTCCAAAGGTCTCATTCAGAGCCTCAAGGAAAACCCAATAAACTGCTCTAATTACCCAGAGGAGCCATTCTCAGAGCTCAGGGTAAAGGCTTTGGGCAGAAAGGAGGGCACCATGCTGGCCACAGCTGCCTGGAGACTCCGGGCAGGGTGCTTGTGAAGGAGGGGCCTCCAGGAGGCCCCCACTCAGGCAGAGGGGGTGAGAGGGGTCCTGATAAGTGGACACAGCCCAGGGGACCAGCAAGCCACAGTCCTGTCCTTTCAGTATTTCTAGGAACCACTGGGCTCACCAGTCCTTGCAGAGCAGTTCCAAGTTAAACATGCTTTAGACCAAATCCGACCACAGCTTCTCTCCCTGGAAGGCCCTAGGCTTCTGTGGTATTTCCACCAGATAGTGTGGACCAAGGCCTTGGGTGTGGGACCCCACCCTGCCCTCCCTGAAGGCCCAGAGGGCGTGCAGGCAGGCCCAACTAACAGCACTCCTGGTTTCCTCCTCCTCCTCCCCCAGCTCGGCTACCTACTGGGACATTTTAGGGAGCCAAGGACCAAGGCTTCCCAGGAGTGAGTGTTTCTCAAAGGGAGTGCTTTTGTAAAAAAAAAAAAAAAAAAAAAAAAATGCAAGTTCCCTGGTCCTGCCCCACTCCTACTAACACTAAATCAGACTTTTCCGGGGAGGGAGGGAGTTGGAATTTCCTGGGAGATCCTGATGCATTGTGAGGGTCACAGGACTTCCCATGAGCCATGTCCCTGGCTAGTTATTCTGTTTTGAAATGTCTGAGCATCTGCTGTGAGCCAGACAGTACACGGTGCCCTCGGAGGAGCAGGGTGGAGGGCGGATGGTCCTGTCTCCACTGGCCCACAGTCTAGCGGCCCAGCTGGTTCTCACAGCATCTGTCCTCTCACAGCAGCCCCACCCCAACACACGTTCCAAGACGAGAATGATATCTAGCTGGAAAAGAAAATAATTAAAACATGGCCAGAGGACCTGAACGGACATTTCTCCAAAGAAATACAAGTGGCCAACAGGTACAGAGACATCACAGATCACCAGGGAAATGTGAATCAAAGCCACAAGGAGCTCTCACCTCACAGATGTCAGAAGAGCAATCAGCACAAAGAGCAGAGATAACAGGTTCCTCGAACGGGGAGGGAAAGGGACTCTGGTGTGCTGTCGGCGGGAATGCCAACAGGTGCAGCCACTGTGGGAAACAGCGTGGAGGTTTTTCAAAAAACGGAACCACCATGTATGTGATCCAGCAATTCCACCTCTGAGTATTTACCCAAAGGGAGTAAGATCACTGCCTTGGGGAGAGCTGCACCCCCATGTTCAATGCAGCCTGATAGCCAAGCTAAATGTCTGTCGATAGACAAACAAAGAAAATGAGATACAGGGATGTCGGGTGGCTGAGTAGGCTGGGTGTCTGCCTTCGGCTCACGTCGTGATCCTGGGGTCCTGGGATCAAATCCTGCATCAGGCTCCTCACAGGAAGCCTGCTTCTCCCTCCTCCTATGTCTCTGACTCTCTCTGTGTGTCTCCCATGAATAAATAAACAAAATCTTTCAAAAAACAGAAAAGAAAAGAAAAGAAAAGAAAAGGTGGTACATACACAGTGTAATATGATTCCGCCTCAAAATCAGAATGAAATGCTGCCATTTGCAACAACGTGAATGAAACCTGAGGGCTTGAGGCTAAGTGAAATAAGCCAGAATCAGAAAGATGCACGCTGTGTGATCTCACACATGGAGCTAAAAGAACGCCAAGCTCACAGTGACAGAGAGTAGAATGGTGGCCACAGGGGGAGGGGGAAAGACAAAAATCAGTCCTTTGGAGCCTGGAAAAGACATGTAATCTTCACTATGCTCCAAGCACTATTTCAAGCAGTTTATGTGTAACAATCCATTTAGTCTTCAAAAGAGAACTGTGAGCCGGGTCCTGTTACTGCCCCCATTTTGCAGATAAAGAAACCAAGGCACAGAGAGGGTAAGTAACATGCCCAAGGTTACACAGCTATCCCATGGTAGACTGGGACCTGGGAGGGGTTCCCTCAGCAAAGTAAACAAGTTGTACCCAGCAAGGGGTCACCAGGATTCAGGGAAGCACTCACTCACAAAAATTCTGGATCTTTGGCTCCCCATCATCAAATGCCCTTCTGCTCAAGGGCCCCCAGGGAACCTATTTCTCCCAAGTCCCCTCCTTTGAGTGCTACTTCTGTTTGCTGTTTCCTCCCAAAGGATGAAACCTTGCCATTCCTGGCCAGGGGAGGGAGGGCCAGGCCTTCCTGCACCCTGGAGCATCACAGAACATCTCGGAAGGCCACGCACCAAGGGCAAAGCTCCCCACTGCTCCCTGCACCTTGCCTCAGCCCAGGGCCCACCCAATGCAGAGGGACGTGACCGCCACACACACCCCACCCCCATCCATCCTGGGATGCTGCATTTTTGCCTCTGCTGGAGCCTTCCCTCTGCTCTTCACCACCTGCTGCCAGCCCTGGCCCAGAGCCAAGCTGCCTGCTACTGAGACTTAAAAAAAAAAAAAAAAAAAAAAAACCTGTACATTAACTATGTGTTACAAGAGGAGGCTAGAGCAGTGCGGCAGGCCCTGTGCAGGTCCTGATCCCAGCTCCGGCTGGGACAGGGAGCCACTCTGCAGCAGCGCACGTCACCCCAGCTGGCGCTGCCAGCCAGCCAGGCGTGTCCCCGCAGCCCAGGCGGGGAAGCCCTGCAGCAGAGGCGCCAGCTTACTGCCTGGCGGCCCCAGTGGAGCTCAGCCCAGACCCCCCAGAGCCTCCCTCCTCCAGAGGCACAGAATGGCAGCACGTGCTTCTAGCTCATCTTCGTCCTCTTCAGAAGACACACTCGACAAACCCGAAGTCAGCAGCAGCAGCCCCCGTGGCCACAGACTCTGCAGACTGGTCAGTCCACTGGCCTCTTCCACCTCGTGAGGACAAGGCTGTGCATCACGCAGCTGGTGCTCTGCGCCTTCCTAGCAAACTTCTGAGCGCACCCTTGCTCGGTGCACATTCCGGGCACAGGTGTGCTGGCTGACACGTGCACACGCAACCTCTCCCAGACACCGGGGTTTGGCTTTCAAGAGATAGAGATTGGTACTCCACCACCGGGGGAGTCTGGCACGTTCTCCTCTGGGTGGCCCTGTTCACATTTCTGGTACTACATAAATAAAAACAGTCAATGCAATGGCTTTCTAGTAATTCATTATTCCTCATGATTCATGATTCTGTATGATTCAAATCCCTCCACTCCGTTACACAGCGCCTGGCATCAAGTGCCCGGCCCGACACTGCAGAGTCTCTGTGCAACCATCTCAGGCTGACACACTTCCACCTGCAACATCTTTCCCTGGCCATTTCTTTCCCCAAACGTTCTTAGTTATTAAAAATTCCTCTCTCATTTGCTCTGCCTCTCCCTTGATGTTTCTGGTATATTCCATTCTCTGGGAAATGAAGCGTAATGGTGAAGCCTCTCTGTGAGCCAAAGCAAATGTCTAGCATCATTGATAAAAAGTTTGGTGCCACTGGGACCATCTAACTCTTCTTCTAATTAAACATTAAACCTGCTTTTTCTTGACAACTGGCATTCTAGAGGACTATAAAATGCTTTCTTGTTCAAGGTCTTCTTAACAGCTAATATTTTTTACATTTTTCCTTCATATTATTTTCCATTGCAAATGTTCAGCATTTTAGCAGTATTGTGAATTAAAATGGGATTTTTTTTTTTTTTTGGATGAATCTGATGCAAAGGGAAAGAGTCTCTTTAGGCTCTCTACCACCCCTCGGGCAGCTCGAAGGACAGGTCCTCCAAAGCTCCGTGAAGCCAAGGTTTGGCAAGAGAGTATAGGTCACCCTGATCAGCCAAGCGGGCACCCACGACCCACCACTCGGTTGGCTGGCTGCCTTCTCCCCTGACCAGGCCCACTCCCCAGAAGCCTCGGGTGCCTCGGGTCAGGTGTCGGGGTTAGGGGTCCAGGTCTCTGCTGATATGGGTCCCTGGAATTTGCAGCATTTGAGGGAGGCAGCAATGGGGTGGCTGCCAAATTCACCACCTACTCCCCCCCCGCAACACTGCGTATCAACCTCAGCCTTCAATGTGCAAAAATCCCCACAAAAAATCATGTTTATGGAAATTATATCACCATGGCAACTGTAAAGGTCTCACAAGTATTTTTAAAATAGCAAATTAACAAAACCCACTTATAAAAATCTAAAATCTGTTCCTTTATGAGCATTAGTGAATATACAGATTCTAACAAACACAAAATGTGTTTTTGTGGCATGAGGGCCAGAAGTCGGTAAAAAGGGCTCCTAACCTTGGATTCACTGGGGACGGAGGGCTGAATCTGTGAAAACAAACTTTTATTTTCCTAGTGAGAGCTCGCACTTTGTATTTATTCTGGAAAATGACACCAAGATCTCCTGGTGCAGAAAAATGTGGGTAAGAGACCTGCATTGCTGAAATACTAATTTTTTACTTTCTATTTTCACATCACTGATATTATTACCTTCCCCACTCTGCAAGACTATTTCCATTTTTAACTCATAGGTTTTTAGCAATTGCATAAGGTTCTGCTGCTGTGATTTAGCCTGACTGAATCTCTATTATAAAACCTGCTCCTTAGAAGCCTGCACACAAATCACACAGGAGGGGGAGGAAGCCGGAGTCAGATGAACCCAACTAAAACCTCTCTGCTTTTTAAAAATGTAATTGGTATGGCTGCCAAAGGGGCTCCTTGCAAGAACACGGTGCGCTGGTCTTTGGTGTCTTTTGTGAAGACTTAAAACGTAATGGGTGCGTTTTGATGACTCTTCTCATAAGGAGGAATCACTCGGGGGCTTAACAACTCAAACACTGGGGATTCTTTCTGGGCGAGGAGGAAGAAAAATCAAACCACGCAATGAGGACTACATTCTTTAGCAGGTCCCAGGCTCCAAAGGGGCCAGGTGGGGAGCAGAAGGGAATGGGGCTGGGGCACAAAGCAAAATGCTGGGTCTCAGGGAGTGATCAGTACACTGGACAGAGGTGGTGACTGCATGTAGCACCTTCTTGTTATCTGAGGAACTAAAGCAGAGGGGCTGCGCCGGGTACTAATGGTGCCAGATGGTGCATCTTCCAAAGTGAGCATGACGATGGAGAAGTAACCATAAGTGTCACTGATGGATAGGAAGGAGTTCTTAGAAGTTGGATGTCTGCAGACTGGGGCTGGGGGGGAGAGGGGCAGGAGGGAGGTGGAGTGGGTGGCAGTCTAGAGGGAAAGGCAAGAGAAGCGGAGGGCCCCAGGCAGAGGAGGCAAGGGTGCTCCCGGGATGGCGGAGCTCCCAGAGCCTGACTTCCCTCAAGGAAAAGTCAGGCCAGAGCTGCATGAACCAAGCACCAGGCCCAGATCCGCCCAGAGGAGCCAGACCGAAGCTGGTTGCAAAGCAAGAACATGAAAACCATAAAGAACACACAGAAGAGGACCCCTGGTTGGGAAGCCGGGGAGTCACGCTTAGCCCTGCCCCCGGCCCACTTGGGAACGTGGCATCTCACGAGCATGAGAGTCATTTGGGAGCTGGACGCCCACTCTCCTCAGCCAGCAGGAAGCTCTGGCTCCGAGTACTGGCTGTTCCAGAGTTTCCAGGCGGAAGACTGTGTTAGAACCAACTTCTGTAGGAAAACAGGAGGTGGGGGGCTGTTGTGATGCCAAGCTGGCAGGTCAGGGTCCCCCAGCCCAGGGAAGGGGGAGCTTGCAACAACTGGCTCTGCACTAAGGGTCCCAGCAGGAACTGGGCTTGGGCCAGGCTCTTATTTAAGGGGCTGTTGCTGGGATCCCTGGGTGGCGCAGTGGTTTAGTGCCTGCCTTTGGCCCAGGGCGCAATCCTGGAGACCCAGGATCGAATCCCACGTCGGGCTCCCGGTGCATGGAGCCTGCTTCTCCCTCTGCCTGTGTCTCTGCCTCTCTCTCTCTCTCTGTGACTATCATAAATTAATTAATTAATCAATTAATTAATTAAAAAAATAAGGGGCTGTTGCTTTCACAGAGGTCTGAGTGGGGCAGGGGGAGCCCATGGGGAAAGTGAAATGCTGGGGACCCATGGCAGTAGAAGGCCATTCCCAGGCTGGGCTCCTAAGGCCCAGGGAGACAGAAGGGGGTATTGTGTGATTCCATAAAAGGCTGGAAGGCAGAAACCATGATCCCAGGCAGGAAGCTGGAGGAGCCAACCCCAGACCTCTCTCCCCATCTCGTCCATCCCCTGCCAGGGCCTCCCATTGCCCAACACACCTAGAGAAAGTGAGACAGGCGGTAGAGATCAGCACCCTGGGGCCCAGAGCAGGCCAGGGAAGAGATGCAGGGTGAAGGAGACAGGTGGTGAAAGCCTCCTCTCCTGCCCACCTGTGTAAGGGCAAGGCTCACTGCTCCAGAATACGAAGGCATGAAATCAGCCAGAACCAGCAGAGCAAATGACCAGAGCAGAGCCTCCACTCGCCTCCTGACTTAAATAAAGGTACAGAATGCCTGTGGCCCTGATCTGATACTTTGACTATCTCGCCACCAAGAAAGAGGCAGGACTAATAAGCCTAGACAGGGATGGCGAGCTTCATCAGGCCACAGGTACCCTCATGGCAGAGCTGGAAGGAGAGGCCAGGATATGGGCTCTCAGCGCAGCCGAGGCCATGCTCTCCTCCCAGCTCATTGTCGGTCAGCATGTATGCTGGGATCCTGCTGTGGGCTCTGCACTGGACCATCACTAGGGGAAGACACACAGAAAAGGTATCATCAAAGAGACAAGGCTAACCCACATGATACATGGGGAAGCCAAAAATGATGGGTAGACCAGATAATCCCAAAGGGTAGCTGCTGGATTTCAAAGCACATTCTGCACATTGTCCTACCTCTTACCTCCAGTCCGTGTTAATGGTTAAGAATCACAACTGGAGCTGGTGCCAGTTCCCTGATGGCTGGGGCTGGTGTGGGGGGAACCCTGAACAGAATGTGAAATGATGGGATGCAAACAGCACTGGAGAGACCTTCCCCCGGTCTGCCTTCAAGGAGTGCTTTGGTCAGTCCCCAAGCATGCGTGAGAACCTACACAGGGAAGGACTGGCCCTTGAACCCTCAGGGGAGCCCACACAGGGAGATCAAGAACATCCCACAGCATCAGCTGCATTGGGCTCAAGGGAGAGCTAGCAGGGAAGCCAGAACACACAACAGTCCCATCCAAGAGTGGGCGCAAACTATCGGGTATCTTGCCAAAGCCATGGCTGTCTCTGCTTCCCTTCAGTTCAGATCCATTCCCACGCACCGAGTCCCCTCTTCTCAGTATGTATCGGACTCAGAGTCCACCCCCAGGTACTGAGACCCAAGACCAACCAAACCAGGCCTCACCCACCTTCGAGCTTTGGTGATGTCCTCCATGGCACCCTTTTCCCTTTGAACCTCTAAGAACCCCAGTTATTGGGGCCTACAATGGTTGTGTTTTTGCTGTTTATTTTTCCACCTCTGAGTCAGGCCACAGAGTGATTCCTGGAAAGATTCCACTTGTGTGTTCAACCACAGGACCCCTCAAAGCAGCCAAGGCGAAGGGGAAGCTCTCCCACGCTCTCCTGGCGTGATGGCGTGACGTGTCCAGTGGCTGTTGCTTTGAGACTGGTTTCTTTGAGGTCCATGAATGATTCTCAGACTCCACAGGGAGATGTCAAGTGGGAATAACCAAGAAAAGAAAGACTTCTCCAAAATAGATCTGTGGCATTGGGATCTGCTCCAGCTCTGGCTGCTGTATTCAGATTGCTGGTCAGCCACACAAGCAATGGGATTAGTCCCAACCAGCCACTGCAAGGGAAGCCCGCTGTGTGCTCCTTCTATCTCCCAGCCTCCGGGGAAACTCATTTCTGTCACACTTGAGCCTGTGTTGATGGGGCAGAGGAACAGCACATACTCCCCAAGAGCTGCAGTAAACTTCTGCGTGACCTTGGGGTTTACACGGTAAGAGTTTCCCTGGGGGAACCTCTTCTGGGGGTCTGGGCCCTTCATGCCAATGCCACCTGCACATGACTTTGTCCCTGCAACCCCAGATGGCCCCTGAGTCAGTCAGAACTGGCAGGCTGTACATGGTAAGACACAACTTACTTAGGGTACAGTACTTGGGAATTTGCTGCAATTGCTACGTCTGAACTGTAGGCTTTTTAATATATAATTTTGTGACTTTTATTTTTTTATTTTTTTTTTAATTTTTTTTATTTATTTATGATAGTCACAGAGAGAGAGAGAGGCAGAGACACAGGCAGAGGGAGAAGCAGGCTCCATGCACTGGGAGCCCGATGTGGGATTCGATCCCGGGTCTCCAGGATAGCGCCCTAGGCCGAAGGCAGGCGCCAAACCGCTGCACCACCTAGGGATCCCAATTTTGTGACTTTTATTTTTAAAATATAATTCTGTGACTTTTATTTTTAAATACTCCCAAACTTGCAGAGAAGTTTCACGAATAATAAGGGGAACTCCTGTCTACCCTTTACCCAATTCTTAATATTTGGCTACATTTGTTTTGTCATTCTCTTTCTCTCCATATTATTATTCCTTTTTCCTGAGCCATTTGTAAATAGGCTGCATTACATTGTGGCTCTTCATCCTGTAACACTTTAGTGTGTTTCTAATGACAAAGTGTCTGTTCTTCCATATTCATAGCACAGTTACCAATTTCAGGAAATCCTAACATGGATACGGTATTTATCTAATCGACAGCCCATATTCCAATTTTGCCAATTGTCTCATAGCATCTTTCTGGGTCTTCTTTTTCCCTCCAGTATGGGATCCAATCCAAGATTATGCTTTGCATTTAGTTCTCAAGGTTTTTTAGGCTTCTTTAATCTTTCATGACAATGATGTTTTTGAAGAATATCGGCTAGGTATTTTGTAGAATGCCCATCAGTTTGGGCTTCTCTGGTTATTTCCTCAGTAGATTCCGGTCATGCACTCCGAGCTGGGATACTGCACAAGTGATGTCCTGTCCCTCCCAGGAGATCCCACCAGGAGGTGGGTGATGTCTGGCTGTCCCACTTTGGTGATGCTAACCTTTTAATGCTTCATTGAGATATAATTCACATAGCAAAACATTCACCCATTTGATAATTTGGTGTGCAACCACACACAACCAGTTTTAAGACATTTTTGCCACCTTGGAAGAATCCCCATACGCATTAGCAGTCCCTCCCCATGTGCTCCCAGCCACACTCCTTGGCTGCCCTACCTTCCACCTCTATGCACCTGCCCATTCTAGACAGTCCATATAAATGCAATCTGCACCTGCCCATTCTAGACAGTCCATATAAATGCAATCATACGGAGTGTGGTCTTTTTTGACTGGCTTCTTTCATCTGATGTCATATTTCTAAGGTCTAGGCGATGTGATTCTGTTCACCGTCAGGATGCTGTATGATTTTTCCCCTTGCAAGTTATAAGCATTCTGTGGAGGCACTTTAAGACAATGCAAATATCCTGCTCCCCACAAGAATTTTCCCCTAGATTTAATTTGATAGCTATTGCCCAAACCAATCTTTCTTAAAACGGTTTACTGAAGTTGATCATCTCCACTGTCCCTGTCCCCCACTTCTCAGCCATTAGCTATACCATACCACTTGGAAGGATGGATGATGGCCCTGCTCTTCTCAGTAACCTCGTGACTGTCCCAGTGACTTTTCCACATAGAGGCACTCTGTCTCAGCGAAGGGGCAGCCAACATCGGTCTTCTGCCCCATGTCCCTCCCCTGAGTGGCCAGGACACCAAGGACTACTCAGAGACAGACTCACATGTACTGGTGCAGCATCCCTATATCCTGCCTCCAGCCCTGAGAACCTTATGTGCTGGGAAGGCCGAGAAGTGACATGAAAGCCTGTGTCCCTTGGGTTTGGGTTCACTGGGTTAAAGGAAGAAGGACCCACTCTCCACTCTGCCTTCACAACCAGAAATCAGTATGCATATAGTTCAGCTTGCATGCAACAGGGGCACTAGGCACCCAGAGAGGCAGAAGGTAAGTGAGGCATAGTCCCCACCTTCAAGGAAATGATTATCTCCTAAGATTAAGACAATAGGGGCAGCCCGGGTGGCTCAGCAGTTTAGCGCCACCTTCAGCCCAGGGCATGATCCTGGAGACCAAGGATCGAGTGAGTCCCATGTCGGGCTCCCTGCATGGAGCCTGCTTCTCCCTCTGCCTGTGTCTCTGCCTCTCTCTCTCTCTCTCTCTCTCTCTGTATATTCTCATGAATAAATAAATAAAATCTTAAAAAAAAAGATTAAGACAATAGAGGGGCGCCTGGTCAGCTCCCTCAGAGGAGCGTGTGACTCTCAGTCACGGGGTCATGAGTTCATGCCCCACGTGGGATGCAGAGATGACTTAAATCAAACTTAAAATATACTTATAAAAGATTAAGACAACAGAAAAACCAGGATGTCGGGGGGAGCAAGAGGAACATCCTAAGTGGCCTGACAGTCCCAGAAGGAGGAGCTCACCACACAGAGAGCTCAGGAGGCCATATGAGGTGGGCTTGACAGCTAGACTAAAGAAACCAAGGAGGGAGAGTGGGTCCAGGTCACGGGGCCCCGCGGGCTCACTGTGGGGTATGAACTGAGCCCATGGACAGCGGGGAGCTCAGAAGGTTTCAGAGCAGAAGAGGATGTGGTCAGAGCTGAGATGGGAGCAGAGCTGTAATCCGAGAACACAGACCCTGCTGTCACAGTAACGTCATGCCCTCATGCCGGCCACACTGCCCTGTGACCTGGGAGTGCCTGCGACCATCGAGGGGCCGGCGGCGCTCCCTCTGCAGCCAGGCCCAAGGGGACGACTTCTCACAGGCCCAGGCGCGGCCAGAGCCCACCTGTACCCATGGGGAGGGTCTCTCTCCACCTGGGAAAGGCCCTGGCTTCTGCACCGGTGTCATGCTGCCATGTTTTCCTTGAGGTTTTCCTTCCTGGCTTCGAGATGCTTCTTGGTCTCAGAAGCCTCCAGCTGCCTGCCTGCATGTGCCCAGCCGCTGCACCGACGTGCACCTGGCCCACCCAGACGTGGCTTCCCGCACCAGCCGACCTCAGGCAGCAAGGCCAGAAGCTTCCTCAGAGGCACCTGTATTAATGTGTTGTCACATTCCACGTCCTACGTTCTAAAAGAATGTGGTCAGGGAGTAAGACTGGAAGATGGGGCAGGGGAAGGCTCAAAAGACGATGAATTTGCTAAAACCCATGGAATTGGACACTCTGAAAGAGTGACTATTATGGTGTGTGTTGTGGACCTCAGAGATACGGCGGGTTGGGCACAGACCTCTGCAACAAAGCAAGGGTCACCACCAAACAAGTCAAATGCACTGTTCAGCTTCCAGGGCACGTGAACGTTATGTCCACAGTCTACTGCGGCCTATTCGGTATGCAACAGCATTAGGTCTAAAAAAAGTAAAAACAGGAGCGCCCGGGTGGCTCAGCCTTCAACTCAGGTCATGAGCCCAGGGTTCTGGATCGAGCCCTGCATCAGGCTCTCTGCTCACCGAGGAGTCTGCTTCTCTCCCTGCTTGTGCATTCTCTCTCTCTGTAACTCCTCTCTCTCAAATAAATAAATAAATAAATCTTTTTTAAAAACTTAAAAAAATAAATAAAATTTAAAAAGTACATAGCTTAATTTAGACTTTGTTGCTACAAAATGCTAACCGTGTGAGCTTTTAACGAGTCACAATCACTGATCACAGGCTGCTATAGCACATACAACACTGAAAAACCTGAAATAGTGCACCAATCACTGAAATGCGATGCACAGACTTAGGAAGTGAGCAAATGCTGTTGGGGAAAGACTTGCTCCGTGAGGGGCTGCCACAGACCTTCCCTCCACGGAAGATGCAGTACCTGCGACCACACGCAGTAAAGTGAGGCACAAGAGAACAAGGTGCCTATGAAGCCATCTCCCTAGGGTGTCATGAGGGAGGAAGAGCTGGCAGCGACGAGAAGGCCCTGGTGGCAGAGGTTAATGGTCTCTGGCAGGCTGTTCCTCATCAGGTCTTTGTAAGGCCCAAGCACACATTTAATTCGATACGTGGCAATTATGTGCTCCCTACACTCCAGCACTGAGGGGACAGGAGGGCCTCAACAGGCATTGGCAAGGTGACACCGTGGGTCAGGGCGTTGGGGGCAGACGAGAACCATCCTGGGTAAATGAAGGCAGTGGAACAGCCCTAGAGCTGCCTGGCCCTGGGAATTCTGGGCCATTTCCTTGGTCGAGGTTTTAGGGCAGGGTGTTCTTCACCAACACCAAATTATTCTTGGCATTGAAGCCAAGCTTCTCAGTGAACGGCCAAAGCCCATGGGGTGGTTGGCTGCACCAGAGAACCCAGGCCAGGCCCACCCCACATTCCAGATTCCAGGACAGCCCTGGTCTTGCAGCCATTCCATCCAAGAAAAGCCCCTCTCCCATGAATTTCAATGAATGCACAAGAAATCCCTGTGTTTGGTCATTTGAAGAAGAAAATACTGTCCCCAGACCATTTCTCCTGGAGGACCTGGGTAGCTCAGTGGTTGAGCATCTGTCTTTGACTCAGGTAGTGGTCTCAGGGTCCTGGGATCGAATCCCACATCAGGGTCCCTGGTTCTCCCTCTGCCTAGGTCTCTGCCTCTCTCTGTGTCTCTCATGAACAAATAAATAAAATCTTTTTTAAAAAAAAAAAAAAGCAAAATAAATAAAATTTAAAAAGAAATTTGGCTCTTGATCAGCAGAGCTTGGCCTGGGGTGCTGAGGCCTGGCACCTGGGTCTCACTGGGAAGCTGCCATGTTAAAGACACACCTGTGCAATGTACATCCTGGTAAGGCCACATCCACCCCACCCAGAGGATGGAGTTTCACAGCTCTGTGCCACCAACAGGTGCCTCAGGCTGTGAAGTAAAGGTAAAGTCTGAGGTGGCATTTGTGTGTGCACATGCAAGCACACACTCATACTCACACTCATCAGCAGCTCCACGCACTCACAGCCTCTCACCCAACAGGAAAGTCAGTGTTGAGCCCCGGGTTTGGGGTGTGCACCGGCACCTCCAGTGTGTCAGATGTGTGGCCAGGTCTCAGCTCTGAGGGTTTAGAACACTCCAAAGAAGGAAGCACTTACGGGTGTCCTGCCCACCCTGGGGGGCCCCTGGGAGGATGGCCCCAGAAATAACCTTGGAAGAAAAGGAAATTTTGCCGAAGCGAGTTGGTGACAATAACCCCCTCTGGCCACAAGTGATGAGTTCCATTCTGTGGACGGAGAAGCAAAGACTCAGAGAGTTTAAGGGGCCTGCTCAGGGTTTCGTCTTCTTTGACTGGTCCTCGGCTTGAGTACACAGTCAGGGCACAGTGCCCACCTGGCAAGCAAAATGCTGCTGGAGGCACTCAGAGTCACTTTCCTCTGCTCAGTGCTTGGGTGACACCTGATTGAAACACAAACTTCCTCAGTGGCATCTGCTTGCTGACCCCTTCCAGCAGCCCCGTCCCTTGCAACATCTCAGAAGAAATGGGGGCACTGTTTGCCCAGTGGGTCTGAATTTGACCAGTCACCCCCGACCTAAGCCACAGTGGGACACACCCCATGGGAGACTCGCGGAGCAGGTGTCATTCAGGTTCCAAGAGTGGCAGGGCACCTCCAACCCCATTACCACACCTGACACGTGCCCTGCAGACACTGGATTATAAACGATCCTGTGGTGTCAGCAAGTGTCACCACAGTGGGGTGTAGACATGGCAGTCCCAGGCATTTCCAGCACTTGGCCATTGTGAAAACACTGCCATATCCGCATGACACCATCATAACCCCGTGAGAAGGAGGTTTACTCCAGATAATGCTTATTCAGTTTTTCTAACTACAAAAGTAATACATTTCATCTCATCTTAGGAAATTTGAGAAATACATAAAAGTATCAAGAAGAAAATAACCTCCAGGCTCTCCTCACCTGTTAACATCTCAGTGTCTTCCAGTTTTACCTACTTGTCTTTTTACCTAGCTCTACCTGGTATGCACTTGATTTCAAGATTCCATTGATCATAAAACACACCATGAATTTAGTAACAACTTTTTAGGAAAGAAAGAAAAAAAAAAAAGAAATCATTTCTCTGACATCAGATTCACACTTAAAAACATCCACACTGTAGGGAAAAGAGCTGCCTTAGAATCATGGAAATAAAAATGATGTGAGAGCCTGCGGATGGCACAATTGCAACCTACATTTTTCCCATTTCTCCTAAAGCTTGCTGCCCCAACATCAGAAACGTTTTGCAAACACCATTTCAATGGGTAAATAACATTCTCCCATCCTTCTATTGTTGCTGTTTGGGTTTGTGTATAATACTATTTTTATAGTCATCTCTATGCCCCACGTGGTGCTTGAACTCCCAACCCCAAGATGGAGAGCCAGATGCTCCGCCCACCGAGCCAGCCAGGCGCCCAGGTTTGTTTACAATTTTCAATGTTATTAATAATGCTTCATGGCACATCTTCATGCATAACTTTCTGTCTCTGTTTTTGATTGTTTTCTTAGGGTGAGTTCCTGCAAGTGGAATTACTGCTTAAAGGGTATGAACATTTGAAGACTCTTAATACCTAAGTGCCAAACTGGTTTCCAGAAAAGATGTCCCAATTTACATTCCTATCAGCCATGCATAAAAGTCCCTTCTTTTTCCATGGCATTGATACTTAAACTTAAAAAGAAAGAAAAGCAAGTAACACAGGTATTCAGCTTTTTAAAAATCAAACAGAAAAAAACCGGGGGCTTTTAGAGAAAAGCAATAGTCCCTTATACTCAGAGCTCTCCCTGCTGAGTCCAGCTTCCCAGAGGCAGGCACTTCTATTTATGGAGCCCCTATCATGAACGAGGCACTATTCTACGGTGCAGGGATACACAATGAGCAGAACAGACCAAAACCAGCCAAACAAAAAACAGACAATAGAGAAAATAAGCTAAATATATAGTATGTTTGATAACAAGAGTACTCTCAAGGAAAAGGAAGTAGGTAAAGGTAGGTATGTGGGGAGGAGACAGAGTGGGGAGGAGGAGAGCTGCCATCTTTTAGTAAGATCATCTGGGCAGGTGTTTGGACTGAACTGTGTCCCTTCAAAACCCACAGGTGGAAGTCCTCACCCCCAGCACCTTGGATTGTGACTGTATTTGGAGATAAGACCTTTTTTTTTTTTAAGATTCATTTAGTTGTTTTAGAGAGTGGGGGAGCATGGGAGAGGGGAAGGGGCAGAGGGAGAAGCAGACTCCCTACTAAGCAAGGAGTTGGACGTGGGGCTCGATCCCATGACCCTGAGATCACGACCTGAGTCAAAGAAACCAAGAGTCAGATGCTCAACTAACTGAGCCACCTGGTGCCCCCGGGAGATAAGATCTTTAAAAAGGCAATTAAGTTAAAATGAGGTCTTTGGGGGGACCCTAAACCAGTATGACTTGTGTCTCTAAAAGAAGGGGATACTGGACACAGATGTGTGCTTGCACAGAGCAAAGACAGCGTGAGGACGGGAGAAGGTGGCCATCTACAAGCCAGGCAGAGAGGCCTCAGGAGAAACCAGCCTTGCCTGCACTTGATGTGGATGCCCAGCCTCCAAAAGTGTGTGAAGATAAATTTCTGCTGTTGAAGCTGCCAGTCTGTAGTGCTTGTGGTGGGGGCTCCAGCACCCCAACACAGGCAGCCTTGCTGAGTCTGTGACATTAGAGTAAAGCCCTGAGTATGTGAATGAAGGAGCCACATAGGTATCTGTGGGATGAGTCCACTGGGCAGAAGGAACAACAAATGAAAAAGCTCTGAGATAAGAAGGTGCCTCTTAAATATTTGAGGAATTGCAGAGGCCAGTGGGGCTGGAACAGAGTGAACAAGAAGGAGAGGAGCAGGAGGTGAGTCCCAGGGACAGAGGGTGGCTGATGCTATGGAGCCCTGCTGCCTCCTGCAGAAGCCGCTGTGGCCAGCGAGCCCGGGGAATGGGGCTAGTCTAAATGGAGACGTGCTGTAAGTGCTCAGTGCACATCAGATTTTGAAAACTTAGCATGTAAAAGAGGAATATTAGACATGTCATTAATAATTTTTATTGATATGCATTGGATGATAAATACATTGGCCATATTGACTTAAATAAAGTATACTAGAAAAGTTAATTTCACCTGTTCCTTTTTATTTTTTCTAAAATAGGCACTAGAAAATTTTAGCTTATACCTGTAGCTCAGGTTATATTTCCTTGGGAAAGTTCTGGTCCAGGGACTTGTGGGTTACGATAAAAACTTGAGCTTTTGCTCTCGGTCACATGGAGCCATTGGAGGGTTTCCAACTCAAAAAATGACATGATCTGGGGCACCTGGGAGGCTCAGTCAGGTTAAGCATCTGACTTCGGCTCAGGTCATGATCTCAAGGTCCTGGGATCCAGCCCCAGTCAGGCTCCTTGCTCAGCGGGGAGGCTGCTTCTCCTTCTCCCTCTGCTCCTCCTCCACCCTGGCTTGTGCTCACTCGTGCACTTGCGCTCTCTCTCTCTCTCTCTCTCTCTCTCAAATAAACAAATTAAATCGTTTTTAAAAAATAACATGATATGACTTACTCATGTTTTCAAAGGATGGCTCTGGTGGCCATGTTGAGGGCAGAGCACTAGGCACATCAATAAAGATGTGCAGACCAGTTATGGGGCAATTGCAATAATTCAGGAGAAGATGGGACATGGTCCAGCAAGGCAAAAGCAGCATAGTAAGAAGTGGTCAGACACCGAATAGATTTTCAAAGCAGAGCCAGGGGAATTTCCTGACAGATTACGCATGAGGTACAAGAAAAAGAAGTCAAAGATGAGTCTGGGTTTTTGGCCTGAGCTCCTGGAAGGATGTCAGTTGTTGTAAGGAGGGAAAAGAAGGGAGAAGCAGGTCTGGGGAACAACAGTGGGAGCTTGGTTTTATATTAGTTAAGTCTCGGGTGCCTTGTGATTTCCAAGTGGAGATGTCAGGAAGTCAGGTGAGTATAAGACTCTGGAGTCCAGGGAGAAGTCTGAGCTGGAGATCTGGCTTTGGGAGTGATCCTTATAAAGATGCCACTGAAAGCCAGAAGACACTATCAAAGGAGCTAGTGGCGGGGGGGTGGGGGGGCAAGGTCAGAGAGAAGGCCAAGATCAAGAGCCCCAGGGCCCTGGGGACCACCTAGTGTGGAGGCTGCCAAGACTACCAAAGAAAACAGAGAAGAAGCTGTGAGGTCCAGAGAACACCAGGAGAGGGAGATGTTCCAGAAGCCAGAGGAAGATAGTATTTCAAGGAGGGAGCAGGCACTGCGTCCAATGCTACTGAGTGCTCCAGAAGAAACAGAGACCTGGCCATGGGATTTAGCAACCTGGACATGCTGGGGATCCTGAAAAGTATAGTTCAGGTGAGTGATGGAGACAGAATGACTACAGTTGGTTCAAGAGAAAACGAGAGGAGGGAGATTGGTGACTGCCAAACCAGGTAACTCCTGCAGGGAACTGTATGTAAAGGAGAGCACAGAGAAATGGCAGTGGTGGGAGGGGGACGTAGGATCAAGGGAGGCTATTTTTAAAAGGTGGGAGACAATGTCAGCAGGTGCGTGTACTGCTGGGAATGAACCAATAGGTAAAGAAACAATGGGGATGTCAGAAAGAGTGGGAATTCTTCTGATGTTTTTCTAATCTTCAGAGTATACTTATATTGCTTCTTCATGTTTTAGCCACATTAGATATTGACTTTCTCCTAGGATATGTAAGATTAGCTTACTTATATCAGCCCTCATCCTCCTGCTGCTCTTGTTCCAGTATTATCCAAGTGTATCACTATTTTCCCAACGTCCCAACACAGCCTTATTTCAGTTCAACCACTGATCACCTTGGTAACCTTTATTTCTTGGTCTACCAACTATAGACAGCATCTTTTGATCCCCTCACTTTATACGAGGTGGGTATTCACATCTCCACTCTACCGTCTCCATGTCAGTTTTGGTAGGTTGTTGCTAGGATGATAACAATGTTAACAACCACAAAATCTCAGCAACTCGTGCTTATTTCTCATTCATATGACATCTGTGCCCTGCTTCTGATGTCCTTTTTATTCTGGGAGGCAGACTGAAGAGTGGCCCCCGTCTGAGACCTGCCATTCTCATGAGAGAAAGAGAAGAGGAATGCCAGAGCCTCACAATGCCTCTTTAAAAATATATATTTATTTATTTATTCATGAGAGACACAGAGAGAGAGAGAGAGGCAGAGACACAGGCAGCGGGAGAAGCAGGCTCCCTATGGGGAGCCCGATGCAGGACTTGATCCCAGGTCTCAGAATCAGGACCCAAGGCGAAGGTAAACACTCAACCGCTGAGCCATCCAGGTGCCCCTCTCACAATGCCTCTTAAAGTGTCTGCTCAGTCATGGCATATGTCACTGCCATTCACATTCAATTGGCCAAAGCAAGTCACGTGCCCAAGCCCGGTATCAGTGGGCAGGGAAGGAAGTATTGCCCTCCCACAGGAAGCATGGCCAGCCATATGGCATCAGGTGGGGATGTGCCATCCTCTTTTCAGGGAGGACAGTGAATAATTGGGAACAATAATCTATCACAATTCACCTGTCAACTTCTACAAGCTTTAGTTTTCATTATATATTGTCAAGATGGAAAAACTTTACGTCTTCCTGTATAGCTATTATTAAGCAGTATTCGATGCCTTATCTATGGTTGCTTTTATTTTTTTTTAAATTGTTTTTTAAGGTATTTATTTATTTATTTGTGATAGTCACAGAGAGAGAGAGAGGCAGAGACACAGGCAGAGGGAGAAGCAGGCTCCATGCACCGGGAGCCCGACGTGGGATTCGATCCCGGGTCTCCAGGATCGCGCCCTGGGCCAAAGGCAGGCGCCAAACCGCTGCGCCATCCAGGGATCCCCTATGGTTGCTTTTAAAAATTGAAAACCGGGATGCCTGGGAGGCTCAGTGGTTGAGCATCTGCCTTTGACTCAGGTCAAAATCCTGGGATCCTGGGATGGAGTCCCACATGGGGCTCCCCACAGGAATCCTGCCTCTTCCTCTGCCTATGTCTCTGCCTCTTTCTGTGTGTCTCTCGTGAATAAATAAATAAAATCTTAAATAAATAAATGTTGAAAACCCCTAAGCAGCACTTATATTATTATGACTAAGCAAATATTCTTTGCTGCACAAAGAGGCTAAGAGTATATATTGTGCATACTGTTCCAATGACACAGATCCTATGCACTTAGAAGAGCCCTTTTTATATTCCATCATTTGCTGAATATCAGGCCACATTTTGATTTACTTCATATTTGAGCTATGCCTTTCATCAAAAATTTTTGTTTTTCCTTAAGTTTCTGATTACCTCTCCTTTTTCATTGTTGGTGGAAGAAACATGTGTTTTCTACACTGTATGCCCAATATCCTCCAAATTTTTTCTCATTCCATTAATCGTTTGGGATATTTTTGTTCTTCTTTTTTGAAGTCTGCTGTCCTTCTGATCTAATTGAGCAGGTTGCTTCAGTTTGGGATCTTAACACTTTTGCATAGCTTTTTGTCTTTAATGCTGTTACTAATTGCCTTCTGTTTTTTATCAAAGGTTTAATTTCTGGCAGTTCCCCATAATACTCTTAACTCTACAGAATGTCCCCTTCTCACACCATTCTCAGAAAACTCTTTCCTTTCATTTATTTATTTATTTATTTATGATAGTCACACAGAGAGAGAGAGAGAGAAGCAGAGACATAGGCAGAGGGAGAAGCAGTCTCCATGCACCGGGAGCCCGACGTGGGACTCGATCCCGGGTCTCCAGGATCTTGCCCTGGGCCAAAGGCAGGCACTAAACCCCTGCGCCACCCAGGGATCCCCAGAAAACTCTTTCCTGGAGCTTTCATCCTCCCACTTAAAGAAGACTGACTGCTCTCTCAGGCCTGTTGAACAATTATATCCTCAATTTTCATGGCTGCCTTAAATTGGATCCGTTGTTTCCCAGATCTCATATCTTCTCTCTTGGTTTACTCTCTCATTTTACTGAAATGCATACTTAAGTAACTTCCTTAAAAAGGTAAAATAGGAAAAAAAAAAAAAGGTAAAATAGGATGTAAACTTCCCTGGCCTTTGCATCTTTAGGACCATCACACTTACATATAAAATAAGGCACAGGACCAGATGATCTCTAATGCCTATTCCAGGAGTATGATTCTAGTCAATACTCATTCATATATAGCATGCTATATCAAGGAGAAATTTAAAATGGTTGCTGTTTTCAAGGAACTTACATCTAGAAAGGCAAAAAATAAACTCCTGAAAAAAATAATAAAAAGTCAGCAGCAGATGCCACAAAATAGGGCAATATTCAATATCAGTTTGAGCCTCAGGGCTAGAGGAAAGACAGAGAGAAGCTGAGCCAGTCTATGGTGCTCTTACCAGGGAAGCAAGACTTGAGCGTTAAAGAGTAGGCAATATATTAGAGATAGATTAAATATTTATGAATATTCAGCAGTAGATTTATGGCCAACGTTAGTCTAATGGAATGGTTAACGGTCAAGGGAGGCTCTCCTCCCTACCACTGCCCTGTCACCATCTGAGTTATCAACATTTTTGTTTCACCAAGTCAATTGAGAAAGATAAAATTTTTAAATATGAAAGTAGAACTTTGCCTGTGGCCAACAGACAAACTCTGTTCTGGAGCATGACGATGAACTTTCATTACACATATGAATTATGTATAAACTTAAAAATGCCCTATTTTTTTGGATTATGAAGTTACTGACGATGCTCTTTATTAGTAGTGTTTCACTGACCAGGACGGGGTAGGGGGCATTCTCTTTACCATCATCCATTTTTTTAAAAGATTTATTTATTTATTTGTTTAAGAGAGTATGTATGTGTGCTGGCAAGCAGGGGGAGAGGCAGAGGGAGAGAGAAAGAAGCTGATCTCACAACCCTGAGTCCTGACCTAAGCAGAACCAAGAGCCGGGTGCTTAACCGACGGAGCCACCCAGGTGCCCCTACCATCCTCCATTTTTAAAATTTGTTTTGTGAGACACCTGGGTGACTCAGCAGTTGGATGCCTGCCTTTGGCTCAGGTCGTGATCCCGGGATTCGGGATAGTAGAGTCCTGCATCGGGCTCCCTGCATGGAGCCTGCTTCTCTCTGCCTATGTCTCTGCCTCTCTCTCTCTCTCTCTCTCTCTGTGTCTCTCATGAATAAATAAATAAATCTTTAAAAAAAATAGAATAAAATTTGTTTTGTATTGTTCCAATGAGGAGTCAGAGTGACCATAAATCGCTGCTTTTTTCCATCCCCTCCCAGGAAACGAAATATCCCTCTGTGGCATGACAGCACTGCCTGTTGCACCAGAGAAGGCTCTGGGGATTGTAAGGATTGGGCTTTTCCCACTGGATGAACCCAAGGCATTCGCATCATAGGAAAAACATGCCTTCATCCAGCTCCCCAACCCCACTGTCCCATTCGATTTGCAAATGAAGATAAGACTTGCAGAGAAGAAAGTTTTCAGAACAAAGAAAGAATCTTTGGGTCAAGGGTCTGATCAGTTTCCAAAGAGTAGGGATAAAGAGAGGACAGCAAGTGCTTGGGGCCTTGAGGTTGAGTTCCTAAGCAGGGTCTAACCTCCTGCAACACCTCCAGGAGGCTTTCTCCAAACCCTGCTTCCACCTAGCAAGAATTAACTGTGCTCAAACACTGTTCTTGCTGCCATGACAGCATTTATTAAATTCAAACAAAGTTTGCATCAATTTTCCCCAACAGTGTGTGTGACACCTCGACTGACTTATTCATCACCACATCACAGTGCCTGGCATGTAGTGGTTGCAGTGTTTGTTGAATGAATGAGAGCAAATGCATTGAAAAAAAGCTGCATTTCATAAAATGACAGAGCCAGACATAAATATTCAGTTTTCACAGGAGCTTCACATAAGCCAAAAGGACCTAGAGAAGGAGATCTAGGCCAAGGAGATGATTTCCAGGTTCTGGGCCACTCATACCATTCACGGAGGACAAAACAAAACAAAACAAAAAATCACCTGCAAGTTTTGTCTGGGCTGCTTTGTCACCCTGGGCTCTGCTGCAGGTTCAGGGGAGCAAAGAGATCAACAAGGACTCAAAGCACCCCCATGCACCCAGAGGTGGGGGCGGTACTGAGCTCTGCAGAAGAGCCAAGAGCAAGAGGAATGAACCCACCATCCCTGGAGCACTGCCTCTGTGCCCAACCCCTAAGCTTCCTAGAATTTCATTCATCCTCTCATAGCCCAGAGTGACAGGCATCCTTGACTTCCAGGTGAGAAACACGACCGGTGATCAGGAGCCCCTCCTTCATTGTGGAGAAGGCAGGGGGGGTGGGGGGGACTGTGTGCCCAGCAAACTGTCCAGTGACAATGACCAGCAAAACGAAACGAAAAAAAAAAAAGCCTGGATACAGTCATTGAAGATTCAGAAATCTATACACCCTTGGCTCACTTGTTTTTATTAGTTTTGCAGTTTGCTAATTTTCCCTGTATTTTCTTTTGGCTTCTCAGATAGGTTTCTTACAAAAATCCTATAGGATTCTGATCTAATGGAAGGGAGGTGTGAAGAGGAAAGAGCAGGATGCCCAGGGCAGGGGCATAACCTAAGGAGGGGAGGGAGGGGGAGGAAGGCCTGCAGGGGTCCACAGCGGGGCAGCTGCGTCCTTCTGCAAGTGGTCTGCTGGGGGAGGAGGAGCATAATCCCCTCCCCCAGCAGCGGTTTGGGGCAGCTGCTCTTATGGAGCAGCAAGGCACCTGTTTCCCCAAAAGACCATACAGGGCGCCATTTACTTCACCACTTATAAAAAGTGGAATGAAGACACATCCCTGCTCATGATCTTCACCTCCCCAGAGGGACAGCCAGGCAGTGCATTTGTACTCCAGCAGGTGGGAGTCCTCCCGGTGTCTAACTGTGCAGGGAGCTGGAGAGCCGGCCTGGTGACACGGCCCCCCGGGGGGACAGGCTGCAGAGGTGCCACGAGGGGAGATCCCCGCTGACGCCCCCCCTACCTTCCGGCTGAGACACATCTAGGGCCCTGGGCACCAGGACGAGCGAGCACCAAGGGGAAAGTGAACACGTCCCGCGTGGATGGGTGTGACCTTCGCTACCACGGCCACGGCCGGGGCCCCGGGGAGCTGGCTCAGCGCGGGGCCGTGAGAAAGGCCAAAGTAAAACAGAAAACCGCTTCCAGCTGACCTCTGTTCTTGGGAACTTGGAGCCGTGCGCTGGCAACCGGCTGGCGCAGGGGCAGACTTTCTCCGGGGAGGGCACAGGGGTGCCTGCCGCTCCAGACCCGCACGCAATCGGGGTGTGTTGGGGGGGAACCTCCTGGCAAGAATGGCGAGTGGTCCCCAGCAGGCCAGCCGGGAGTTAGGCGGAGGCGTGCAGAGAACCGGGGTGGGGTCAGGAGAGGGAGGGTCAGGGAACCGTCCCATTCCCTCCTCTACATACCCCTAGGCACCCCTACCTCTGGGATGGACTCTTAAAATGTGGGGCACCGGGGACCATCAGGGCGCTCCGGGCACCCGAGTCCCACAAGGGATTACACGGGCGCGCTCCCCACTTTCTAGGGGTCACCTCTGGCCGAAAGCGGTCCAGCCGGGCATTCCAACTAGCGAGCCGGTCCCCGGTGCCCCCGAGCCCTGCGGCGGCGGCGGGCGGGACCGCGGACATCCCGAAGGAGGCGGAGGACACCCGCCCCCGCACGGTCGGCTCCGCGCGAAGGCAGGCGGCTCGCGGGGAGTCCCGAAGCCCGGCTGGGGCCCCTCTTCCAGCTCCTCCCGCCGCTGGGCCCGCGCCCCTCAAAGGAAGGGGCTCGCGGGGGGCGGGGGGCGGGGGGCGCGCCGGGGACCCGGGGCAGGATTTCGGGGCTCCCGGAGCGGAGCCGCGCGGGGGCCGAGGGAGCCGTCGGTGCCGCCGCCCGCGGGCCCGGGGTCCCCCGCAAAGTTCCGGCTCCGGGGGCCAGACCACGGCGCTCACAGGTGGGAGGAAGGGAGCGCGCGTCGGGGAGCCCACTCCGCGCGCCTCGGCCGGGCACCTGCCGCGGGAGGGGGTGGCGCTGGGAGCGCGGCGCCCGCGCAGGGCGTCCCCGGGGCGCGGGGGGCGCAGCCGCCGCGTCTTACCCAATCCCGGCACGAAGGTGTTGAGGAAGAGGCAGATGACGGCCACCGGGAAGGGCATGTAGGGGATGGCGGCGCGCAGGGGGCCCTTCTTCTCGCGGACCTGCACCACCACCCCGCTGGACGAGGACGCGGCGCGGGGGTCCGCCGCCGCCGCCGCCGCCGCCGCGGTCTCGGCGTCTTTGTGCGAAGGCTCCATGGCGGGGCGCGCGCTGGGCGGGTGGCGGCGGCTCCGGGCCCCGGGCTCCGCGCCCAGCTCCGGCGGCCAGCGGCTCGTCTACAGCCCGCACTCCCGCGTCCCCACGCGCCCGGCCCTCCGCCGCGCTGCGCCGCGCCCACACCCCGGCGCGGGGCGGAGGGGGCGGCGCGACACCCGGCGACGGCGCCCCGACGCCCCTCCCCGCCGGGCCCCTTCCCCGCCCCCTCCCCGCCTCCCCCTACAAAACGCCACTGACGGATCCTAGCCGAGGCTGCCGAGTACAAGAGCCACGCGCGGGGAGCCGGCGCGGTGCAGGTCCTGCCTGGGAGGGTGGCCGCGCGCCCCCGGGGCGGGTCAGCTGGGACGCCGCGGAGGGGTGGCGCGCTGCGCGGGCCTGTCGCCGAGGTGGAGCGCAGTCCTTTCGCCGGGAGGCGCCCGCGAGGCTGCGCCGCCGGAGGCCGGGGTCGCACGGCGCCTGGTGCCCACTAGGCCTTCAGCTCTCTCGGATTTAAATGGATTTCGTCCCAGTCGACAATAGAGCTGCAAGCAGGAGACACGGCTTTTCAAACAGGTTCAAGACTGCTTAGGATGGGACCCTCTCCTGCACACACACACACACACACACACACACACGCGCGCGCGCGCAGACGCGGAAGGCGGGAAGAAGTGCACCTGCTGCGGGAAGCTGGGATGGTGGGGACCAGCCCCTGAACCGTCCTGGAAGAAAACCTGGCCTTTTGTGTGCTCGACGTGGTGGTTAGGAAGCCAGCGAGGACACAGCGCCGTCTGGTGTTGACAATGTGACAATCGGTAGAAGCCAGAGGGTTCTCCTATGGAGTCCTAGCTGGGGGAGCAAAAGGTCCCACACTGAATTAGGGTTTTGGGGGAATGTTTTTAAGTGGGCTTCCTGCCCAGCATTGGAGCCCAGCGCGGGCTGGAACTCGAGATCCTGAGATCAAGACCTGAGCTGAGATCAAGAGTCGGAGGTTCATCCTACTGAGCCACACAGGCACCCCTGAATTAGGTTTTTTTGAATAATGCTGCCCTCACCTCATCTCCACACCATTTGGGAAAAGTGACTGGATGAAAGCAACTGCCTCCTACCTTAGGGCAACGTTCAATGAGTCAGAATTACCCAAATATTCATCCCAGAATGATGGGAAGAAGGCAAATCGACTTCCTTCCCCGTGACCCTCCTTCTCCAGGAATAATAGTGACTGTATGACCCTAAAACAGCACAGGAGTCAGAGGAAGGACACTGAAAGTCTTTCAGATCATACATGATTTTCCGGGTATCTGAATAAAATGATTTAAAAGCAGATGCTCAGCGGGGGGTAGTGGTGACACCATGGCCACACAAGTACCTTCATGCTCATATCTAACTCAGGCCTGGCAGGCAGAGTGAGCAAGGTATAGTCTCTATTGGGCCACTGATTACCTGCGTGACTTAAAAGAACTCATTGAGCCTTTTCTGGGCTCAGATTGCAACATCAAAGCAGAATTTAATATGCATTTATTGAAGGCCTAATACCACTCAGGTTCCGGGGAGAGAGGAAGGAGGTAAACCCAGGCTCTGCCTTCAAGGGTCTAGTAGATGAACTGAGCACAGTGATAGAATCGGACAGTGACAGATGTCCTGGCTGTCGTAAGCTGAAGGTGCTGAACAAACGAGGGCGTGTCTGCGGAGCTGCCACCCACTGTGGTTGTACAGTGGCTAGAGCCAATCTTGGTCCAGAATCCATATGGATAGGATATTTCATTCAGAGGCCCAGGAAATAGCCCACATTATTTGAATATTCTTTCACAGAGCACCTGGACTACTTTAGGGCCATGCAAACACTATTATTCCTAGAAGGGGAAAAAAAGGATTTCAAGGAAGAAAGTGGATTTACATCTCCCAATTTGCCAGATGATTCACTTAATATCTGGATGTCAGAAAGACATCCAGGCAGAGCAACAACACATACAAAAGCATGGATGGAAGTCTAGGAAAGCAGGGAACATTCCAGGGATTACAGTTATGTCTCGGGCTGGAGCTTGTGTGGAAGGGATAGGAGTTGGCTCAAGTTGGCCAAAAGCCCAACAATGAAGGGCAAAGAAATCTGGACTTTATCCTGGTGGCCCTGTTGGGTCACTGGAATGTTTTCAGCAGGGGGCAGAGTGACATGAACGTTGCAAGTTACTATTACTATGTAACAAACTACCCCAGAATTTGGTGGCTTGACACAACCTTTTTGTAATGATCACAAATTCTGTGGGTCAGGAAATGTCTGGAGGCTCAGCTGTGAAGGCACCAATGGTGGCAGCTGGAGCAACTAGGAGTGAGGATTCCTTTCCAGAATAATTCTCAGCTCTGAGAGCTGGCTCAACCAGGCCTATTCCCTAGACCTCCTTTTAGCTGAAAAAAATAACAATTTTGCTGAAATCCACTTCCAAACTGTTTCCAGGCACCGTTCTAAGCACTTTACACATTTTCACTCATTTCACTCCAAGAAATTCATACAGCAACTGGAATGGCTCCTTTTGGCAAAGACTGGCATTGTGGCATTGGCAGGAGAAAGACAGGTTTTCTTCAAGTTCTATGTCTTTGAATGATGTCTTCACCTCTCTTAGCCTCAGGCTATGAAATTATAATACCTAATCCCATTTGTGTATGCATAAGGATTAAGTGAGAGAATATGTGGAAAGCACTCAATAAATGCCAACTGAGTGAGGAGGTTTTGCATCCCAAGTGATAGCCAACACAGGGGCGCCTTGGTGGCACGGTCAGCTGGGTGTCCAACTCTTGGTTTCGGCTCAGGTCATAATCTCAGCATCATGAGACCGAGTCCCACATGGGGCTGCACACTCAGTGCAGAATCTGCTTGAGATTCTCTCTCCCTCTGCCCTTCCCACTCATACTCTCTTTCTCCCAAATAAATAAATAAATCTTTAAAAAAAAAAAAAAAAAAAGGAAGAAGAAGAAAGAAAAAAAGCCAACACAAATTTCGCTTTTAGGATAAAAAAAGGAATTTATATGATGATTTTTGGATGTATCCACTTGGAGAGGCTGAATTTCAGTCCCCAGAATCCCCTTTCCCATTTGTTTCTGTTCCAGGTGGGCTACGGGTGATGATCCCTGTCAAGGGCTGGAGGACAGAAGGGAGGCCATGGCCGTTCAGTGGCAGATGTGCACCTCCCCCAAGGCGCTCAGTCAAAAGCTAACATAGGTGCTGTGGTGGAGGAATTCTGCAGGTGTGGTTAGAGCCCCTAAGCTATTAACTGTAAGTGAGCCAAGCATGCTCCCTGCTCTTGGGATCTTCTTTTTTCGGTGTGACCTATGGATGTCTGGCTTTGACCTTGCCACGGCATTTCAGCCTGCTTGCCATCTTCCCACCCTGAGCACCTGCCCTGTGGATACCAGCTTAGCCAGCCCCTACAATTAACAAATCCGTACCTCCATATACCTGTCTGCCTCTCTATCTATCATCTATATGATTCTGCTAGTTCTGCTTCTCTGGTTGAACCCTAACTGCTATAATGGGCTCATGTGGCTGGAAGGTCCAAAGAAGGCTCAAATTATGTCAGTGAGTCATCTAATCAGTTAATACTTCTCTGTCTCTTTCTGTGTCTCTCTCAAGCTCTGTCTGGCCTCCGCATGAGGCTTCATTCAGTCGACTAGTTCTCCCTATGTGAGGAGGAAGAAGATGGCCTCTGAACAGCTGGGACTCACATCTTACCAGGCAAGCCCAGCAGAAAGACACATCTTTCTCTCCAAGGGTCCTCTTGGATCAGTCACTGTTGCCAGGGTACTGTGGCTGGATACTCAATTTGACCAGGCCTGTGATGAGGGGGATTCTAGAACTGATAGCCCCCTCCACCCTCAAGGATTGGGTAGAAGTACAGCCAGAACAGGGATGTGAGTATGCATGCTAGACAAACAGCCGTAGAGACTGCAGCCTATTCTGTATGACAGTGAGTGGGTTTCTGGATAATTAATCTTCTCAGCCACTGATCTTGACCTACAGGAGCCATGTGTTTGGACTTCCTTCCACAGGCTAACTTGCACTGACACATCCTCTGGTTGCCTTTCCCAGATGCAACATACTCCTGTGAAATCAAAGACAGAGCCCAGTCTGGCTGGTACCACATCTCACACCACTTTTTAAAAATATTTTATTTATTTATTCATGAGAGACACACAGAGAGAGGCAGAAACAGAGGCAGAGGCTGCCTGCAGGGAACCTGATGCGGGACTCAATCCCAAGACCCCAGGATCACAACCTGAGCCAAAGGCTCAACCACTGAGCCACCCAGGTGCCCCATCTCACACCACTCCTATACCCAGCTGTGTGATCTTGGTCAGAGCACATCATCTCCCTGTGCCTCCATTTACCCATTTGTGTAATGGAAATGGCCATGCCCAGCCTTCCCATTCCTGAAGACCAGGAGTGTGAACTTAGAACCACAAGTTAGAAGAGGAGGATTATTTCAGATCTTTCAATCTGGCGGTTCATATCTCTGCTCCGTCTAGGAATGGAACTTCTCATCCTCCTTCCCAAAAAGATGTTTGCCCTCCCCACTGTTCCCCTGGAGACCTAATGCTGTAATATTTGCAGAGGAACGTGATGACAGAAAGTTCATAAGGCCAAGGACAACAAGAGAAGTGAAGGCATGGGACAACCCATGGTCCCAGCTTCCCAACAAGAGGCACACTGGAGCCAGTGTGCTCTGCTGGACTCAGAGTGGTTCCTGTTCTAGAGGAGAGGCACCCCTCTCGGTGGGTGTCCTTTTGTCAATTTAACAGGGTGAGCATGATAGTAATGTTGGCAGTGAAGCAGTAATAAGACCAGGCTGTCTAGATTTGGACACCAGCCATTTACAAAGATATTTGGAAAGCTGGTGCTCACAAGAAGTCACCCTCACAGGGACAGGTGACGGTGGCAGACCTAACCCATCCTGCAGGAAGCTGAGCTTGGGCACAGCATCTCTCTGTGGGGGGAGGACCCAGAACCCACTTGAGCGCCAGGGACACTATTACACCACCTTGCTCCTTGCCCTACCCGGTCTTCAAGGACCGAGGAGAGAATCATTACCACCCTGAATTCTGAGCCTCAATGACCTGAGAAAAACATTAGTTAAGAGGAGCTCCCGCGAGGGCAGGGAGGAGACGTCTGTCTCTTCAAGAGTCGCAAGACAGACAGAGCTGGGGTTCACCTTGGCAAGTCCTGCTTCTTATGCAAACAGTTTCTCATTTTTCTAAAGTTGGTAAGGCTGCAGCTGCAGACCAGGTCACCAAGAAAAATGTGAAATGCTATTAGGAGAGAGAACAGGAAAGCCAGCAAAAGCCTTTCTGATCTAAAACCTGCTATAATTGGACAGATTTGCATTCTCCTTGGAGAACCAAGGACTCCTAGATCCCTGCACACTGAAGCTTGAGCCAAGTTCTGAGCTGCACCAGAGACAAAGGGGGCCTGTCCCAGCAGGCTTCTACCTACATGGGGCAGTACCCAGCTTACTGGGCAGAGGGGTTGTCCTTGGAGGGAATGGAGCAGCATGAAGCGCACCTGGGATACGTACTAGCTAGTAGTAGTGGTATGTAGTACTAGCAGCGGCAGTAGTAGGTAGTAGTAATAATATGTAGTAGTAGTAAGAGTACATAGTATATAATAGTATATGGTAGTAGTATGTAGTAGCAGTGGTATGTAATCGTAGCAGCAACAGTTGTGGTATGTAGTAGTTGTTGTAGTATGTAATAGTATATTGTAGTAGTATGTAGTAGTATATACTGTGTAGTAGTATGTAGTAGTATATAAGTAACATGTGGTAGTATGTCATCATAGTAGTATGTGGTAGGTATACTAGTAGTGTGTAGCAATATGTAGTAGGATATAGTATGGAATAGTATGTAGAAGTATGTAGTAGTAGTGTTTGGTACAAGTATATGGTGATATATAGTAGTACTATGTAGTAGCTACTAATAGCATGTAGTAATAGTATGTGGTAGTATGGAATAGTAGTATGTTGTAATAGCATGTAGTGGTACCAGTACTATGTGGTAGTACCTCATGGCAGTATATGTAATAGTCATAATATGTAATATTACTAGTACTATATAGCAGTAGTATGTAGTAATGTGTTATAGTAGTAGTAATAGTAGGTAGTGGTAGTAGTAGAATGTAGTAGTCATAGTATAAAATACTAGTAGTACGTAGTAGTAGTCTGTAGTCCTAGTATGTTGTACTAGTACTATGTAGTGGCTCAGTATGGGAGCCATTAGCCATCTGTGTCTATGTAAAGTTAAATTAATTAAAATTCAGTAGTAAATTTACGCTTCAGTTACCCAGCTGCCCCGGCCACCATTCAAGTGCTCTGTGGCCACATGGGCCCAGTGCCTGCCATATTGGATGGCACACATGGAGACCATTTGCACCCTCTCAGGAAGTTTGGGTGGACAGCACTGAGTTAGAAATAACTGGGCTGCATGTGAGAGATGCAGCCTCAGACTTGCCTCACCAAGATGTTGGTTTATTTCTCTATTTCATAAAATTCTAGGTCAGTAAAGTAGCTCAGTTCTGCTAAGTGACCAGGACTGGCGATGCTCACATGGTGTCCTCTGCGTCAGGGAGCCCGGTTCCTTCTGTCTTGATGCTCTGCCATTCCTGGGATGTTCCCCTATCCACGTGGCTGGAATGGCGCACCAGCCAGGGGAGGGGGAAGGAGAGCACACTCCCTCCTTTGCAAGGCACCCCTGGGCTGTGCCTCCATCACTCCCACTGGTCTCTGCTGGGCATAAACTGTCACATGGTCTCGTCCAATGACGAGGGAGGCTGGGAACCCTTCTGCTGGTGGGTGAAGAGGAGCCCATGGGGGGGGGGGCACACAGCAGCCCCTCCCTGGCAGTTCCGACAGCAAGAGCCCATGCCCACCAGCCCTGTGTTCCTGCAGCTGTTCTGTGTGTTGCCGTTCTCTCCCCTTCCTTCCATCCCTTGCCCCCCTGCACCCTTTCTGTGTAGCGGGCCCCGCATCCAGCTGTTCCACACATTTGCTCTCCCTTTACCTTCGCGGCCACCCTGTGAACAAGGCATTCCTTGTGCCCACTTCACAGACGGACATGTCGTGGCTCAGCAGAGTGAAGTAACGAGAGGGGCCACATGGGTCCCGGAGCTCTCCCTCGTGTTTACACGGTCCACTTGTACTGCCTTCCTACCTGCCCTGGGGCCCCCTGCCTCCCATCCCCAGGGTTCCTGCCACCCCTCTCTCCTGCACTCCAGCTCCCCCTCCACCAGCCTGCTGGCTGGCCTTCTGTCCCATGTCCAAACAGCAGGCCAGCCTCACTTGGCCTGCCGCTTACCAGTTCCACGCTGCTCCTAATAAATCCATCAAGTTGTAATCAATCTATAGATCAGCTCTCCTGATTACATCTGGTGGAGATTAGGTTTGCGTATTTACAGCCAAAGACTCAGGCAATAAAGCACAGTGACAGGACAAATGAGGTGACCTCAGAATACCTGACCTCTTCTTCCCCTGGGGTCTGTCTGGCCAGGCCCTGGCCACAGGTGACTGGCTACCTGCTGTTCTCCTCCCCACCTGTCCCCAAGGCTAAAGGCTGTGGGGGTCACAACAGACATCTGGCCTCAGGCTGGAAGTCAGGACCCTAAAGGTCACAGAGAAGAAGGTCTCTGGGGGGGACAAGACTTGTGCAGAGCATCATCCTCCCACTCAGGAGAACCCTTCCTCCTCCGTAGGTAATAATTCTTTCCCTCCACTTGGGTACAGGGGCAGCAGAGGCCCTCTGAGAGCTGGCCAGCCTGGAACTAGTCTGGAAACTCTGCATTTGGTCTGGGCTATTCCCAACCAAACAGGAAGGGACCGCAGACAGCAGGGGGACACAGCAGTGGGTTAGGGACCAGAGCGGGGCCGGGGGAGGGGGGTGGGAGGCACACTTGTGCTAGGAGGACAGATGAGAAGATACTTTGGAAACTAAAAATCAGCCTCTTTCCCCTCTCCCTCTCCAGAAGCAGGCTGCCTGGTTGAGGCAGGCACCCTGACCACTCACCCGGCCCTCCTGTGAGGCCCCTTGCCATCCAGCTTGGACCTCTGGAGCCTTCTGCCCCACCCCCACCCTCTTCCCTGCAACACCCCCCACTCCCAGGCTGTAAACAGAGGCTGCACACCCTGAGTGTTCGTTCAATGTGAACTGACTTCGCCCACTCATGCAGGCACCAATCAATTCATATGTCTCCGCGATTTCCTCACTCAGCTTCCCGGAGTCCCCCAAGCCATTCCTGTCTTCTCGGAAGCTGTGGGTGTCCTAGAACCGATGAGTCGCCAGAGGATGAGAGGAGCCAGGGAGAAGAAAGGAGAGAACTGGGTTTGGGAGGTGGGAGTAAAGAGACAGAGAGGGTGGGTGCCTTCCACCCTAAAGGTAATCCATGCCAGGGCATGAGGTGGCTCCTGCACCCTTACACTCACTCACCTCTGGCAATCAGAGTGGAATGGATGATGGGGATGAAGGCGCGCGCCTCTCGTGAAAAGCATGGTGTGATGTGTAGACTTGTCGAATCACTATAGTCTACACCTGAGCCTGATGTAACACTTAACTAGAGTGGGGTTAATAGAAGGGAAGGGAGGAGGGAGAGTAGAGGGAAGGAACTGTAGGGGCGCCTGGGTGGCTCCGTGGCTGAGCATCTGCCTTAGGCTCAGGTCATGATCCCAGGGTCCTGGGATCGAGTCCCGCATCACACTCCCCGCAGGGAACCTGCTTCTCCCTCTGCCTGTGTCTCTGCCTCTCTGTGTGTCTTTCATGAATGAATGAATGAATGAATGAATGAATGAATGAATGAATAAATAAATAAATAAATAAATAAATAAAACCTTTGAAAGAAAGAACTGTAAAATGAAACGAAGAGAAGCAATCAACCACAAAG